>NW_028230446.1:6723729-7055002 GCF_043228905.1 Azolla caroliniana | reverse complement strand
TAGCCGGATGATACGGCACCTCGCAGACTTCGCTACACCATTACATACCGCCGTACACAGGGTACCCTTTCTATGGGCGGAGACAGAGGAGAAAGCCTACCAAGCGTTGAAGGTTATGCTGTCGCAAGCTCCCGTGGTGCAACCGCCGGATTGGAGTAAAAGCTTTCACGTCTTCGTTACGCGTCGGACGTAGCAATCGGTAGCGTTCTGATGCAACTCACGGAGCCGAAATGGTACCGACCGGTGTACTACGCAAGCCGGAAACTCTCAAAAGCCAAACGGAATTACTCTACGACGGAATGCGAGGCATTGGGAATGGTGTATAGTGTCACAAAGTACAGGCACTATCTGCTCGGAAGGAAGTTTTCCTTCCATGTCGACCATTCAGCACTACTCTACCTGGTCTCGAAGGCATCCCTGACGGGAAAAATTGCACGATGGACACTGCTGTTACAGGAATTTGAATTCGACATTTTCCACCGACCCGGGGCGCAGCATGCGGTAGCGGACTACCTAAGCAGACTCGAATCCCGAGAAGCAGGGGACGGCGTCCAGGATGAGTTCCCCGACGCCGAGTTGTTCCGGATCACGACGAAACCAGCAACGGATACAACGGTAGCCGACGAAGACACGTGGCTAACTGAGATGCATCAGTTCCTGAGCACCGGAGTTCCCCCGGAGAACATGGACCGCGATGAAAGGAAAAGGGTAGCAGTAAGAAGTAGACATTTCTGCTTGGTTGGAGACACCCTCTATCACAAGGGGGCAGATGGCATCTGGAGACAAGCAGTGCGGAGCGATGAGAAGGATTTAATCCTCAGGGAAGCCCACTGTGGAATTGCCGGCGGGCATTATGCCGGCGACGCAACCACTCGGAAAATATGGCAGAGCGGACTGTGGTGGCCCACCACCCTAAAAGATGCCGTGAAGTATAGCAAAGAATGCGATTTGTGTCAACGACTGGGCCAACCCACGAAGCAGGCCCGGATGCCACACCACCCGGTCTTGCCTTTGGAACCGTTTCAAAAGTGGGGGTTGGACTTTGTCGGTCCCTTCAAGCCACCGGCAATGCGAACCGGAAATCGGTATGTCATAGTGGCAACCGACTATTGCACCAAATGGGTAGAAGCAAAGGCCTTACGGGACAACACGGCCGCGTCCACGGCAAAGTTTCTGTACGAGTGCATATGGTGCCGGTATGGATGCCCGATCGAGCTTATAAGTGACCAAGCAGGACATTTTCTCGGGCAGGTAGTAGAAAGCCTGACGTCATTTTACGCGGTGGTACATAAAAGGAGTACTCCCTACTACCCTCAAGCCAATGGACTAGCGGAATCAATGAATAAAACTCTGCAGAACATCCTACGAAAAATCGTTAACGAGAACTGGACCGACTGGGATACGAAATTGCAAAGCGTGTTATGGGCGTACCGAACAACGTACAAAACCAACATCCGGACAACCCCGTTCCGACTAGCATTCGGTTTAGACGTGGTCATGTCGGTAGAGTTCCAGATCCCCAGCTTACGGATTCAGGTAAAGGAGCGCTTAAGTGAGAACGAGTCCGAACGAATCCGGCTGGCGGCGTTGTTGGAATTAGAAGAAAACCGAATAGCCAGCTTACTACAACTCGAACTGGAGCAAAGGAGGAGAAAAGCTTTCGTGGACCGACACCGGCGTGGCAACGAAAAGGAGTTCGAAGTCGGGAAACCGGTGCTACTATTCCAGACACGGATGGGGAACATGCCGGGAAAGTTGCGGTTCCGGTGGACCGGACCGTTCTGGATCACCAAGGAGTACAATGGGTCGTATCAGCTCGGCACGTTGTCTGGAGATGTCATCGGCAAGTGGGCAAATGGGTTTCGGCCAAAGCCGTATAAGGGAAATATGCCAGCCAACCCGTTCAAGCAAAACCCGGAAATCCGGCAACATGAGGAACCGACACCGACAGACGCTGCTGAAGATATTCGGACCGAGGAAGAACCGACACCGATACTGACAAAGACTATCCCGGAAAACCGACAGAAGGATCCGGTATCCACACGAACTGACCCGAACAAATCGCGGGGGACCAGCAAATGACGTGGTCCAAACAAAGAAAGAGAAAAAAAAAAAAAAAAAAAGAAAAAAGAAAAAAAAGACGTGGGCAAAATCGACGCGAATCATAGTAATGATGGGAGATCACAAGAGGTGGGAGCGCCACCATGCAACGAAGAGGCACCATGCATTAAAGAAGGACGTGCGCGTACTTGCTATTTAAAGCATGGAACGTGGGCACCCACACGCGGCAAACAAGAAAGCACATACTAATTATGGCGGGAGAGGAACATGCGCGGGAAACGAAAAAGGGCGGCTCAAGGCAAAAGCCACTATATAAGACACAGGCCTGCGAAGGACTCACTGTTTACGAATTTTCCTACATACAGGCGCAGAAGCACAGAAGAGCGATCCGACGCACAACGCACACACAGCCCGATCCCGAACAACAGACAGCAGAAGAAGAATTCGAAACAATGGTACTGTCGGAGGAGGCACGCCAATGGATGAGGGAGAACGGGTTAAAAGGATTGCTGCGGATCGCCGACGCTCCACCACACGGAGAACCAGAGCAGGCGGCAGCATCGATCGATTTATCAGAAATCACGGAAGGAGCGGTGCAAGCGCTCACGGGGATAAAAGCAGGAGGGCTTCAAACAATCGAAAACCCTTCAAGTGAAATCCTGTTTGAATATTTCGGTGAGTATTCTATCAGCAGCAAGGCGTACCGAACACAGGGCGGAGAGAACCTGCTATTCGGAGAAGTGGCCCGCGCCATGATGGAATACGGATTCGTGAATCCTCGTCCCCCGACCATAGCCAGGTACCGGGCAGCGTTCTTAATAGCAGCATACGAAGGATTACAAGTAGACTGGCTCCATTTCATAACCGAAGGATTGAAGGAGGCCATCAAGAATCTTGTGGAAGGAAAAAAGCCATGGGCCGGGATAGCACAATGGCTAACGGTGTTAGTCCCACCGGTGCTCCCCATCACACAAAAGAAAAGAGGTCGGCAGGAGACGACGCCGAAAAAGGTCACAAAGCGCCGACAGATCTTGGAGAAACACACCCCCGGATGGACCCAGCAAGAAGCAGAACAGCGGGGGGAAGGACCATCCCGACAGCAACAGGAATCGGCAAGAAAGGCAAAACCGGCAGGAAAAGGCAAAGGGAAATCGGTCGAGGAGGAACCGGTACCGCGCAAACCAATCAATATAACGTTGCGACGGCCGGAACCGGAACCAGAGGTCTTTATACAAAAGGTCCGTCTGGTAGCCGCACCGGAGGAGGAAGCTGAAACTGAAGACTCATCCGAACCACTGGTAAGACTCCCAGCAAAACAAGGTCGGGAGAGACGGGCGAAAGGACCGGCTCCACCAGTTGACAAAACTCAGGAGAGGGCACAAGGACCACCTCCAGTAGCCGAGGCGGAAGCAGTACCGGAACCCGTACCGAGGGAAGCAGCACCGACACCGGTTGTGCCGGACTTCAGAGAACCGGTCATCCCAGAGAAGAAGTATGAACAAGCGCCGAAGCCAGAGAAAAGGCTAGAAAAACAGCCGGAGTTAAGTGAGCAAGGCCACCCCGACACAGGAAGAACAAAGCCACAATGGCTGAGATGGCTTTCGGAGCAGTTATCGGGAGTAGCGAACCAGTTAGAGGAAGAAGAAACGTGTACGCAACAGCTGACGCATACAACAACTCAGGAGTTGGTCGCGCTCCGAACACAGATCGAGGAAATGCAAGGGGAGCTGTTGCAGGCAAGGGAAGGAATTCAACAAGCACAAGTTGTCACCGAGCCGGTCGGGACAACAAGGAAGCAACCAGAACCGGAACTGGAACCGGTAGCCTTGCAAACCGGCCCTGAGACCAAAAAAATAATAGAAACCTTACGAGAGGAGTTAAAAGCTCAAGAGGCATTAAGGGAAAAAGAAAGGGAGCAGCGGAAAGCGGTGGAGGAGGACAGACGAAAAATGGAAGAAGGCCTACGGAAAGGCCGAGCCACTAATGACCGACTGCAAGAAGAAAAAGAGAAGCTGCAAAAGGAGAAGGACCGACTGCGTCGACATGCCGAGCAGGAGATAGAACGACTGCACGAAGAACTCCGACAACAGAAGGACCGGGACGATCGGTTAAGAGCTCAAGCAAACTGACGCCTGAAGCAGAAGACGGAGGACTTCGACCGTCTCTACCGAGATCACAAGCAGGCCGAGTCGGACAACAAGAAACGGGCAGCAGACTACGACCGGCAAATAGAGAAGTTGAAAGAACAGCTCAAAGAGACCCGATTAGACCTGGCTAAGGCAATGGATGAGGTCAGTGCCAACAAGGAAGCATTGTCGGCGGAAATAGCCCAAGCGACGGACAGAAGGAAGGAATTAGAGGCGCTAAGGCGGGAAAAGCTGGATCTGACCAAGATCAGGAATGAAGAAAAGGAAAAATCGACCTTCACGATCAGCAAACTGCAAAGTACCTATGAAAAGCAGAAAGCGGATTACGAGGCCCAGGCTCAGATAATGGCCGACATTATAAAACGGGCAAGGAAGGAAAAGCAAGAAGCTTATGCGCATGCTAAGGCGGGGGTCGACCGGATCAAGCTCATCATGTCAGGATGGAGTACCCGAGCTCAGGCAAGCATCAACGAAAGTACGGAAAAGCTATGGAAGGAGTGGTCACAACAGGCAGCCGAGCTGCAGACACTCCGAGCGGATGCCGAGAATCGGAGGAAGACCGGTGACAAGTTCTACAAGATGGATGAAGAAAGTATCGTCGCCATTCGGGAAGAATTGTCGGAGGATTTCTACGCTTTAGCGGAAGAACATCTCAAAGAAATCTGAGGGTTGGTAGAGAGGTTGGATGACGGGCAGCTCGCAACTCAGTTGGAGTTGGAGAGATACGAGCAGGACTGGTTACAACAGGAAGCTAAGGGAAGAACGACGCCAATCACTATTAGTGAGGGAGAGAGACCGGCTAAAATTGAACCAACCGACACCGAACAACCCCGACGAGGAATACCCGATGAAGAACTTCCGTTCGAAGGAGAAAAAGAAGAGCAGGAGCAGACCGATGCCGGAGAAGAAGAAGAGCTGAGACCGGAAGACACCCGAGCAGAGGAAGGAGGCGTATCGAGCCGACCAGTCGAGACTGGAGAAAGCGACACTGGTAACAGAACAGAGCCTGGAACGGAGGGAGAACAGGAAGAACCCGGACGAAGCGGTGAGGAAGCACCGGCACCACAGAATCAAGCAGAGTTGGAGCAGCAAATTTTTACGGAACAGCCAACCCAACCGGAGGTCGGAGACCAGGCAGGCAAGGAACAAGAATTGGGGGAAGAAGCACCACTTGACACCATCGAGCAGAGTGTGCTCGATATTTTGGAGGAAGAATGAGACCGGGAGTGGATTCGAAGTGCAAGGCACTTTCCCACGGGCGTGCCATGTGTTGGCCGGTCAGAAGAGCAAGGACAAGTGGGAAGGCGAAGTCGGATCGGATAATAGGAAGTAAATAATAGTAGAATTATTATTCGGAGGGACGGATCCGGTACAGTTGTACCGATCTGGATTCGGACCGATTCGGATGTCGGTTGCCTAAGCGCACCGATTGTAACCTTGCCGGATGCCTATAAAAGGATCTGTTGAATTGTAAAGGGTTTGACGGAAGTAATACAATAGTAATTATTGCGTGTTTATCTGTATCTTCGTATTGTTTACCGTCTGTGCTTAATTGTAATCATCTTACGCGTGTAACCTAGCATTCAATCCTTACCACTGTTGGGATTTCGGTCCCTCCGGATGGGATGTCCCCGGAGATAAATGACGGCAAGCCCGGTTGCGGTTACGGGGCCGGATGATGAAGACCCCGGTTACGGAGCCGGATGCTGAAGACCCCGGTTACGGAGCCGGATGCTGAAGACCCCGGTTACGGAGCCGGATGATGAAGACCCCGGTTACGGAGCCGGATGACGAATGTACCCGGAGAGAGATCCGGATGCGGGGACATATTTGTGAATATGTTTGCCAAGAGCCCTTGAGGCTATATTTGTAAATAGCCCGAAAGTCATATGTGTATAAATATGACTTAGGGCAAACAGTTTATGTTGTTGCTCATTTTTGTTTTCAGCCGAGAGAGAGAGAAAAGTGAGTAGCCGAGAGAGAGAGAGAGAGAGAGAGACGAAGAGGTCGTTGCCTCTGTGTACTGCCGCCGCCTGTGGCGAAGACAGTGAGCTCAAGGTTGTTGCCTTGTAGCTTCACCATTGTACATCTCTGTCTATAGTGATAGTTGGAGTTTGAGGACTCCCGTGGTTTTTCCCCAGTTAGGGTTTTCCACGTAAAACATCCCGTGTACTCTTCTCTCTATTGTACTTCGTGCATTTTGTATTTCCTGTTTTCTGAAAGTTGATCCTATTCCTCGGTTGTGGCCGAGCACTGTTTTACTACAAATTGGTATCAGAGCACGGTTAACACAGAAAATGGAAGGCGGCGGTAGTGGGCCTCCGGGCATGATGGTGTTGAACTCACATAACTACGCCGACTGGAAGATAAAGATGGAAGACCTTCTCATCGTCCGAGACCTGTATGAACCGATCGACAATGCCGAGATACCCAAGGGGGTAATAGAGTCGGAGTGGAAGCTCCTGAACCGGAAAGCCGTAGCGACGATCCGGCAATATGTCGATGTAAGCGTTCTACAACATGTGGCGAATGACACCAACGCATATGAGATGTGGAAGAAGCCGTCGGGCCTCTACGAGAGGAAGAATGCGTTGAACCGAACCTCCCTGATGAGGAAGATAGTGAACCTCAAGTACCGGGACGGCGAGAATATGGTTGAACACGTGAGCACATTCATGGGATTCGTGAACCAGCTTGCGGCGATCAAGTTCCCGTTGGAGGATGCAATGCAAGCCATCATTCTGATGTGTACATTACCGGAAAGCTGGGAGAACTTGGTGGTGACTCTCAGCACCTCCTGCACCGAAGATAACTTGTCTCTACAAACGGTAAAGACAAGCATTTTGAACGAAGAAGCGCGTCGGAGAGATAAAGAACCGGTTTCCGATCCGAAGATGCTGCTTACCGAATCGGAACGGGGAAGACAATGGAACCGGAGTCCGCAAAGACGGGAGAAGTCGGGGACCCGGTCGCAGTCAAGAGGAAGACCCACATGCTTCCACTGTGGGAAGCCGGGGCACTTCCGGAAGAATTGTCGGCATTACCGAAAGGACAACGGAGCCGACGACACCGATTCGAAGAAGTCACCGGAGCGAAACGGTGCATACCGGGGAGCCACGGACCGAAGAGGTCCGGATCGGCGAGGGCAGGACCGGAAAGGAACGACGGCACTCGCGGCAAGTGAAGAAGAGATAATGCTCATTACCGAAGAGAGGGAGCTGAACCTTGCTAGTGAAGAGATGACCTGGGTGGTCGATTCCGGAGCGTCGTTCCACCTGACCCCGGAGAAGAAATACTTCTCATCCTACACAGCCGGTGAGCACGGCTGTGTCCGGATGGGAAATGAAGGTACATGCCGGATTGCCGGCATAGGAGACGTGTGGCTGATGACATCAACCGGATGCAAGATGCTGCTGAAGGATGTTCGACACGTTCCGGAGGTTCGATTGAACCTGATTTCGGCCGGGAGGCTAGACGATGAAGGCTACACGGGTAGCATCCGGAACGGTGTCATGAAGTTCAGCAAAGGGAGCCTGATAGTGGCTCGGGCCCGGAAGATCAACACACTGTACCTGATGAATTCCCGGCTATGTCCGGAGGAGCTGAACGTGGCAGCTGACACTGCCGGTGAGCTATGGCACAAGAGACTGTGCCACATGAGCGAGAAGGGGATGAAGAGGCTTGCCGAAGACAACCTGATACCGGTAAAGCATGTACACTTGGGGAAGTGTATCGACTGTCTGGCCGGTAAGCAAAACCGGACCCCCTTCCACTCAAGGCCACCGACGAGACGTAGCGCACCATTGGAGTTGGTGCACACTGACGTGTGTCAGGTAGAAACGAAGTCACATGGCGGAGCCCAGTACTTTGTAACTTTCATAGATGACCATAGCCGGAAGCTGTGGACGGCACCGTTGACGACAAAGGACCAAGTATTGTCCGTCTTCAAGGAACTCCACGCGAGAGTGGAAAGGGAATCCGGCAGGGAGCTGAAAGCGATACGAGCGGATAACGGAGGGGAATACCGGGGGCAGTTCGAGGAGTACTGTCGCTCGAAGGGAATCCGGCTCGAGTTTACTGTGCCGAAGACGCCGGAACTGAACGGGCTGGCCGAGAGGATGAACCGGACCATAATGGAGAGGGTCCGGAGTATGCTGGCGCATGCGAAATTACCCAAGGGGTTTTGGGCTGAGGCAATGTCAACGGCGACATACGTGATAAACAGATCACCCTCAGTACCTTTGGACGGAGACACGCCGCAGAGAGTGTGGACCGGTAGGGAAGTATCCTACCGGCATCTGAAGGTGTTCGGGTGTCTCGCATATGTGCATGTGGCAAAGGACCGGAGAGGAAAGCTAGACCCAAAGACCCGGCCATGCATATTCCTCGGTTACGGCGACGACGAGTTCGGCTACCGAGTATGGGACCCGGTCGACAAGAAGATATTCAGGAGTCGAGATATCATCTTCATGGAGGACAAGACACTCGCCGACTGGGAGTCGGAGAAGAAGATGAAGAGCTCCAAGTCGACCGGTGAGGATAAACCCTACGAAGAGCAGTCCCGACCGGCAAGGGACCGGTTAGCACTCGAGGATCCGGCCGAAGACGGTGAAGAAACAGAACCGGCCGAGGAAGATGAAACTGATACCGGAACCGGCCCCGATCCCGAAATGGATTCGGATGAAGAGGAAACGGAGGAGCCGGTTATCGAAGCTCCGGAACGGAGATATCCTCTAAGAGAGAGAAGGGCCCCCCGGAGATTTCCGGAACCAGAGCACGTGCTGCTAACCGACGAGGGGGAGCCGGAGAGCTTTGAAGAAGCGAAGCATGACACCCATAGCCGCAGGTGGTTGAGTGCCATGCAGGACGAGATGGATTCCCTGCATGAGAACCACACATATGAACTTGTGGAGTTGCCGAGAGGAAAGCGGGCACTTCGAAACAAGTGGGTGTTCAAGCTGAAACCGGGAGATGCCGGAAACCCCCCGAGATACAAAGCCAGGATCGTAGTGAAGGGGTTCCAGCAGAAGAAGGGCGTCGACTTCGACGAGATATTTGCCCCGGTAGTGAAGATGACCTCCATCCGGACGGTGCTGAGCATAGCGGCAAGCATGGACCTCGAGGTAGAACAGATGGACGTGAAGACGGCATTCCTTCACGGTGACCTCGAAGAAGAGATCTACATGCAGCAACCGGAAGGATTCGAGAAGAAAGGGAAGGAGCACCTGGTATGCCGGTTGAAGAAGAGCCTTTACGGACTGAAGCAGGCTCCCCGGCAATGGTACCGGAAGTTCGACTCCTTCATGACCGACGAAGGGTACCACAAAACGCAGTCCGATCACTGCGTGTTTGTGATGAAGTTCGAAGGAGGAGACTCTCTAATACTCCTCCTGTACGTGGACGACATGTTGATCGTCGGACGGGACCAGGTCAAGATACAGATGCTGAAGAAAGCGCTTCACCGAACCTTCTCAATGAAGGACCTGGGTCCGGCGAGGCAAATACTAGGGATGCACATCATCCGAGACCGGAAGAAGAAGCAGTTGTGGCTGTCACAGGAGAAGTACGTAACAAAGGTGCTTCACCGGTTCAACATGTCGGAAGCAAGACCGGTCGGATCAACTCTCCCGGCAAACTGCAAGCTGTCCAGCAAGCAAAGCCCCAAGACAAAGGCTGAGAAAGAGGACATGATGAAAGTACCATATGCCTCTGCCGTCGGAAGCTTGATGTACGCAATGGTGTGTACAAGACCGGACATAGGATATGCAGTCGGAGTGGTGAGCCGGTACATGAGCAATCCCGGCAAAGAACACTGGAACGCGGTCAAGTGGATACTCCGATACCTGAAGGGCACGGCAAACGTATGCCTCCGATTCGGCTCCGGTAAGCCCGAACTCGACGGCTTTACCGATTCGGATATGTCGGCTGATGCAGATACCAGCCGGTCCACATCAGGGTATGTGATGACGTATGCAGGGGGAGCTGTTTCGTGGCAGTCGAGGCTGCAGAAGACGGTTGCGTTGTCAACCACGGAGGCGGAGTACATGGCGGCTGTTGAAGCCGGCAAGGAAATGATATGGATGAAGGACTTCATTAGAGAGCTCGGTATCCGGCAGGAGGAGTACCGACTCTACTGTGACAGTCAGAGTGCCATCCACCTTGCGAAGAACGCGGCCTATCACTCCCGGACGAAGCACATCCAGCGAAGATATCACTGGATCCGGGAAAGGATAGAAGACCAGGAGTTCGTGCTGATGAAGATCCACACGGACGAGAACGGCTCAGATATGCTGACCAAAGTGCTCACACCCGACAAGTTGGAAGCATGCCGGAAGAGGATTGGATTGGAGAGACATCCCATGCCGAAGTGAAGGGGGAGTTTGTTGGGATTTCGATCCCTCCGGATGGGATGTCCCCGGAGATAAATGACGGCAAGCCCGGTTGCGGTTACGGAGCCGGATGATGAAGACCCCGGCTACGGAGCCGGATGATGAAGACCCCGGCTACGGAGCCGGATGATGAAGACCCCGGTTACGGAGCCGGATGCTGAAGACCCCGGTTACGGAGCCGGATGACGAATGTACCCGGAGAGAGATCCGGATGCGGGGACATATTTGTGAATATGTTTGCCAAGAGCCCTTGAGGCTATATTTGTAAATAGCCCGAAATTCATATGTGTATAAATATGACTTAGGGCAAACAGTTTATGTTGTTGCTCATTTTTGTTTTCAGCCGAGAGAGAGAGAAAAGTGAGTAGCCGAGAGAGAGAGAGAGAGAGAGAGACGAAGAGGTCGTTGCCTCTGTGTACTGCCGCCGCCTGTGGCGAAGACAGTGAGCTCAAGGTTGTTGCCTTGTAGCTTCACCATTGTACATCTCTGTCTATAGTGATAGTTGGAGTTTGAGGACTCCCGTGGTTTTTCCCCAGTTAGGGTTTTCCACGTAAAACATCCCGTGTACTCTTCTCTCTATTGTACTTCGTGCATTTTGTATTTCCTGTTTTCTGAAAGTTGATCCTATTCCTCGGTTGTGGCCGAGCACTGTTTTACTACAACCACCCCTTTGGAGAAGTGTGGATAGACACCTGTGTTGAGGCTAGTCCGGCCATGCAGACAACAACAAGATGAATACCGGCTCTATTGCGACAGTCAAAGTGCCATCGACCTTGCTAAGAATGCGGCCTACCATTCCCGGACGAAGCATATCCAGCAAAGGTATCACTGGATCCGGGAAAGAGTAGATGACCAGGAGTTCGCGCTGACGAAGATCCACACGGCCGAGAACGGGTCAGATATGCTGACCAAAGTGTTGATACCCGACAAGCTGGATGCATGCCGGAAGAGGATCGGACTGGTAAGACACCTCATGCTAGAGTGAAGGGGGAGTTTATTGGGAGATAGGTCCCTCCGGATGGGAAGGGAGAAGAACAATGCCGATGAACAAACTCGGCCGAGGCCGAATCCAGATGACGAGTACCCGACTACGGAGAGCCGGATGATACAGACCCGGTGAAGACCGGATCAGGAGTACCCGGCTACGGAGAGCCGGATGGTACAGACCCGGTGAAGACCGGATGAGGAGTACCCGGCTACGGAGAGCCGGATGGTACAAACCCGGTGAAGACCGGATGAGGAGTACCCGGCTACGGAGAGCCGGATGGTGCAGACCCGGTGAGAACCGGATGAAGAGACATATTCGTAAATATGTTTTCTGAGAGTCCATCATGGCTATATTTGTAAATAGCCGAAAAGTCATATTAGTATAAAAATGACTTAGGGCAAACTTTTAGTTGTAGTTGTCATTCTTGTTTTGCACGAGATTAGTGCGCGTAATAGTGTATAGAGAGAGAGAGAGAGATAGAGGTCGCTGCCTCAGTTGTAACCGCCGCATGTGGTGAAGACTGTGAGCACGAGGTCGTTGCCTCCGTGAACTCACTGTTGTACATTCTTATATAGTGACAGTTTGCAGCCTGTGGGCTGGCGTGGTTTTTCCCTAGTTTGGGGTTTTCCACGTAAACCTCCTGTGTACTCTTCTCTTCTTTGTGTCGTTTATTATTTCCCGTTTTTTGTGTATGATTCTAAGCTCGGTTGTGGCCGAGCGTTGCGGATAAGGAGCGTTGAGTTCTCGTCACGGATCACCTCGATACCCAAAAACTAATGAAGGTCCCCCATGTCCTTCATATCGAATGCGTCCGACAACTGGGACTTGACGCGGTTGATTTCCGGAACACGTGGGCCGGTGATGACTAAATCATCAACATAGAGTAAGATACATACCGGACCGTTTGAGCCTTGACAGATGAACAGGGAAGAGTTCGACTTAGAGGCAACAAACCCCATCTTTCGCAACCGGTGCGTGATCTTAGCATTCCAAGCACGAGGGGCTTGCTTCAAGTCGTACAACGACTTCCTCAGCCAGCATACCGCCGACTTGTTCACCTCCGACTGAAATCCGGGGGGCTGAGTGTCATGATATGGCAAGACTCGAACCCATGACCTTATACTATATGGGTCGAGCTCTTGACCATTAGACTATACATTGTAATACATAGAATATTATTTTCATTTATATTTTATTATAGAAAATTGATGTATATTCCAGATTTCTCTGGAACATTCTAGAAACTTCAGGAGTATTCCTTAGAACACTATAAAAGGATGCACAAGGCATTATTTCGAACCAAATTGGTTCAACGCCAGTCTTAAGCCTCCTAGCTACTGTACATTTTCTTCACATAATATATATCTTTTCTTATCATCACTCACTCTCTCTCTCTCTCTCTCACTCTCTCCCTCCCTCTCACTCACTCTTTCCTTCTCTCGAGAGTTCTTCACCTCTCTTAGTACTAATACTTCTTTTAGTACTAATTCCTTCTCTGTCTTAGTACTGTTCTTGACAATTTGAACCGATTTTCCTACCTTCTGTCTCTCTCATTTCCTACTAATCTCTTATTCCTCTTTTCTTTCATCCCATGGCCACTGTTAGGGCTGAAGAATATCAATCTGTTTTCTCGGAATTTCAATGCTTGAAAGAGAAGTTCCATGCTTTGGAACAAGAAAACCAACGGTTGTTGGGGGATCTTCAGCAAATCTCCTTAGAAAAGCAGCAAACGCAACAACAACATGGGGAACTTGCGTTACGCGTGCAACAACTCGAAGCAACCATCGTAGCGATGCAACAACAAGGGCCCGGAACACAAGGGATTCATAAAGAACCCAAGATTGGCCTTCCCACGAAGTTCGATGGAACACGATCGCAGTTTAGAGGTTTCCTTAACCAAGTACGATTAGTTATTCAAATGCATCCTTACCGGTATCCCACCGATGCATCACGAGTGGGTTTAGTAGGCACATTGTTAAGTGGCTCAGCATTGGCATGGTTCGCTCCACTATTAGAAAAAGAATCCCCGTTACTCAACAATTTTGAAGAGTTTCTAGGTGAGTTTAAAGCATGTTTCGGAGATACTGACAGCATCAGGACCGCAATCAACAAAATTCGGCGATTACGCCAAGGTGACCGTCTAGCCTCTGCATACGCCAAGGTGACCGTCTAGCCTCTGCCTAGATTCCGGAGCTAAGTCTTGCTTTATGGATAAGAAATTTGCTCAAGCTCATAAGATATCCCTAAGAAAACTCCAGTGTCCAGCCTCTGTAGTAGTCATTGATGGACGTCCCATTGCTTCTAGAAATATCATAGAAGAGTCAGAGCCCATTAATATTGTCCTAGATAACTTAGCATGTGTAGTATCATTTAATATTATTAGTATCCCAGAACATCCCATAGTTTTAGGATTACCGTGGTTCGAGTTACATAACCCAGACATAGATTGGAGAACAAGAGAAATCCAGTGTCGACAAACCCAAGGGTCAACTCAGAAGATGGCAACCATTTCACTACGTCAGTTGCGTAAAGAAGGGCACAAGGAGAAAATGTTCCTCTTTACAATATCAGTAAACCCCTCCAGCACCACTAAAGAAGGATCCACCGTTCAACTTCCTGAGAAGTATCGTCATTACGCCGATGTGTTCGATAAAGTACAAGCCAACACACTTCCTCATCATCGACCGTACGATTGCCCCATCAATTTACAACCGGGAAAAGAGCCGCCATGGGGACCGATCTACAATTTGTCACCAACCGAGCTGGAAGTCCTTCGGGCCTATATAGAGGAGAATTTGGAAAATGGTTTCATCCGGCATTCGAAATCTCCAACCGGCACGCCCATTTTCTTCGTCAAGAAAAAGGATGGATCGCTTCGTCTTGTTGTAGATTACTGTGGCCTGAATAAGGTTACAATCAGGAATAGGTATGCTCTTCCCCTTATCTCAAGTCTTTTAGAACGGATCAATGGTGCCAGGTTCTTCACGAAGATTGACTTACGGGGAGCATATAACCTCGTACGGATCCGACCAGGAGAAAAATGGAAGACCGCGTTTCGCACCAGATATGGGCACTTTGAGTATAAGGTCATGCCGTTCGGCCTCACTAATGCACCGACAGTCTTCCAGCACATGGCTAATGATATATTCCGAGATCTATTGGATGATTGTTTGATCATCTATTTGGATGATCTACTAGTTTATTCAAAGACCCAAGAAGAACATGATTCTCATGTACTATTAGTACTAAAACGACTTCGAGAACATGGTCTGTATGCAAAGCTGGAAAAATGTAGTTTCGGGTGCAACCAAGTGGAATTTCTCGGCTACATCATTTCGTAAAAAGGCATCTCCATGAACCCAGCTAAGGTCAAAACGGTGGTAGAATGGCAGACTCCACGTTCGGTGCGGGATGTGCAATGCTTCCTAGGCTTTGCCAATTTTTACCGGAAGTTCATACAAGATTACTCAAAGATCGTTCTACCTCTCACACAACTTACCAGGAAGGGACAACCGTTCATTTGGTTTGAAGAAACGGACGTGTCTTTCGAGAGTCTTAAAAAGGCATTTACATCGGCTCCAATTCTAGCTCATGTTGATCCGGAAAAACCATTTATTATCGAAGCTGACGCATCGGATTTTGCATTGGGGAGCATTCTATCACAACAGGGGAATGATGAGAAGCTACATCCTGTGGCTTTTCACTCACGCAAGTTTGACGCCGCCGAAATCAACTACGAAATTCATGATAAGAAGCTATTGGCAATAGTGGATTTTTTTATGCAATGGAGGCATTTTCTGGAGGGATCCTCTCATCCGGTCACCGTATTTAGTGACCACAAGAACCTTGCCTACTTTCAGGATGCTCGTGTGTTGAATCGACGTCAAGCTCGGTGGGCCCACTTCCTCACGCGTTTCGACTTCAAAATTACATATCGTCCGGGGAAGCACCAAGGGAAGGCCGATGCATTATCACGACGTTCGTACTTAGCACCCCGTCCTGGCGGGCCAGCTTTTGATAACCAAAAACAAGTCATTTTGGGACCGGCACGACTACAAGCAACAAAGATCTTTGACATGCCCATGGATTCCCGCGTTATCGATACCATACGCAAAGACTTGAAGACAGATGCGTTCGCCCAAGCTATACTAGCACAAATTGATCCATCTCGAGCGTCGTGTTCACAGTCGCAACCACCAGGTACGGACTATCGACAATTCAAATACCATGATGGATTACTCTTCTTTAAAGAACTTTTGTATGTTCCTAATGGTTCTTGCCGCCTTCAAGTAGTACAAAACTGTCATGACACATATACAACTGGGCATTTTGGTAGTACTAAAACACTCCATTTAGTACAACGATCATTCTGGTGGCCCTGTATGCGACAATTTGTCGAGGATTTTGTTCGGACTTGTGATACATGCTGCAGAGCGAAAATGCCAAGGCATCATCCATATGGTTTATTAGAATCATTACCAATTCCAAGCAAGCCGTGGCAATCCATTGCTCTAGACTTCATCACAAATCTTCCAGTCTCTAAGGGGTTCAATGCGATTCTAACGGTGGTCGATCGATATACGAAGATGGCTCATTTCTTGCCATGTACTAAGGAGATCTCCAGTGAAGACACTGCCGAAATTGTCATGCGTGAAGTATGCTGGCATCATGGACTTCCCGATAGTATCATCAGCGACCGTGGACCCCAGTTCGTGTCAAAATTCTGGAAGCACCTTTTTAACATGCTCAAGGTCACTTGTAACCTCTCCTCCAGCTACCACCCACAAACCGACGGCCAAGCCGAACGAACCAATCAAACGCTGGAGCAGTATCTGCGGTGCTTTCTCAGCTATCATCAGGATGACTGGGCAGATATTCTCCACTTCGCCGAATTTTCCTATAACAACTCTATCCACGCATCCACGAAAGTTACACCATTTTATGCTTATACGGGATGTCACCCCCGGTGGTGTGTACTTGAAACCCCAGAGGTCTCCACAAGTCCTTGCGCAGAGGATCGTTTGGAGAGGTTACGCAAGATACAAGCGGATTTATCTACTCATCTCCAACAAGCTCAACAAACACACAAGGTTTATGCGGATCGTCATTGACTCCCATCTAGTTTTAACATTGGAGATCGGGTATGGCTACTCCGATGACACATCAAGACTACTCGCCCATGCGAGAAGTTGGATTATCGGCGATTAGGTCCTTTCCATATTATCGGAAAGATTAATGATGTTGCTTTTCGTCTTGATCTACCTCCACAACTTCGGATACATCCGGTGTTTCATAGTTCTCTCCTCGAACCCTATCAAGAAAGCACCATCCCAGGACGTATTACACAGCCTCCACCCCCGATCGAGCTTGAAGATGGACCTGAGTACGAGGTTGCCGCCATCCTTGATTCCAAGCTTGTTCGCAACAAGCTCTACTATCTAGTCGACTAGCTAGGATATAGTCCCAACGAGCATACTTGGGAACCGATAGAGAATGTCACCAATGCTCGTGCTCTTCTTGAAGACTTCCATCGTCAATATCCAGACAAACCGGGTCCTCAATCCAAACTGAATCGTTACACTCGTCGTTTTAAAGGAGGGATAATGTCATGATATGGCAAGACTCAAACCCATGACCTTATACTACATGGGTCGAGCTCTTGACCATTAGACTATACATTGTAATACATAGAATATTATTTTCATTTATATTTTATTATAGAAAATTGATGTATATTCCAGATTTCTCTGGAACATTCTAGAAACTTCAGGAGTATTCCTTAGAACACTATAAAAGGAGGCACAAGGCATTATTTCGAACCAAATCGGTTCAACGCCAGTCTTAAGCCTCCTAGCTACTGTACATTTTCTTCACATAATATATATCTTTTCTTATCATCACTCTCTGTCTCTCTCTCGATCTCTCTCTCCCTCCCTCTCACTCACTCTTTCCTTCTCTCGAGAGTTCTTCACCTCTCTTAGTACTAATACTTCTTTTAGTACTAATTCCTTCTCTGTCTTAGTATTGTTCCTGACACTGAGTCATAAAGACTTATTCTTCAAGATCTCCTTGAAGGAATGCATTCTTCACATCCATCTGATGAAGATGCCACCCCCTTGTTGCAGCAACCGCCAGTACCACACAAACCATCGTCATCTTTGCTACAGGAGTGAAGGTCTCGTCGTAGTTGATTATGTGGGTTTGCGCATATCCCTTCGCCACGAATTGGGCCTTGTACCGGTTAACTGTACCGTCGGCATTGTACTTTATCTTGTACACCCACTTGCATCCGATCGGTTTACAGTGATGGGGAGGGTCAACCAGGTCCCAAGTTCCGTTGGCATCTAGTGCCCGCATTTCTTCCTCCATAGCGGCACGCCAATTTGCGTCCTTTGTCGCTTCTGCGTAGCTCTCCGGCTCACGCACTTCTGCGACCTTGGTCATGTACGCATAATGATATGCCATGTACTCGTTATACCCGTACCGTTTAACAGGATCCTTCTGGTGGGTGGACCGGCGTAACTCACCGTTACCTGGTATGAGACCCTTCTTGGCTGGTTCGGTCTTCGTTCCCGAAGATCTGCCTATGTCCTTGCCGAAGTCAAATACGCACCGATCTGACTCATTATTATCGGTCTCGAATTCAGGCATCTTCTGCTTCCCTTTCTCTTTGCGTGTGAACCGTCTCCTCGGTTCCTTGCGCGGGGAGAGCACGACAGAGTCTCCATTACTCGCCGTCTCATCATCCGACTGGTTGGACTGATCCAGTCTCTCATTCGGTCCGCTTAACCGGAATGATTCCGGACTCTCATCTTGAGTCCCGGCTTCATCTTTCTCTACCTGGGCCGGTTCAGGCTCACTAGCCCCATCCTCCGACATCGGGTCGGGATCGGAAGTCGGAGTTGGTAAAGAATACCACGATGCCGATTCATCAAACTCGACATCTCGGTGGGGAATGGAAGCCGGTGTTGCTTCCCGAGTTGGCAAGCTTCACAAATATGGGCTCTCCGGTCACTAAACTTTGGCAAACCGAAAATGACTTGTTCCGTTTGCAGGTCTTGAAGCCTTCGGTAGTTGACGTGGTTGATCCGCTTGTGCCACAGGTCGATATCCGACTCGACCTTCTGTCCTTTGGCAAACAGTGTGGTGCCGACGTCATTGGTGTTGAGGATAAACATCCTCCCATCTCTGCGCCCTTGCGCAATAACTTCGCTCTCATCCTCAATGAAGCACCCAAGGTGCGTAAACCGCACCTGCATCTCCTGGTTGACAATCTGTTCGACCGACACCAGGTTCTTCGTGATAGTCGGAACATGTAATACATTCATCAGCTTCCCCCTCTCTCCGACGTGGCTCAAAGGGACTTCTTCGACGTGTACGATCTGGTGGGGAGTGTCGTCTCCGGTTTCGACAACTCCCGGTTGATCCGGCTTCTCCAAAAAGGAGAACCACTCCTCGTGGCTCGTCATGTGGTTCGATGCGCCAGAGTCAATGTACCACACTTCCTCCGATTTGGAAGTGGTCTTCTTCATTGAGTTTGTCTTGTGCTTCATCACCAAGGTTGGCCCCTTACCGTTCTTGGATCCTCCTGATCCGTTTGCGTAGTGTGAGCTTTGCCGTCCTTCCTTACCGGTCTTGCCGGATCCGGATTTGTCCGAATCGGCACGCTTTCTCCAGCACTCGCTTTCCCTGTGGCCCTTTTTGCCACAGTACCAGCATTCCGTAGCGGATTTGTCTTGCCGGCCTCCGGCACCACCTTAACTCCCTCTGCTTGTGGAAGTCCCGGAACTGCTGTCGGCACGCTCACTGTGCCTTCGTTCCTGCTCTTGTCGGCCGCCTCCATTGCGTGCCGACCTGCCTCGTCCACCATGCCCGCGGGACCGATCCGCTCCCATGTACAACATTTGGCTATCTGGGGATGCACTGGTAGATGCACCGGCGTGGTTCTCCTCTACAAGGAGCATTGACTGTAAGTCGAAAAATGAGGGCATATTCTCCCTTGTACAAACCGCAGTCCGGAAAGCTCCGAACTTGGACGCCAGGCCTCCAAGACAGACCTGCACCATCTCGTCTTCCTCTACGGTGACGTTAATAGAGGCAAGCGAGTCGCAAATCCCTTTGATCCGGGCTGTGTAATCTGCCACCGACATGTTCTTCTATCGAACATTGCTCAACTCTTGTTTGAGTTGCAGCTTCTGGGCAATGGTGCTTGCGGCGAAAACCTTTTTCAAGTTTCCCCAAGCATCCTTTGGTGTCTTGGCGTCACGAATATGCCCGAGCAGCTGGTCACCTACACTGGACGCGAAGCAGTACATCACCTTGCTTGCCGCCTGTTCCCACACTGGGAAGTCCTTGTGTGTCGTCTCCAGTGCTGAATCGTTCACTCCATCGACATAACTCCAGTAGCAATGCCCAAGCCGGTACTGGTGCATCTTGTATGAACAAGATGCATAGTTGGTTCTGTCAAGCTTCTCCACCGGGAGCGACGTAGCCATACCTCTGTCCATTTCTTCTTTTGTGTCTGTTTTCCGATCTGTTAGGGTTTCCTTCACTAGCGTAGATGTCTGCAGCAGAGGTTCTCAACCCACGCGCTCTGATACCATGTCAAAGATTGCTTGCGGAAGCGTTAGAAAGAACAATACACAAAGAGAGGGAGAGAGTAAGCGGGCGAGACAGAGAGAGAGAGAGAGAGAGAGAGAGAGAGAGAGAGAGAGAGCAAGACACACTATTTTTCAAAATTATATGAATACTCTGTGCTTTCTGTCTATGTTACAATGCGCTCATCAACGCTATTTATACAAGTCCACATGGGACTGTTAGAAGTACGGTGTATTTCAATGCTCACACGAGCATCTGACACTAACTACGAGACTATAACTGCCTGGTAGTCTAACCTATACTAGGCTTCTGGTTACGGATTGGATCCGGCATACTGGCTCCCCAGCTCACCGGTCCTTACTACTTACCGGCTCGGTTGCTCACTGGCATACCGATTCATCTCGCTTACCGGCTCAGGCTTATTCAGCCGATCCGGCTCCGGTTGAGCTTGCCGCTCAACAAGATAGGTTGTCTTCTTTAGATGAAGTACTGAGTGTCACTAATAAGTTTTCCGAACTATCCGGTAGAGTACATAGCAGTAGTGTGGCCTGCATAACATCATCTAATGGAAACTTCGCTGAGGCTAACTGATTTACCAGTCCCATAAAAGTACTAATGTGCTCTACAATACTCTCCCCATCTACATACTTTAGTCTCACTATCTTCCTCATCAAGAAAGTTTTATTTAAGGCATTTTTCCTTTCATAGAGGGCAGAGAGTTTATGTCATAACTCAAAGGCATTGGTATCACTTGCTACATGTTGTAGGACACTAATGTCTACACATTGTCTTATAGTTTCCACTGCCTTTCTATTTAGAATTTTCCACTCTGATTCTATTACCCCTCTTGGTATATCCTTATTCTCTATAGGCTCATATAAGTCTTTGACTATCAAAAGATCTTCCATTTTGATCTTCCAGTCTGAGTAGTTTTGTGAGTTTAGGACAATCATCCCCGGAAAGCCATTCACACCCCCTTCCATCTAAAACCTATGCTCTTATACCAGTTTGATAAGTTTTCACTCAGACAAGGATTACGAAATAACCTTACACACAAACTGAAAGTAAAGAGTAAAACAAGATTTACGTGGAAAACCTTGATTTCAGGGAAAAACCATGGAACAAAATTTCACTATGATCGAAAGACAGAATACAACCACTGAATAAAAGAACCTGTATTGGTCTGAATGTTCTTTGATACCACGATTTCAGATGAGCATACCAAACCCTAATGCGTAGGTGTCTTTCCTTTTCGAAGCTCCCCTAGGCTTCTCAGTTCTCGTCTTTCTTCCCTTTTGTTCTTCACCCTTTTCTTCACACACACTCAACTTTTTCTATTGCGTTCTCACAGCCACTACTGTGTATATACCCAATCGTTCTCTAAGTCACACTTCTCTTCTGCAACTCATTTTTCGCTCTGCACACTCTCGCGCCTAAAACCCACTCATAATAAAAATACCACTCACTTGAGTTTACTATATGTATATAGCTACACTCACTACTTTTACTCTGGGTCATTTATCCCACATACAAAGGCAGTGAATGCCTCTTAGCATATATGTATGCTAACCCACATACACGTAGATGTGAAGAGAAGTGTGTATATATGTGTATCCACATTTGAGTCCCCTTCAACTCTTGGCACGGTTCGGCTTTTCCGCCGAGCCGTGTCTCGGGTCGGCTGTGCACGGGTTGGCTCCTCGCCATGTCTTGGGTTGATTGTGCACGGGTCGGCTCTTCGGCCGTGCCGTGTCTCGAATCGGCTCTTCGGCCGATTTTGGCTTTTTAGCCGACTCCCTTGTAAGGAGGGACAATTTTACACAACAGACTTGACATTGAGATTTATCACGTCCGTAAGCTAGTGAGACATCTCGACCATTTCCGTTCAACCGGTTCATCATGAAGGCCTTGAGGGGGTGAACTTTGGGATAGATAAAGACTATCAGGCCTGGCCGCCATTCAGCCAGCACTGAACCGAAAACGAATCCCTCTCCTCCATGTCACCACCATCATGTCCAGATGCATAGTGTTCTAGTTAACTCCTATCCGGATCCGGTGATTGCGCACGCACGAGGTGAATTCAATGAAGCTATAACTAATTAACCCAGATGAGGGGAGACCTTCATGTCTAGTTTGATGGGCAAGGTGACCTTGACCCTTACGATTATTGTTGTGTTTACTGGAACAAGGATTTCTAGGTTGAACTAGATAATTGCCGATATATACATGACACACCAGTTCTTTACATGAACTGCCGATGATGGCAGGGTAATAGGCCTTAATCTTCATTGTGCGACTTGAAGTTTGACTACATGGGGGAGTCCCTTGGCCTCATATTTCGGTAGAAAAACTCCATGAGGTAAAGTTGAGGCGCCAAAGAGCCGGGTGAGAGAGATCTACTTAAGAGGGGACCCCAACAAAGGTGCAACTAGGCAACGGGAGGATTCCGAAAAGCCCTTTACTACTTCGGTAAAAAGAACCACTCAAGTTAGGTCACTAAATTCTAACTGAGCGATGCACGGTGACCTGGTCTCGACGAGATCTCTCAATAATCCTTAATTTGGCGCCCCTTGAGATAGCACTGTCAAAACCAAACTAAGAATGGCCGTAGTGGGCCGAAGGCCCAACTGGCTAGAGAGATCCACTTCAAGACATACGCCATCATGCTTACGGGAGTTGGAGAAACTCAAGTTAAAGAACCTCTGCACACCAACGTCGTGGGTGCCGAACTACCCTAACTAAATCTATTGAACAAACTAGGTCAATCCAAAACATAAATATTACAATCCATATTCCTTACTTTGGACAGAGATCCACCATTCATAGCGGTGGGTAACGTCTAATCGCACCGCCCTACCCCAGCTATGTTAGGCTAGATGTTAGATAGCACCCCAGCAAACTAGATTAACTAAGTCTAAGAGGAACTGAGAACGGAGAAATTTCCTTATGGACGAGGCCTTCCTCCTCATGGATAGAGCGAATCTTGACCCTTGAACATAATCCCGGATGAGATCGTTCTTGAAGCGCCAAGGATGATTTTGGAAGTGGTATATGAACCGACATTCAGCAAAATGTCACACGGGTTTTAATAAAGAAAATCGTGTCGTACTACACCCAAAAGGATACGCACCAATTTCAAAGCCGCTATGTGGGCAATTAGGGGAGGCACAAGCAACTGCTATGGCACCATCAATTCGCATATACTAACCGAAATCATAGGGAGAAGGATCAGAGACAATAAATTGATGAGACTTATTTGAAGAACACTACGCACGGGCAAATGCAGATTCAACACCACAAAGGCGGCTTGTTGGCTAGGGCCCCGAAGGTGGCCCGAAAGGTTGCCCACTTTGTTCGCAAAAAAAGAGATGGGGAATAACATATCCCCGATACTGGTGAGTATCTACCATAACGAGCTTGATTGAATGGTGATAGAAAAAATACGGAAATTTAACCGTGGCAGAGAAAGGCCCGTAGAATAGGAAATGCGAAGCGTTTTCTGGAAAACAAATAGCAAGTGGATGAAAATCACCTTCAGGCTAAGGTACGCTCAGGAACAAAGACAAGCTTAACAGGTAGCAAAATTGGAAAGTTGATAAAAACAGACACCCACTACGGTAATGAACGAGAAGGACTTCCGATGACTAAAACATGTTCGTCACGTAGACAATCCTATCATCGGAGTAACCGCTCTATTATCAAAGGCAAAGTAGCCGGAAGCAGAGATGGCAGAACTCTTGAGAGAGCGCCCAGAATGGAAGGGAAAAAAAAAATACTCACCCGTGCAGCGAAGAAACCTCATTTCTAGGAACAACCATTAGCCTAAAGGGAACTCGTATCGAGCGGGGCTCTGGGCAAAGAATCAGCTCTATTATATGAAAACCAAGAATTGCGTCCGTCTACATGAAAGCTTCTGTAGATAGAGTAATCACCAAACCGTACAAAATACACATTTCGTCATAAGGGGGGCGAAAACCCAAATCTGTAACGACACTAAAGGGTAACAGCCATGACTAAATCATATAGTATCACAACTACGTTATTATGAGATTTTCTCATTATCATTCTCTCGCAGATAACTGGTCAGATTTATCGTCATGTCCTGGGTTGTTTATTTATTCGAGTCGTGTATGTATTTCGGCAGCCAAGCATAAGTCTAGGCTTTGGAAACCCTTCCCCAAATATAGTTAGCGCCTGACAAACGCTATAAATATACCGATCAAAGACAAAGAGTTGGGGATCGACCACTTGTCTAAGCTATAGAAAACAGTGGTATGGAGCGCACCAGAGAGGGCAGTCAGGTTGCACCCCTAATATGCAAATACGAGGAAGGCCAGGAAAGAAATCTTAGATACGTACTTTATACTTTAACAGATCGAAGGTAACCTACCAAATTGCTAAGGTCCTTATCTTAAATACCGCTACCAAATCTTTGAAACAGAGGGGCACAAAGTGTTCGGGGTACAATCTCATATCGAATAACATGGACCCGATGAGGTTTCACACGTTTGTTGGGGAGCAGTGACTTCAAGCGTTGTTCAAATTGCACGGTACATGCCCGCCGCCCGAGGGAGAGATCGGCCCCCGGATGGCAAGGTTCCACTTGAATTTTACCGAGAACAATAGAATCATAAGAAATTGACGTATTTCCAAATGTTTGGTCGCTTCCGTTTCGTATATTTGTTATTTTGTATGCTTCGTATAGTTTTCTGTGAATTAGCATTAAAAGGTTCTTTAATAAGCATAAACAAGTCGTGTGGGCAGTACAAGCAAGTTGCGGGTCTTTTTCAATCACTAATTCTTATTTTGCCCAAAATCGTTGTTGGTTCACATTTTATGGCATTGCAGAAATTGATTGTAAGGCTTTAGCTTATTTCAAAGGGTGGCCTAAGGTCACCCCCCTTAAATGAGAGTCCCGCCTCTCTTCATTTAAGCGAGAAAAATGTTCTGCTAGCTGGGTAACATAATGGCAATGTATTAGACTGCAAATCCTGGAATGACGGTTCGACTCCGTCCCTAGCCTATTCTTCTTCCAAGCTCTTTTGCCATTTCTGAGTGAAAAGAATGTTGCTTTAAAGTGGAAAGAAAAGTGCAAAGCATCTTCTTGCCAGTGATTCATCAAGATTGCCACCGGCTTGGTTTAAACTGAAAAGAAAAGTGCGGCTTTGCTTTGCTTTATTGGATTCGCAGATTATGGCCAGAAGATGATATTGCCTTCTTACATGATCCTTCTGAATTTTAGCAACGGAATTTCGAAATTTCCGCATTCAATTCTTTCCACAATCTGAGTCGCAGTAAAGATTATCGTATAATAATCCATGAATATTCAGGCCTTCTTGAAAGTTCAAAAGAATAACTTTGGTAGCCATTTTATTACACTTTTTACCGCTTCTTCTTCTTTCATAGTTTTCTTGCGCTTCATGAAGAAAAGGTGTTTCAAATTGTAGCTTGAATCTTATCAGAAAACTAGCTCTAGACCTTCTTGATGAACAATTATGGATAATATGGTGGAAGTTCCTTGCTTGCTTGCTTGCGGGGAAGAACCAAGGTGGTGGATGAACCCGTTGCTTTATCAGTGCGATGAAGAAGATTAACGCTACTTATCGGCTACGATAAAGTCAGACGACCTGATGGGGGAGTTGGTAGCAAAAGCTAGACAATTGCTAGCGGCCCAACAAGAAAAGAAAAGAAGTGGATTGACGTGGCCACAATCATTCGACCTCCCAATGCTATCTAAGTGGATGCACCTTACCCTTCCACTGGCTATGTGGGGACTAGACCAATGTGATCTCGCCTTGACATTGGCGGTCTGGCTTATGGAGAAGAGGCCAACTGTGGTGTGGCCTTCTCCAACCAAGAGTCACACCAAAATTCAAATATTGCACATGAATTCATCAACCTACCTCGTATGGTAGAAATTTACCAAACACCGAATTTTATCCTGGCTCAGAATGAACGCTAGCGATATGCTTAACACATGCAAGTCGAACGTTGTTTTCGTGAATAGAACAGTTGAAGACAAAGTGGCGAACGGGTGTGTAACGCGTGGGAATCTGCCAAACAGTTTGGGCCGAATCTGAAAGAAACGAAAGCAGCTTTGCTGCTTGCTTGCTTGCTTGTTTGCTACTTTTCGATAAAGTTAAAAAGCATTGTTTGATGAGCCTGCCTAGTATTAGGTAGTTGGTTCGGAAAGGCTGACCAAGCCACAGATGCTTAGCTGATCTTTTTGGACGATCAGCCACACTGGGACTGAGACACCGCCCAAACTCCGTGGGGAGGCAGGAGTGGGGAATATTGGAAAATAGGCAAAAGGCCGATCCAGCAATATCGCGTGAGTGAGTGAAAAACATCGCGTTAGCAAGGAAGGGCAATGCCGCTTGTAAAGCTCTTTCGTCGAGTACATGATTATGACAAGACTCGAAGAAGAAGCCCCGACTAACTCCGCGCCAACAACAACAGTAAGACGGGGGGGGGGGGGCAAGTGTTATTCGGAATTACTGGGCGTAAAGGGCACAGAGCTAGTGAATCAGGTTGAAAGTCAAAGGCGCCAACTCAACTGGCGGAATGCTTTCAAAACCAATTTACTCGAGTGGGATAGAACATGGGTTGGCTCAGACCATGTACCAGAATTTCGAAAATATAGCCCGGTTTCGTCGCTAATGCATGTTATGGGATGATGTTCGTTTGCATATTAAGTGCAATACCCCTGTGTGCACTCAGACTAGATTATGGTAGGATGGGCCCTCTCTCGCTGACAACCCACTGTACGCCCCCAAGTGTTGGAAAGGGATAGAGAATCCAACGGAGCGAGCAAGAATGCTATAGAAGATGACAACAAATTCGCCCCGTCCTTTGTCCCGCCAGATTTTGTACCCCTTACGAAGACTTGGGGACGTACACTGGGTCGTCCACAAGGTAGGGTACATATTACCATCATCTCCTCCAATTGCACACATGGATATTTCAGTTCATATGTGAACGAGCATCGTCGCATAACATGTATTGGTGACGACACCGGGCCATGTTTTCGACATTTTGGTCCATGGTCCGAACAACTAGTACTCAGCATTATACTATACTTCCTCCAACACCAACATGTCGTTGTAGTATAGTGGTGAGTATTCCCGCCTGTCACGCGGGTGACCCGGGTTTGATCCCCGGCAACGGCGCGAAGTCCGGGGCAAATCTCCTGTCATCTTCTAGGGCATTCTTTCTCGCTCCGCTGGATTCTCTATCCCTTTTGAACACTTGGGGGCGTACAATGGGTCGTCAGCGAGAGAGGGACTATATTACCATGATCTAGTCCAAGTGCACACATGGGTATTCCAGTTCATATGTAGACGAACATCATCAGATAACATGGATTGGCGACGAAACTGGGCTATATTTTCGACATTCCAGTAGGTAGTACAGAGGATATACCCTCCAACACCAGCATGTTGTTGTACTATAGTTGTGAGTATTCTCGCTTGTCACGCGGGTGACCTGGGTTCGATCCCCGGCAACGGCGCGAAAGACGGGGCGAATCTCCTGTCATCTTCTAGGGCATTCTTGCTTGCATCATTGTATTCTCTATCCCTTTGAAACACTTGGGGGCGTATAGTGGGTTGTTAGCGAGCCAGGGCCCATATTACCATGATCTCGTCCGACTGCACACATGGGTATTATAGTTCATATGTGGACGAACATTTTCGCACACATGTATTTGCGACGAAACCGGGCTATGTTGTTGACATTCCGGTACATGGTCCGACCAAGTAGTACAGAGGATACTTCCTCCAACATCAACATGTCGTTGTAGTATAGTGGTGAGTATTCCCGCCTGTCACGTGGGTGACCTGGGTTCAATCCCCAGCAACATCGCGAAGGGCGGGGCAAATCTCCTGTCATCTTCTAGGCCAATCTTTGCTCGCTCCACCAGATTTTGTACCCCTTACGAAGACTTGGGGGCGTACAGTGGTCGTCAGCGAGGCAGGGTGCATATTACCATGATCTCGTTCAAGTGCACACATGGGTATTCCAGTTCATATGTGAACGAACATCGTCACATAACATGTATTGGCGACGACACCGGGCCATGTTTTCGACATTCCGGTAGATGGTCCAAACAAGTAGTACTCACCACTATACTATACTTCCTCTAACACCAACATGTCGTTTGTAAACGATTACTTGCGGAAGCGTTAGAAAACAGAGAAGGTAGGGAATACACAGAGTACATGGGAGAGACAGAGAGAGCAGAACTTCAAGGCTATATTCAAAAAAAAAAAAAAACCTTTGTACATACAAGTATGCTCAGTAGCATTATTTATACAAGTCTTCATGGGACTAACAGAAGTACCGCGCACTTCAATGCTCACACGAGTATCTGACACTTACTACGAGACTATAATTGCCTAGTAGTCTACGCTAATACTAGGCTTCCGATTACTGATTCGATCCGGCTAACCGGCTCCCAAGCTCACGGGCTCTGTTGCTAGCCGGTTTGGTTGCTCACAGCTTACCGATCCATCTCGCTTGCCGGGTAAGGCTTATTCAACCCCCTTACTGCAGCAACCACCAGCACCACACGAACCATCGTCATCTTCACTTCCGAAGCGAAGGTCTCGTCGTAGTCGATTCCGTGGGTCTACGCGTATCCCTTCGCCACTAATCGGGCTTTATATCGGTTAACAGAACCTTCGGCGTTGTACTTTACCTTGTATATCCACTTGCATCCGATCGGTTTACAGTGACGAGGAGGGTCAACCAGGTCCCATGTCTTGTTGACATCAAGTGCCCGCATTTCTTCCTGCATAGTGGCACGCCAATTGGTGTCCTTGGCCCCTTCTGCGTAGCTCTTCGGCTCACGCTCTTCCGCCACCTTAGTCATGTACGCATAGTGATGCGCCATGTACTTATTGTACCCGTACCGCTTGACGGGATCCTTCTCGCGGGTGGACCAACGTAACTAACCGTTAACCGGTTTGAGACCCTTCTTGGCCGGTTCGGTCTTCGTTGCTGAAGATCCGCCTTTCTCCTTGCTAGAGTCGGATGCACACTGATCTGCCTCATCTTTGCCGGTTTCAAATTGTGGCATCTTCCTCTTCCCCTTCTCTTTGCGCGTGAACCGTCGCCTCGGTTCCTTGCGCGGGGAGTGCACGACAGAGTCTCCACTACTCGCTGGTTCCTCATCGGACTGGTCAGATTGACTCAGTCTCTTGTTTGGCCCACTCAACCAGAATGATTCCGGACTCTCATCCTGAGTACACGCTTCATCATCCTCTACCTAGGCCGGTTCAGGCTCACTAGCCTCATCCACCGGCACCGGGTCGGATTCGGAAGTCAGAGCCGGTAAGGAGTACCACGATGCCGATTCATCGAACTACCTTGTCACCAATCCGGTTCTGAATGTAGAAAGTTGTTCAGACTGCCTCCGTCTAGTAGAATTTGGGCATGCTCTTCTCCTCCAGCATTACCCTTTCCGCATCAATAACTGACCGGTTCTTCCTTTCTTTCGGCAACACCGTTCTGTTGCGGTGTGTATCTGCAGCTGAACTCTCGCTGAATTCCCTTTTGCTGCAGATAACTGTTGAATTGGCCACAAAATTACTCTTTTCTGCCATCCGACCGCAGGCATTTGATCCTCCTCTCCGATTCCCGTTCCACCATGCTTTGGAGACTCCGGAAACACTCGAAGACTTCATTCTTCCGTTCAATGAGGTAGATCCATGTGTGCCGCGTATAGTCGTCGATGAAAGAGACGAAATATCGACTCCCGCCAAGAGTAACATTCTGTGCCGGTCCCCACACATCCAAATGGATAAGGTCGAGCTTGTTACGGCTCCGTTTATGTTTGGTGGGGAATGGAAGCCTCCGGTAATTGACGTGGCCTATCCGCTTGTGCCACAGGTCAATGTCTGATTCGACCTTCTGTCCTTTTGCAAACAGAGCAGTGCCGACGTCATTGGTGTCGAGGATAAACATCCTCCCATCTCTACGCCCTTACGCAATAATATGGCCCTCTTCCTCGATGAAGCACCCGAGGTGCGTAAACCGCACCTGCATCCCTTGGTCGACGATATGTCCGACGGACACCAGGTTCTTCATGATTGTTGGAACATGTAATACGATCATCAGCTTCCCCTTCTGTTAGACGTGGCACAAAGGGACTTCTCCGACATGCATTCTTGGGCGAGGAGTGTCATCTCCGGTTTCGACTACTCCTAGTTGATCCGGTTTCTCCAAAAAGGAGAACCACTCTTTGTGGTTCGTCATGTGCTTCGATGCACCGGAATCAACATACCACACTTCCTCCGATTTGGAAGTGGTTTTCTTCATCAAGTTCGCCTCGTGCATCATCACCAAGGCTGGCCCGTTGCCGTTCTTGGATCCTCCCGATCCCTTCGCGTAGTGCGAGCTTTCTCAGCCAGCCTTGTCAGCCTTGCCGGATCCGGATTTGTCCGAATCGGCTAGTTTTCTCCAGCACTCACTTTCTTTGTGGCCCTTTTTGCCATAGTACCAGCATTTCGTTGCTGACTTCTCTTGGCTTCTTTCGGTGTCGCCATGACTCCCCCTGCCTGTGGGAGTCCCGGAACCGCTGTCGGCAAGTTCTCTATGCCTTCGTTCTTGCTCTTGCCGGCCAGCTCCCTTGCATGCCGACCCGCCTCGTTCACCACGCCCAGGGGACCAATCTGCCTCCATGTACAACATCCGGCTGTCATTGGGTGCGCTAGTTGACGCTCAGGCGTGGTTCTCCTCTACAAGGAGCATCGAATGTAAGTCGAAAAATGACGGCGTATTCTCCCTTGTACACACTGTCGTTCGGAACGCTCTGAACTTAGATGCTAGGTCCCCAAGACAGACCTGTACCATCTCTTCTTCCTCTACGGTAACGTTGATAGAGGCAAGCGAGTCACAGATCTCTTTGATCCGGGCCGTGTAATCCGCCACTGACATGTCCTTCTGTCGGACATTGCTCAACTCCTGTCAGAGTTGTAGCTTCCGGGTTGTAGTGCTCGCGGGGAAAACCTTCTTCAAGTTCCCCCAAGCCTCCTTCGGCGTCTTGACATCTCAGATGTGGCTCAGCAGCTGGTCTCCGACACTGGACGCGAAGTAGTACATCACTCTTCTTGCCTATTGTTCCCACACTAGGAAGTCCTTATGTGTCGCATCAGGTGTTGTTTCATTGGCTCTTTCGACGAAACTCCAGTAACCATGCCCAAGCAGGTACTGGCGCATCTTATATGACCAAGATGCATAGTTGGATCTGTCGAGTTTCTCCACAGGGAGCGAGCTACCCATCCCTCTATCCATCACTTCTTTTTTTGTTGTTTTAGAACCTGTTAGGGTTTGCTTTCAAGCGTTTGTCGGCTGTAGAGGTTCTCAACCCTTGCGCTCTGATACCATGTAAACGATTACTTGTGGAAGCGTTAGAAAATAGAGAAGGTAGGGAATACACAGAGTACACGGGAGAGACAGAGAGAGCAGAACTTCAAGGCTATATTCAAAAACTGAAAAAACACTTTGTACATACAACTATGGTCAATAGCATTATTTATACAACTCCTCGTGGGACTAACAGAAGTACCACACACTTCAATGCTCACACGAGCATCTGACACTTACTACGAGACTATAATTGCCTAGTAGACTACGCTAATACTAGGCTTCCGGTTACTGATTTGATCCGGCTAACCGGCTCCCCAGCTTACCAGCTCTGTTGCTTGCCGGCTCTGTTGCTCATAGCATACCGATCCGTCTCGCTTGCCGGCTAAGGATTATTCAGCTTGCCGCTCAACATCGTTGTAGTATAGTATAGGTTGCGGGTGACCCGGGCTCGATCCCCGAAAACGGCGCGAAGGGCAGGGCAAATCTCCTGTCATCTTCTAGGACATTCTTTCTACCTCCGTTGGATTATCTATCCCTTTCAAACACTTGGGGGCTATATTTTCGACATTCCGGTACATGGTCCGAGCAAGTAGTACAAATGATATATCCTCCAACAGCAACATGTCGTTGTAGTATAGTGGTGAGTATTCCCGCCTGTCACGCGGGTGACCCGGGTTCGATCCCCGGCAACGGCGCGAAGGACGGGGAGAATCTCCTATCATCTTCTAGGGCATTCCTGCTCATTCCGTTGGATTCTCCATCCCTTTCAAACACTTGGTGGCATATAGTGGGTTGTCAGTGAGCGAGGGCCTACACTACCATAATCTCGTCCGAGTGCACACATGGGTATTACAGTTCATATGCGGACGAACATATTCGCAAAACATGTATTTGCGATGAAACCGGGCCATGTTTTCAACATTCCGGTACATTCGAGCAAGCAGTATAAGGGATACTTCTTCCAGCACCAACATCTCGTTGTAGTATAGTGGGGAGTATACACGCCTGTCACGCGGGTGAGCTGGGTTCGATACCCGGCAACGACGTGAAGGGCATGGCAAATCTCATGTCATCTTCGAGGCCAAATCTCATGTCCGTTGGATTCTCTATCCCTTTAAAATAGTGGGTCGTCCGCGAGGGAGGGACTATATTACCATGATCTCGTCCGAGTGCACACTTGGGTATTCCAGTTCGTATGCGGACGAACATCGTCACATAACATGCATTTGCGACGAAACCGGGCTATATTTTCGACATTCCGGTACATGGTCGGAGCAAGTAGTACAGAGGATATATCCTCCAACAACAACATTTCGTTGTAGTATAGTGGTGAGTATTCCCGCCTGTCACGGAGGTAACCCGGGTTCGATCCCCGGCAATGGCGTGAAGGACGGGGAAAATCTCCTGTCATCTTCTAGGGCATTGTTGCTCGCTCTATTGAATTCTCTATCCCTTTCAAACACTTGGGGGCATACAGTGGGTTGTCAATGAGAGAGTGTCCATACTACCATGATCCAATCCGAGTGCACACATGGGTATTGCAGTTCATATGCGGACGAACAGCTTTGCATAACATGTATTTGCGACGAAATCGGGCCATGTTTTCGACATTCCAGTACATGGTCTGAGCCACTAGTACAGAGGATACATTCTCCAACACCGACATGTCGTTGTAGTATAGTGGAGAGTATTCCCTCCTGTCACGCGGGTGACCCGGGTTCGATCCCCGACAACGGTACGAAGGGCGGGGCAAATCTCCTGTCATCTTCCAGTTCATGGCTATTCCAGTTCATATGAGAATGAACATCGTCACGTACCATCTATTGGCGACGACACCGGGCCATGTTTTCGAAATTCCGGTACATGATCCGAACAAGTATTACTCACCACTATACTAAACTTCCTCCAACACCAACATGGTGTTGTAGTATAGTGGTGAGTATTCCCGCCTGTCACGCGGGTGACCCGGATTCGATCCCCGGCAACGCAGCGAAAGGCGTGGCATATCTCATGTCATCGTCGAGGGCATTCTTTCTCGGTCCGTTGGATTCTCTATCCCTTAGGGGCGTACAGTGGGTCATCAGCGAAGAGTGGCAAATTCCACGGTCAGTACGAGATGTACAATGTTTTCTAGGTTTTGCTAACTTCTACCGTAAGTTTATACAGGATTACTCGAAGATTATCCTACCCCTCACACAAATTACGAAGAAGGGCCAAGCATTTCTTTGGTCCATTGAAGCAGATATGGCTTTTCGGCATCTTAAGAAAGCCTTTACATCAACACCGATTCTAGCTCATGTGGATACTAGCAAACCATTCATCATGGAGGCCGATGCTTCGGATTTCGCCCTCGGTAGCATCCTTTCTCAACAAGGAGATAAAGAAGAGTTGCATCCGCTGGCTTTCCATTTGCAAATTCGATGTTGCGGAAATCAACTACGAAATACATGACAAGGAGTTATTAGCCATCGTGGATTCATTTGTGCAATGACGGCATTTCTTAGAGGGCTCTCCACATCAGGTCGTTGTCTTTAGTGATCACAAAAATCTTGCTTATTTCCAGAATGCTCACGTACTAAATTGACGGCAAGCTCGGTGGGCACAATTCCTCACGTGTTTCGACTTCAAAATCACATATCGACCAGGGAAGCAGCAAGGAAAAGTAGATGCACTATCACGGCGTTCATATCTTGCACCTCGTCCTGGTGATCCAACATTTGATAATCAAAAGCAAGTAATCTTGGGACCAACACGATTGCACACGAAGCGGATTTTTCACACCCCGATGGATTCACGGATTATCGATGACATACGTGCAAACTTGAAGACTGATAGTTTTGCTCAAGACATCCTGGCGCACATTGATACTTCTCGGGCATCCTGTTCTCAGTCTCAACAACTAGGTATTGACTACCGACAATTCGAATATCATGATGGTTTGTTATTCTTTAAAAAGCGTGTATATGTCCCCGATTTCTCCTGTCGCCTTCAAATCGTCCAACATTGTCACGACACCCATACGGCGGGACATTTCGGTAGTACTAAGACGTTGGAGCTAGTGCAACGATCTTTTTGGTGGCCCCACATGCGCCATTTTGTCGACAACTACGTTCGGACCTGTGATGCTTGCTGCCGAGCAAAGATGCCACGACACCATCCATATGGCTTGTTGGAACCCTTACCGATTCCAAGTAAGTCGTGGCAGTCTATTTGTTTTGATTTTATCACAGATCTGCCGGTCTCGCAGGGGTTCGATACTATCTTAACCGTTGTCGATCGATATACGAAGATGGCACATTTTGTTCTGTGTACTAAGGCCATCACTAGCGAGGAAACCGCCGCCCTAGTCATGCGTGAGGTATTTTGGCATCATGGCCTCCCAGACAGTATCATCAGTGACCGAGGACCGCAATTTGTCTCCAAATTTTGGCAGCATCTCTTCAAGATGCTCAAGGTCTCTTGCAACCTCTCCTCCGGCTACCATCCTCAGACCGATGGGCAGGCAGAACGAACAAACCAAACGCTGGAGCAATATCTCTGGTGTTTCTTGAGTTATCAACACGACGATTGGGCCGAGATTCTCCATTTTGCGGAGTTTGCGTATAATAATGTTGTTCACTCCTCGACTCGAGTCTCCCCATTCTACGCTTATACCGGATCTCATCCTCGCTGGTCGGTAATCGACACCCCTAAGCTACCTACCAATCCTCGTGCCGGGGATCATTTGGAGAGACTACGCAAGATCCAGACAGATCTCTCGACTCATCTTCGTCATGCTCAACAGACATAGAAGACTTACGTGGATCATCATCGGTTTCACTCCTCTTTTGCCATTAGAGATCGAGTATGGCTCTTACGTCGTCACATCAAGACTACTCGACCGTGCGACAAGTTGGATTATCGACGACTCGGTACTTTCCGTATTACGGGTAAAGTTAATGATGTCACATTCCGCCTTGATCTCCCTCTGCAGCTTCAGATACATCCGGTTTTCCATTGTTCTCTTCTTGAACCTTATAAAGAAAACACCATTCCCGATCGTGTTACACCACCGCCGCCCCCGCTGGAGTTGGACGCCGGCCCAAAGTATGAAGTTGCGGCCATCCTCGATTCCAAACTTATTCGCAACAAACTTTATTATTTGGTCGATTGGGTTGGTTATAGTCCGAGCGAACGCACTTGGGAACTTGTCGAGCATGTTGCCAATGCTCAGGATCTGCTTGCTGATTTTCACCGAAAGTATCCGGACAAACCTGGTCCGCAGTCAACGCCGACTCGTTCCACTCGTCGTCTTTAAGGGGGAGATAGTGTTATGATATGGCAAGACTCGAACCCATGACCTTATGATATATGGGTCGAGCTCTTAACCATCACAACATCTATTGTAATTCATACGATATTATTTTCATTTATGTTTTATTATAAGAAAGTAATGTATATTCCAGATTTCTCTGGAACATTCTAGAAGTTTCAGGATTACTCCTAACAACACTATAAAAGAAGGCACTAGGCATTATGTTGAACCAAATTGGTTCAACGCCAATCTTAAGCCTCTCAGCCGCTTTGTACTTATCTTTTCACATAATATATTAACTGTTGTCATCATCTTTCTCTCTCTCTCATCCTCGCTATCTCTCTCTCCTCTTCTCACTTCCTCTCTCGGGAACCGTACGCAGTCCCGTCCTCTTAGTACTAAGAGTACTACTCTTCTTAGTACTAATTCCATCTCTGCTTTAGTACTATTCCTGACAGGGTCATGAGCAGCTTCTGTAAAGCTTTCAAGCTCTTGTTTGGCTGTGACCTTCATCACGAAGGCACAATGATGGGACATATACTCGTTGTAGCCGAACCGAGTGACCGGGTCCTTCTCTCGAAATGAGTGTCAAAGTTTTTTGTTTGCCGACGTGAGCGTCTTTTGTACTCTGGGTGTTCGTATAATGGGTACACCAAACTCACTGTCTAGTGAGTGAGCTGACACATCCGAACCACTTTCATTGGGGTGGTTGACTGCATATTTGGGCATCTTACCTTTGCCTTTGTCCAAGCCGGCCCCTGGTTGAGGTATGCTTTCGGTGCTTGGAGGTTCTTATGGTCCGTTCACCATGGTTGAGCTTGGACTTTCCTGTAGTACAGGCCATGGCCGAATGTCGTTATCCGAGTTGACGTCCAACTCTTCCTCATTCGGTTCGGATGGAGCCGAATCAAGCTCATACCATGATGTCGATTCGTCGAAGCCTACGTCCTGACTTACCCGAACCACTCGGGTCGAAGGCTTGAAGCACTTGTATCCCTTTTGCTTAGGCGAGTATCCTACGAGGATACATTTCTCCAACTTCGCGTCGAGGTTCTATCGTTTTTCGTTCGAGATGTGTACATATGTAATGTTTCTGAACACTTTGAGGTGTGTGAGGATTGGCTTCCTTCCAACAAAGAGCTCGTATGGAGTTAGCTCATGCACTCCATTAGTGGTGCATCGATTCATGAGATAGACGACCGTGGATGCCGCTTCGGCCCAATAGAAATTCGGCATGTGCTTCTTATGCATCATGGCGCGTGCTACCTTGAGTATGTGCCTATTCTTTCTTTCGGCTACTCCATATCGTTGAGGTGTGTGTCAGCATGATAATTCTCTTTGGATGCCTCCACCTTGGAGGTAGGAGATGAATTCATTGGAGAAGTACTCCTTGCCTCCAACCGATCGTAGGCATAGAATGTGCCGACCGGTTTTTTTTCCAACTCGGCTCTTGAGTTTTTTGAAAGTGGGAGAGCACTTCACTCTTCTTCTTCATCGGGAAGATCCACATGTCGCGGGAGTAGTTGTCGATGAAGGTCACGTAGTACCGAAATTCTCCAATTCTCGGCATTTGGGACGGTCCCCATACATCAGAGGGGATGACGTCAAGGAGGCATTTGCTTATGTACCTCATACTTTGGAAATGGGAGTCGATGTTGTTTGCCGAGTTGACATGCTTCACACAGTTGGTCCACTCATTTAGACTCAAAGGTCGGAAGTCCGATGATGACTCCCTTTGATTGCATAGCTCGGAGCCGTTGGAGGTTGATGTGGTCGATTCTCTTGTGCCCCAACTCGATGTTCGTCTTGGTTTTTAGACCTTTGGCATACATGGTCAATTTTATCTCGATTGAATCGAGAATGAACATTCGGCCGTCTCTCTGTCCCCTAGCTATGAGTCAGCCATCTTTTTCTATAAAGTATCCTTCGTTGTTGAAACGAACTTGCATTCCTTGCTCCACGATTTGGCCTACTGAGACCAAATTCTTTGTTATTGTAGGCACGTGCAAGACATTCTTGATGCAATTGTTTTTGCTGTCTTTGCCAAATGGAATGTTGCCGATGTGCCGAATGGGATGTGTGGTATCATCTCCCGTCTCTATGTAGCTAGGTCGATCTGACGTTCTTACGTCACTAGATCACTCTTGGTGTGACGTCATATGATATGAGGCGCCGGAGGCGACGAATCACACGTCTTCCGAGTTGGAGGTGCTTGTGGATTCGGATGCCGACATAGAGTTTGCTTTATGTTTCATTACGAATAGTCCATTGCAGTCGTCACATTCGGAGTTGGTGGTGTAGTTTGTGATTTGTCAGCTTGTGGAAGCCGACTCTCTTCTTTCTTTCTTTCTTCTTCTCTTTCGACACTCCTCTTCGCGGTGGCCGACCTTCCCACAAAAGTTGCAAGTAATGGGCCACATTTGCCGACCTTGTTCGGCATGGAAGCTCCCCCTTCTTCCGAAGGTTCCTCGATGGTTTCCGTCTTCTTGTCGAAGGTTTGAGTTCCCTTTGTGAGATGGGCTGAATCGACCTCTTCTACCGCCTCGACCTCGTCCTCAGCCACCATCCGAATTCGAGAAAAACATTTGTCCTTCCGACATCTTGGTCTTGGTTTGGACGTGGTCCTTATCGGGTCGAACTGTTGTGCGAGGCCGCCCAAGCACACTTGCACCATTTCGTCCTCTTCAATGTTTATGTTGATGGAGCTAAGTGAGTCGCAAATGCTCTTTGTTGAGAATCAAGCTCAAGGTGCAACATGTGAACACACCTTTTGAGAATATATGATTACTCAAAGGTCAAGAGTCACACCCAATGTTGGGCAAAGTCCTAGGAACAATGTTAGTGTTCTGGTTACGTTGGGACTTTGCCGGCCAAGGTGGGAGAGAGCACGGAACTTATTTCGGCTAGAATTTCCCAAAAACCGGAATCTAGCCAGTTCATATTTTTGTAGCCAGCTATTTATGCATTTTGTTTAAAAAAATAATGTTAAAAAAACGAGTTTCCCTCTTTCCCCCTCTTTCACTGTGTTTTTCCCCGTTTCCCTACTCTTGAATCCCTCTTTCCCCCCTCTTTGACCATGTTTTTCCCTGTTTCCCTACTCTCAAATCCCTCTTTTTCCCCTCTTTTCCCTGTTCCCCTACTGTCGAATGCCTCATTTTCCCTGTTCCCCTACTTCTTTTTCCCCTATTTTCCCTCTCTTTTCCCATGTCTATATTACCTCTTCGCAAATAGTGTACTCATCGAAGGAGTAGTGAAATTTGAGAAATTCGGCCCTGACAAGAAGAAAGTAAGTCATTTTCTTCAATAAATTTTGTTTTCCTTTAAACCTTCCCTTATTTTTGTTATGTAACTGGCAATATTTTTTGTTTTTATCTTCATTATGGATCAATGTTTTGGGTTTTTTCTTATCATCATAATGAATTTTTTGGTAAATGTACTCAAGGTTTTAGAGCTTTTATTGTCGATGCTACAACTTGCTAACATAGATAGGAAATTGGAAGCAATAATTAGTGGGACGGGATTTCTATCAAGGAACAAGGGAGGGGGCCGGCATGTTGAATCATATGTGTTAGGATTATATAAAAGCATGAACCACATGATTACGTACTGCTTCACATAATTTCTAACTGTTGTTGGAGAAGATGAATTCGTCTTTTCTTGTTTAGCAGGAATTGGAATTAGTTGGTCAGATGATGGAGATGGAATACTTCTATCATGTAATGTAGATATATGTACCGTGCTTTAATTGGTTATTGCCCACAAGAAACCGATCTTTTGTGCAATTAATATGGACACTGATTTAATATGTTGTCTCTATGTCAACAACATACCAATGATGTAGGACATAAGGCCATCTGTTTGTACTCATGTTGTGGAGATTATGAGATGTTTGATAGCCTTCCGATCTATGCAAATGCAGAAGGAACCCTCAACTCATCAAACCATAAGAGGTATGTTTTCGTGTTTGCCTTAATGTGGCTAATTCATTTGTGTATTAAACTCCAAGCAGTTTGCACATACATCTCAACTATGGGTGCTTTGTTTCTTTCATCTCATGCACCTTTGTGGGTTAATAATAATGTAGGAAGAGATTGTTGATGAGACAGATGAATATGTGGATGTTCATAAAATGTAATGCCTAGAAAGTGAAAATTTAATTTTGCATATTCAAAATCATTCGTTTAAAGAACACCTTAATTTAAAAAACAAGTTCTTTTGGGGAAGATAAATTGAATTTAATGATTTTTTTATCTATTGATTTGAACGAGAGTAGAACTAGAGACATTGTTTCTTTTGTATCAACAACGAGATCTACATTAGTTGCTCGGGTCTTGAGTTTGACTAGAGTGAGTATCATATCATTCTCCTATCTAACTTTCTTTTGTTTATTTCACTTGTAGATGTTGTATATGTAGAGATATGAACACTTAAGTTTAGTTCATTCCATTTCATGAAAGTCACTAATCGATTCCACATACTGAAAATGTTTCACTTTGGGTCCTTGTAGGCCATATTTTGTCCTCTAAAAGCAATAATAAAATATGTTTTTGGTGTCCATTCCATGTGTCACTATTCTTTTATTGGCAATGTTGGTGGTGGCTCAAAGCTATATAAAAGTATGGTTTGTTCCTTTTTTCCATTGTAGAGCTCAATGAATTCACAAAGCTAGAAATTGTTGATAGGCAACCCAGATAAGGCTGGGAAAAAATTGATAGGCCTAAATAACCATTATTGGAATAATAGCTTTTCAATCATTCTAATTTGTATAATGTATATAACCAAAGTACCAAATGCCATGATTTTTTGTGTGGATAGGAGAGGCTAATTTCCTAGAAATGTAACTATACATTGTTGTTTGTAAACAACTTAGATATAGACAAGTTATGAATAATATTGAAGCCTTAAACATTCATGTGTTGCCAAGGACGTCTAAGTCTTTGGCCAACGCAATGGTAAATAGGTCATCAAGAAAAGATTACATGATAAAAGGTTGTGGATTTGATTAAGATCTTACATTCATTAGTTTCAGTGCCAAAAGAAAATTTAACATGTTCCGGTTGACATTATCACTCGTAGGAAAGTGGTAGGTTAAAATTTTTAATTTCCGGTTAGGATCATAAGAAGCAGGAAAATTTCCGGTAGGGACTAGAAACTTTGCCCAACACTAGTCACACCACTACTCTCTACACATTAAATATATTGTAAAGAATCTAACTCTAGTAGAGTTGAGTATTCAGAAGCGTAGTGTGTTTGTGTGAGAGTGGGTGAATAAACAAGAGAAGAAATAAGAGAGAATAACCAGAAAATAATAAGAAAATACACAGTAGGGGGATGGCAACTTATGCACTTAAGAGAGCTATATTAATTAACTAAAGATCATCAACTAAACTAAATGGCCAAAGGGGAGTTTATATACAAGTCCTCAAGGGATTGCCCTATTAAATGTGTTGGTGGAATCTAACCAAGACATCCACTTGAGTACGATTTTGTCATAAGAATATCTAATATTCTTTGACCACACTAACACTTGACAACTACACGGATTACAATAAAGTGTGCTCTCACACACTCGACAACTACACAGATTACAATAAAGTGTGCTCACACACTTTTTCACACATCGTCCTTTTCTTCATAAGCACATGTTCACACAAGTTGAGCTTGATTCTCAAAACGCCCCCTCAAGGTCAATTGTGTGTCCTCTTAAGCTTGGTTGTCTTGGTGTAGTTGAAGACCCAACTGTAGTTGGTTGGACTACTAGACTGTGGTTTTCCCATTGTTCCTATGTACTCGATCTTGATCTAGCAATGTTGATCTTGCCAATCCAAAATTTCGAGCTTCAAAAATTCCGGGCTTTGGAAAGTCTTCCTCTAACTTGCCGGGTCAAGTTAGATTAGATGTGCCGGTCTCACTCTTCCTCTTGTATCGTGCTGATTCTCCATGTTTTCCTTTGTCTTTGTACTTTTACTCTCCCCCAAGCTGAGCATATCAAGTGGTCTAAGGCCTAGATCCACTGAGAATTGCCATAGCTTGTTGAGACCTAGCGCCTTAGTGAAAATATCAGCCACTTGCATGTTGGTGCGAACGTATTGGAGGTCAATGTCATCGGCCAATATGCGCTCACGGATGTAATGATAGTGCACCTCAATGTGCTTAGTCCGCGCATGAAACAACGGATTCTTTGCAAGCTGGATGCTGCTGAGATTATCACAGTGGATTAGTATTGGCTTGTTCACCAATTCATTGAAGTCTTTCAGTAGTCTTTTAAGCCATACAACTTCGCAAGCAGCTACAACTGCGGCCCTATACTCCACCTCAGTGCTTGATAGAGCGACTGTTGGTTGTTTCTTGCTGCTCCAAGAGACTACTCCACTACTGAGTGAAACCATAAATCCCGAAGTGGATCGCCTATCAGATGCATTGCCTGCCCAATAAGCATTCGTGAAACCTTTGAGTCGAAGTGGTGCTCCACGCTTATAGAAGATACCATAATTAAGTGTTCCACTAATATAACGTAACACTCGCTTGGCACAATCCATGTGAGTGTCGCGGGGGGTTTCCATGAACTGGCTAAGAACCCTGATCGGATAGTTGAGGTCTGGTCGGGTGATAGTTAGGTAGATAAGACTCCCAATTATTTGGCGATACTGTGTCGACTTGCAAAATTTTCCAGAATTTGCAGTTAGCTTCATATTTCGATCAAGGGGTGTGGAGATGGACTTACATTCGGTCATTCCGAACTTGTAGAGCAAGTTCAACACATAGCGTCATTGTGAGAGTAGGAACCCTTCTAGAGTTTGAATGACCTCGATGCCGAGAAAATAATGTAAGTCATTCAAATCCTTCATCTTGAACTTTTGTAAAAGCAGCTTTTTAATCTTTTGTATCTCGGTGAGGCTTTCTCCACCGATGACAAGGTCATCGACATACAAGAGTAAGAAGATGGGGCTTTTGGGATTGTTCTGAACATACAACGAGTTATCAGATTTTGACATCCGGAAGCCAATGTCGTGAAGATATGATGTGATTTTGAATGCCATGCTCTTGGGGCTTGCTTCAATCCATAGAGCGGCTTCTTCAATCGGCAAATTGCATGTGGATGTTTGTTTGATTCGAAGCCATGTGGTTGGATCATGTAAACTTCCTCCTCGAGCTCACCTTAGAGGAATGCGTTCTTCACATCCATTTGATGCAAGTGCCATCCTTTCGCTATTGCGAGTGCAATTACTGTCCTCACGGTGGTCATTTTTGCCATTGGGGCAAATGTTTCCTCATAGTCTATGCCATGGGTTTGTGCATACCCTTTGGCGACTAGCCGAGCCTTGAACCGATTGACCGTGCCATCTGTATTATACTTTATCTTGAACACCCAATGACAACCAATTGGCTTTTTCTTGATTTCAGAGGATGGGGCTAAATCCCAAGTATCGTTGTCAAACAACGCGCGCATCTCCTCCCTAATTGCCTCGATCCACCGGGGATCTTGGGCAGCTTCTTTGTAAGTCTCGGGTTCTTGGTCTGCTGCGACCTTCATCATGAATGCATAGTGGTGGGCCATGTACTCATTGTAGCCAAACCTAATTATCAAGTTCTTTTGTCGGTTTGATTGACGGAGTTTTCCTTTGGTCACCTCTAGGGCCTTCTTCATTTCATACTTGCTATGGACCGATCGAGGTGGATGATCTGAGTCTTCACCAGATGTCATGTCTTTGGCCTCTTGCTCAGACATCTTGCCCTTTTTCTTCTTTCTACAGGTATAACACCAAGGTGACAGCACATCAGAGGTTTCTTCATGCTATGCAAGACTCTGATTGCTGGATGACACCTCAGGTCCAGTCAACTGGAGTGTGGGCAAACTCTCTATTGGTTCTCCACCCATAATGGTCGTTAGCATCTCTTCTTCTTCACTCTGAGAATCTGCTCCAGATTTGCTTGTTTCGAGCACGACGGGGGTCACTGATGTTGGGCCATACCATGATGTGACCTCATCAAATACCACATCTCGGCTTACTCGTGATTGTCGAGTGATGGTGTTAAAACACTTATAACCTTTTTGCTCAAGTGAGTAACCGATGAGGATCATCTTCTTTGATTTTGGGTCAAGCTTTCTCCGCTTCTCATCGGGGACATGCACAAATGCAATGCTACCAAAAACCTTCAAGTGCGAAAGGTCTGGCTTTGTCCCAAAATACTTCTTGTGAGGGGTGATGTCATGGACACCCTCGGTCAAGCACCTATTGATGAGATACATAGCCATAATTGCTGCCCCTGCCCAATAGATCTTGGGCATGTTCTTTTCATGCAGCATGGCGCACACCATCTCAAGAATTGTGCGATTCTTCCGCTCAGCAACACCATTTTGTTGTGGTGTGTACCGGCAAGAGAATTCCCGGCGAATCCCCTTCTCTTCTAGAAAGGCTTTGAACTCGGTTGAGAAGTATTCTTGGCCACCATCAGACCGTAAGCATCGAATCTTGCGATTCGTTTCATTTTCCATGCGATTCTTTAACTTGAGAAAGTGGGAGAAGACCTCACTTTTCGACTTCATCGGGCATATCCAAGTATGCTACGAATAGTCTTCAATGAAGGTAACGAAGTACCTACACCCACCGATTGTCGTTGTTTGAGCTGGGCCCCATACATCTGAGTGCATGACGTCCAACAAGCCTTTACTCACATTTCTTTCACTTAGGAATGGATGCTTATGTTGCTTGCCTAGTTGGCACGCCTCACATACATTATCAGGATGTTTCGAAGTGAATTGTGGCAATCCATGCACAACCCCTTTTGTTTGCATTGATCAGAGTTTATCGAGGTTTACATGGCCAACCCGTTTGTGCCACAACTCAATATCAGACTCAACCTTGAGTCCCTTTGCATACATTGTTGTGTTCACCTCGGTCGCATCAAGAATAGTTAACGACCTCTACATGTCGTGCCGCAGCCTCTTCCATCAACCGCTTCATTCCGCCGCGCCCCGAATTCAACTCTAGGACTTTCCGGGTCTCACTCGCGTGCACCTGCCCGTTCCAGAGGTAAACCACGTTGCTCTTAAGTGCCTCTGCGAAATCCGCGCATTCTTTCCGTATGTGACCGACCGCGTCGCACCACATGCACCGCTGCCTTGCTGGCGGCCTTCGGTCACGAGACTGTTCGCCCCTGTGCAATTTGGAGATCTCGCACCATCTGTGACAACTCTTCTAGAGCTGCGCCTCCGGAGGGACCTTTGACCACTCCGCTCGGGGCTGAGCCCGTCTCAAGCCAACTCCGAGTTTCTTCCTTCCTAACCGGTACCGAGACCAGCTCCTCGAGCTCCCTCGCCGGGACCGGCCTTGCCGCCGACGAGCCCTCATCGCTCCACTCGCGCCGCTTGTCGAAACGACCGCAGACCCTCCTTACCATGGCCCAGTCTGCCGTGAGACCTTCGTCCATTTCCAACAGGAGACCCACCTTCTCCCGGTCCATGGCGTGCACCACCTTGATGAACAATAGTACTCGGCTTGTGTCAAGCATGGTCCGGTCCAGCGTTGACAACTGTGCGAACCGTTTCTCGAACTCCTGGAGGAGCGCCAATGCGTTTCTCCCCTTCCCTAGGCTCTCAACCCAAGCCATGAAGTCTCGCTTCGACAACCGAAGCGAGTCATCGAAGCCATACATCTCGAGGAGCCGCAGCTCAAATTCCTCCCAAGTCCGGCATCCGGCCAACACCTCGAGCACCTCTACGCGGATGCTCGGCGTCACTATCCGAGGGAATCCGGACAACTGCATGTCCACTGAGATATCCCTCATGATCATTTCGGCCCGGTAGGCCTCCAAGTAGCTCGTGGCATTCTTCCCACCAAATCGACCAATGGTGCTGACGATCGACTCAATGGCCCTGTCGAGGGCACCCGTTCCCTCGTGAGCGCTCACTAGCCGGTCGACGGCTATGGCCATAGCTTCAGCAAGCTCGGATCCCATCATCCTTCACTCCTTTGCTGCTTGTTCACGTCGGGTTCACCAAATATGTCGCGTTGTTACGCTCTTCTGATTCGGAAAGAGGCGGGACCGCGGGGGCCTTGAACCAAGGGGCGTGAGAAAGAGGGAAGAGAGAGAGAGAGAGAGCACAGCTTGCAGAAACACAGAGGAGGAAAGAGACAGAGAATGAAGTCTTAATTACAATCGACAACGATTACAACCGGCAAGCCGACGACGGACCCAACCTAGGCGGACACACACACATACACACGATGCTCACGCACGCACACAACCCGACTGCACAGTGGAGCCTCTGCCGGAAGCACATGGGCTGTCCACGAAGCAGAGGCAACACAGTCCGAAATCCTGCAGAGAAAGTCGAACGATGGAGGAGAGAGCTCGGTCCCGGTCCGACATCACTTCCTCCTCGCTCCCAAAACCCTATATCTGTCTCTCACTTCTCCCTCTCTTTTATAACCCAAGGAGGGAGGCTGTTACCACTCGTTACATCATGTTTATTCCCTGTCCTTTCGGATAGGGATGTGCCTCAATTTCCTCCCTACTGAACGTGTACTACCTGGGATTTCGCCTTAGGCGACTTGTACCTACCTACGAACTATACAACAAACTTGTGCCCACGTGTAAGGGCTGGTTTACGCACGTTATACCCCGTTTCCGCCTAGGAACGGTTTTCTCCACGTGTTATGTACACATAACGTTGGTGAGGGTAGGTCACTAATATTTACATTAGTGAAGGGTATGTTCACTATTATTAAAAAGGGGACTAATGATTGGATAGAATGAATGATATGTGCATGCACTATCATGATTTAGACAACCAATGAATAGAGAGCCTTTTAGAAAGGCACATCTATTCAAGGGGCCTAGGAAAAGGTATAAATATGAGGCTTAGCTACCCTCATAGGAATCATCACGTCGGAAGGCTGCTGTCGTAGACACCGGTGGTGCGGGCTAGGCTTTCGTCTCGACGATCGTGTTTATCTCTTCCAAGGTATTAGTCATCCTAATATCCGGCGGTATGGGACGTCGGTGGTAGGTTGGCTATGTCTAGATCATAGCTCGGGGGTGGTCGGGTGGAACGGGTTCTTCTATCCAATATATTTTCTTCCGTTTTACTTGATTTGGTCTATTGATTAGTAATAGACTCTTAACAGTGGTATTAGAGCTTTTACTAACAATTTTTTTGTTGTTTTGATGTTTTTTGCGTGTGAGCGAGGGGGATCTAACAAGGCTCGTCATGCTCTTCTCAGGATCAAAACAACACTCTAAACCCGGTATTCTTCTTTTTTGATCTCTTCTCTTTTTCTATTATGCGTTCTTTATGGTCGAATCAAATTGGTATTACGTTTTATTCTCTTTCTTTCTACCTCCTACTACGCTACAATTTTACTTATTATTATGCATCGGGCCGAGCGTGTTTGCACTAATCGCACACGCTCAACTCATGGCCTTTTGCATATTGCGATATATATCCCACTCTCTCCTCTCTTGAACTCTTACGATAATAATTATTCTTGTGCATTGGGTCGAGCGTGTTTGCTCTAATCGCACACGCTTATCTCATGGCCGTTTTGCATATGATGTTGAGTATACCACTCTTCCCCTCTATTGAGCCATCACTTGGCCGATTCTAAGGGATGATGTGGCCTTGACGAGGTGTATGTTGCCTACCTATGCCACTCTACTCTCTATTAAGCCATCAATTGGCCGATTCTATGGGATGTTGTGGCCTTGACAAGGTATATATAGCTTACATATGCCACTTTCCTTTTTAATTAGCCATCAATTGGCCGATTCTAAGGGATGATGTGGCCTTGACGAGGTATATGTCACTTACCTATGCCACTTTCCGCTTTAATTAGCCATTACTTGGCCGATTCTAGGGATATGTGGTGGTCTTGAGGAGGTGCATGTCAACTACCCTAGGGTTTCGTATCTTAGGGCATGTTTGATTCCATACACCTAATTGTTGATTATTCTAATTAAATTTTAATTTTATAGTATTGTTTCACTTATATGATTTTCTAGTAATTATTATTTACCCGCCCACAATTAACTCTCCTTTTTCCACTTCCTTTTCATGTATAAAGTATTTACATCGTTTATTTTTAATGTAACCTTTACGTGTAGACTATTTTTTCGTATGGAGTGGCTTGTTGAACGATTTTTTTTTTCAACGGGTCATCTAGGTTTAACTCTTATCATCAAGCCTTAGAAAATGAGTAAAACCATATGAGTTCCCTTATTGATGTTTTACTCATGGATTTGAGTATTACATCTTTGCGCACAACACCGTCATCACTTGTATCAATTTGTGGCTTATGTCACAATTGTGCAAGTTATAACAATCATATTGGGATGTATATGTGCATACCTTGCACTTCCCATTTATTTGTGACATTGTTTTTTTCGTAGGTAACACATGGGTTCTTTTTTTTTACCCTTGTTTTCGTCACTACTTAACTCTTATGAGTAGTGCCTTATTTTATCATTTTATCATCACGTTTGCTTATTGCTCGCAAGACTAGAATATTACTTGTGAGTGCACTTGTTTTTTCACGTAATACACTTTCTCGACCATATAATACATGATGGGTTGGCATTAATATAAGGCTATCTAGGAAATTTCATTGATGTAAGAACCATGGTTGAGCCTCGTGGAGCCGCCATGATTACTCAAGATAGAGATCCGAGAAATACATCTTAGCTATGTTTTCCCCCATGGTTTTTAAAACACCATAGTGTTACCATAGTTATCGGATCTCGAATCACATCTCATATGTCTAGAGGGGTAAAGACATGAGATACTTTCTTGGATAAAGTTCTTTCAATCAAAATTTCAAGCATTCATTTTGCTTGTGTATTTTCTGAACCTCCTTATTTTATTGCATACCCACAGCGTGCATCATGGAATAAGTTTTGAACGCAGTTGGAACGATCTCTCCAAATGAGACCTCTCAACCCCAATCCGCATCTCGCACACAAGCTGAGATCACTATTGAGCAATTGCTCACTACTACCTTGAATCAATTGGCCGAAATGAGACAGGCCAATATGGCATTGGAAAAGAAATTCCAAGAATTAACTATTGAGTCCAAGAAAGAAGGTGAACCTTCCTTCGTAGTCACGCCTTTCAAGGGAGATAAGAAAGAAAGAACCGAGGAGGCCATTAGCACTTGGCTTGGTCGTTGGGAGTCTCACTTTGAGCTTCATCCCAAGCCCGATGCAGTAAAAATTGGTTATGTCGGTCGTGAGTTAGGTGGCCGAGCTGCTGCTTGGTGGCGTGGCCTAAGGACCGCAAAAAACTTACCCACAACTTGGGAAGGTTTCGTTGATGTTTTTAAGAAACAATTCTTGCAGCCACCTTCTCAAACCGAACAAGCGCAACACTTGCTCACATTGTCTAGTAAGCCATTTACCTCTCTCGAGGATTATGTGCATCACGCTCGGACCCAGATCCAAAAATCGGGACTTACGGGTGAGAAATGGTTTGTCGCTTGTTTTTTGAATGGTATTCCCAATGGGGATTATCATTGGATTGTCCATGACAAGGACCCCACAACTTTCGAGGAAGCCGTCAACATTGTGCTGCGATACCATAGGACTTCCAAGAAAGACCACAATAAACCTGAGTTCGCCAAAACTCCGAATGTCAAGTTCATTGGGAAACGTAAGCAATCCAGTGACACTCTTGACCGCGACTCAAAGAAACCGAACCTCTTCTGTGCATATTGCAAGAAGCGGGGCCACACAAAGGATACCTGTCGTCGTCTTGAGAGGAAGTCAATGAACACCCCTCCTCAAGACAAATCTACGAGTCACACAGGTGAGTCTTTTGATATTGTTGAAGTTCATACCAATCACTTAAGTTTATGTGAATGCACTTTTCCTTCACATTTACTTGGACCTAATGATTTACTCCGAGCAGTCGGATATATCAATGGAACACAAGCACATTTCTTGTTTGATTCCGGTAGTTCTCACAATTTTCTTAATGATCACTTTGTGCAGCAAATGGAGCTCCACATAAACGCAAGTGATCATATCTATCAAGTTCACATGGCAAATGGAAACGTTCAATACATCAGTGGCATTGTTTGTCAACTGCCAATTCAAATAGATACTTATTTGGAGAAGCTTGACTTTCATGTTATGAAATTACAATCCGCAGATGTCATTTTAGGATATCCTTGGTTTTTTAATAAAAACCCTTCTTTGTCCATTGATTGGGTTAATCACTCAATCACATTTGAACTTAATAATTGTAAACATTTTATTCAATGTTCCAAACTTCCTTCTCATTCACTCGTGTCTTCTAAATCTTTAAGTGAGTATTCTAGTTCATTAATTTATTCATGTGTAATTGATCCTGCGGTTCAATTTTATTATTTTAATATTGACGCCACACAATTACCACATTTTGAGCAACGATTACTCGACTCTATTTTAGAGGATTTTCAAGATGTATTTCCTACTGAATTACCGCTTACTTTACCACCTAAACGTAATGTGGACCATCAAATTGAACTCATCCCTGGGGCTGCTCCTGTGAGCATTCCACCTTACCGACTTAGTCGATTAGAAGAGGATGAGATCGCTAAACAACTTAAGGAATACTTGAGTATGGGCCACATTAGGTATAGTAAATCACCTTGGGGTGCGCCAGTTCTATTAGTCAAGAAGAAGGAAGGTTCGTGGCGAATGTGTATCAATTATCGCCGTTTGAATAAAATGACAATTAAGAATGCATATCCATTACCTCGTGCCGATGATTTGATTGATCGTTTGCACGGGGCTCGATATTTTACGAAAATTGACTTACGAACTGGTTATCATCAGATTCGCATCGCCGAGGATGATATTCCTAAAACCGCTTTTCGTACGCGCTATGGCCATTATGAGTTTTTAGTCATGCCATTTGGGTTGACTAATGCTCCAGCCACATTCCAACAAGCGATGAATGATGTTTTCCGAGATCAACTCGGTGATTTTGTTGTCGTCTTCTTGGATGATATTTTGATATATAGCCGTACCTTGCAAGATCATGTTCAACATGTTCGATTTGTTTTGCGAAAGTTGCGTGACAACTCTTTCTATGCAAAACATTCAAAATGTGACTTCTTCCAAAAATCTATTGTGTACCTAGGTCATTTAATTACAGAAAATGGCGTTGAAATTGAACCTTCTCGTATTGAAAAGGTTAAACTTTGGCCCATTCCTCGTAATATTCGTGAACTTAGATCATTCTTAGGGTTTGTTGGATTTTTACGAAAATCAATTCGTAACTATTCCAAATTGACGACGCCATTAACTGACCTTTTAAAAGGTCATCCACGTAAGTCTGTCAAACCAATTTCATGGAATGAACAACTTGACAAATCATTTGAGACACTCAAGGAGCATGTGTGTCAGGCTCCCACTCTTCTATTACCAGACCCTTCTAAGCCTTTCTCAATTGAAACCGATGCTAGTGATTATGCTATTGGTGCCGTTCTTTATCAAGGTGGTCACCCGATTGCTTTTGAAAGTAAGAAGCTTGATGCTGCTCAATCTCGGTATTCGGTTCAAGAGAAAGAGTTGTTTGCGGTGATACACGCACTTAAAACATGGAGGCACTATCTCTATGGAAATAAATTTGTGGTTACAACAGACCATCAATCATTAAAGTATTTTTGTGACCAGCCCGATCTTGTTGGTCGTAAAGGCCGTTGGGCTGACCTTATGCAAGATTTTGATTTTTCCATACGATATCGCAAGGGTTCTATGAACACCGTTGCTGATGCTCTTAGTCGCATTAAAGAAGTTAACATGCTTAGCTTCACGGAAATAAAATCTGATCTTTTAGATCACCTTCGAGGGAAATACCTTGATGACAGTTATTTCTCAAAATACTGGACGAAAGCCGAATCTGGTTTAGATGCCGATACTAGCACCCTACCCTCGAAGGCGACCTTTCACATTACAAACGGTTTGCTCTACCGTAGTGGAAAGGTCTGTGTTCCAGATTTACCAAATGTTAAACAGAAATTTTTTCATGAATGTCATGATGCACCATCTGCTGGTCATCCTGGAATACAACGCACACTCGTTCTCATCTCGTGTACTTTTTTCTGGCCTAAGATGCGCTCTGACGTGCATAAATACGTAACTCAATGCTTACAATGTCAGATTAATAAGTCGGAACGACTTAAAGCTGCTGGTCTTTTACATCCCTTAGATATTCCCAACAATAAATGGGAAAGTATCTCGATGGATTTTATTGTTAGTTTACCTCGTACACAGAGGGGTCATGATGCCATATGGGTTGTCGTTGACAGGCTAACAAAATTAGCTAGATTTATTCCTACAAAAACCACGGTAACCGCTCAACTGTTGGCTTATCAATTTGTTGATGAGTTATTTCGTTTTTATGGATTACCGATGGATATTGTTAGTGATCGAGATTCCAAGTTTACTAGTGACTTTTGGACTCAGGTCTTTAAGAAACTAGAAACTACGTTGAGCATGAGTTCCGCAGATCATCCTCAGTCTGATGGACAAACTGAACGAGTTAATCAAATTATTGAGGACATGCTTCGAGCTTATGTAGCAAAAACCCCTTCTAAGTGGGAGCAATACCTTCCTATCTTAGAATTTGCCTATAATAGCTCTAAACATACATCCACTGGATATAGTCCTTTTATGTTGATGTATGGTTTTCAGCCACGTGCCCCAGTTGATGTCACGATTCATCATGATACATTAGATAGTACACGCAATTTTTTGCAAGACATGAACCAAATGTTGCATATTGCCAAAGAAAATGTCAAGACAGCTCAAGATCGTGCTCGTCCTCGTGCATTTACTATTGGTCAAAAAGTTTTTTTGCGTGTCCCGACTGATTCTACGTCATTATCTACGGGCAAGTGTGCTAAGTTAGCCCCACGATATTGTGGCCCATTTGAAATCCTTAAGCGAGTTGGGTCATCTGCTTATCACCTTGCCTTACCTCGTAACGTTGGTATTCATCCTGTTTTTCACGTCAGTCGTCTAAAACCATTTTTAGGCTCTGGTGATAACACCATCACAATCCAAGATCTTGTAACATTAGAGGATTTTTCTTACAAACCTCATGTCCCTGAACGAATTCTTGATTCTCGTACTAAACGTTTACGTTCTAAAGAGATTCGGCTATTCAAGATCAAATGGATGGATAAACCTATTGATGATGCCACATGGGAACGCGAGCATTCACTTAAGGCACAATTTCCTCACTTTATATTGCAAGAGTGCAATCTTTTGAAGTAGGGGAATATGTTATGTACACATAACGTTGGTGAGGGTAGGTCACTAATATTTACATTAGTGAAGGGTATGTTCACTATTATTAAAAAGGGGACTAATGATTGGATAGAATGAATGATATGTGCATGCACTATCATGATTTAGACAACCAATGAATAGAGAGCCTTTTAGAAAGGCACATCTATTCAAGGGGCCTAGGAAAAGGTATAAATATGAGGCTTAGCTACCCTCATAGGAATCATCACGTCGGAAGGCTGCTGTCGTAGACACCGGTGGTGCGGGCTAGGCTTTCGTCTCGACGATCGTGTTTATCTCTTCCAAGGTATTAGTCATCCTAATATCCGGCGGTATGGGACGTCGGTGGTAGGTTGGCTATGTCTAGATCATAGCTCGGGGGTGGTCGGGTGGAACGGGTTCTTCTATCCAATCTATTTTCTTCCTTTTTACTTGATTTGGTCTATTGATTAGTAATAGACTCTTAACACCACGACACCGCGTTCTAGTGCTCTCTTCAGAGATTGCTCATGAACTGGCTCACTACTCCGATTGAATATCCGATATCCGGTCGGGTACATACCATCACGTACATCAAGCTTCCGACGGTAGAGGTATATGGTATCTTCATCATATCCTTCTTCTCCGCCTTTGTCCTTGGAATTTGTTTTCCGGACAGCTTGCAGTTTGCCGGAAGTGTCGATCCGACCGGTTTCACATCCGGCATGTTGAACCGTTGAAGCACCTTTGTCACGTACTTCTCCTGTGACAACCACAACAAATTCTTCGACCGGTCCCGGACGATGTGCATTCCCAATATCTGTCTTGCCGGCCCCAAGTCTTTCATTGAGAAGGTCCGGTTCAGGGCCGTCTTCAACATCCGAATCTTGCCTTCGTCTCGTCCGACGATCAACATGTCATCCACAAAGAGGAGTATCAGGAAATTTCCTTCATCAAATTTCTTCACAAACACGCAGTGATCGGCCTGCGTCTTGTGGTACCCTTGGTCGGTCATGAAGGAGTCGAACTTCCGGTACCATTGCCGGGGAGCTTGCTTCAATCCGTATAGGCTCTTCTGTAGCCGGCACACCAGGTGCTCCTTCCCTTTCCTCTCAAATCCTTCCGGTTGATGCATGTAGATCTCTTCTTGGAGGTCGCCATGTAGGAATGCCGTCTTGACGTCCTGTTTCTCTACCTCGAGGTCCATGCTTGCCGTTACGCCCAATACCGTTCGGATGGAAGTCATCTTTACTACCGGGGCAAAGATCTCATCGAAGACCACTCCTTTCTTTTGTTGGAAGCCCTTCACCACGATTCAGGCCTTATACTGACATCTCCCGATTTCAACTTGTACACCCACTTGTTCTGGAGTGCTCTCTTCCTTTTGGCAACTCCATCAGTTCATATATGAGGTTCTCATGCAAGGAATCCATCTCATCCTACATGGCACTCAACCACTTGCGGATGTGGGTGTCTCTCTTTGCTTCTTCGAATTTCCGGCTCCCCCTCATCGGTTAGCAACACATGCTCTGCATCCGGAAATCTCCGAGTGGCTCTTCTCTCTCGGAGGGGATATCTCCGTCCTTGGTTTCTGACAGCCGGTTCCTTTGTTTGTTCCGACTCTGGAACATCGGAACACCTTTTTGTCGACCACATCCCACACCCAGTAACCGAACTCATCATCTCCGTATCCAAGGAATATGCATGGCTTGGACTTCGGATCCAACTTTGCTCTCTTGTCCTTTGCAACATGCACATATGCGAGACACCTGAACACCTTCAGATGCCGGTGTCGCGAAGATGCGCGTGCGAGCGTGCTTCGCTTGAGCGGGACCACCGGGGTCTTGGACCAAGGAGGATGTCCGTCAAGGTATTGAGAAGAGGACGATGTGAATGTAAGATTGGAGGAAGACCTATTACACTTGAGAAGATTGAAGATTGTACACTTTGAGAAGTAGATAAATAATTACAAGATAGATGCAAAGAAGAAGAAATAGAAGCTTATATTATTGATGGTGATGATGATGGTCATATCATATTGAGGCCCCCCTTACACAAGTCGTACTAGGGGTTTTATAGGTTTGTCCATGCACAAAACCATGGGCTTGGAGCCATGGTTTTTGTGCACACCGTTTTGCTTTGTGACATGCAGGAAACCATGGGCTTAAAACCGTGGTTTTGTGTACACGGTTTTGTTCGTTTGTTTCCTACGGAATACTGAATATGAGAAAGAAATATAGAACATCTACAACACTTAGTAGTAGCTTTAGTGGTAAGGTAATTGCCTCTTACCTTAGAGGTGCAAGGTTCAAATCCTACTTGCAACCCTCTACATGCACTCAATGCCATTGTGACCTAGGTTTATTTATTTTCATTTTTACAAGTATTCGTGAAATGTGTGTGGATCCTCAATTTTTGAGTTTTTCTCGCACTAGACATGCCACATCACGACACCGGTAAGATACATCTTTAAATCCGGTCCATACTTTCTGAGGTCAATCTCCTTCCAAGGGTGTTGAGGGTGATCTATTTATCACATAGGTCGTCCTCGTCAGCGCCTCAACCCAAAACGTCTTGGGTAACTTTACATGTGCTAGCATGCTCCAGACTCTCTCCATTATGGTCCAGTTCATCCTTTCGGCCAACCCGTTTAGTTTCGGCGTCTTCGACACAGTAAACTTGAGCCAGATTCCCTTCGATCGGGAATATTCCTCGAATTTCCCCTGGTATTCTCCTCTGTTATATGCTCGAACCGCTTTCAGCTTCCGGCCGGTTTCTCTTTCCACTCTTGCGTGGAGCTCCTTGAAGATGGATAACACCTGATCCTTTGTGTTCAGTGGTGAGACCCACATCTTCCGGCTGTGGTAATCTATGAACGTCACGAAGTACTGCGATCCAGCATATGACTTTGTGTCCACTTGACACACATCGGTATGCACCAGCTCCAGTGGTGCATTCTGTCTCATTGGTGGTCTTGACCGGAAGGAGGTTCGGTTTTGCTTGCCGGCCAGGCAATCGGTGCACTTCTCAAGTTGCACGTCCTTCACCGGAATAAGATTCTCTTCGACAAGCCTCTTCATCCCCTTCTCACTCATGTGACAATCTTTTGTGCCACAGCTTACCAACAGTGTGGGATGCTACGTTCACTTCTTCCCGACATATACGAGCATTCATCAAGTACAGTGTATTGACCTTCTAGGCTCGAGCCACTATTAGGCTCCCTTTGCAGAACTTCATGACTCCGTTCCGGATGCTACCCGTGTAGCCTTCATCATCTAACTGATCGGCTGATATCAGGTTCAGTCAAACATTTGGAGCGTGTCAGACATCCTTCAACAACAACTTGCATCCGGTTGCTGTCGTCAACAACACATCTCCCATGCCGACAATTCGGCATGTACCTTCATTCCCCATCCGAACACAACCATGATGTAACATCTCTATGAATCCAAAATTATGTCATGTGGTTTCCAATCAAATCTTCATATCCCGTTTATTTGTTGTGTAGGATGAGAAGCATTTCTGATTCGGTGTCAGGTGGAACGACGCTCCGGAATTGATAGCCTACGTTGTCTCGTCGCCGACAAGGTTTACCTCATTCTCTTCAATAAGGAGCATCTGTTCTTCTTCACTTGTCGCGATTGCCGACATTCCCTTCCGATTCGGGCCTCTCCGGTCCGAACCGTTTCGGTCCGAACTCTTCTTCGAATCGGTAGTGCCGGTTTCTTTCTCCTTCCAGAAATTCCGGTAGTTCTTTTGGAAGTGTCCCGGCTTCCCACAATAGAAGCACGTGGGCCTCCCCCTTGACTTCGACCCCGTCCCCGATTTGTCCCGGTTTTGGGGACTCCGATACCGGCCTCTTCCCTAGTTCTGGTCATCTTCCGTGACCAAGGCCTTCGGATCGGTTCCGGACTCCCGATCCTTCCGACGAGCTTCTTCATCTAGCAAGCTTGATTTTACCCTTGCTAGAAACAACTGTTTTCCTTCTGGCACGAGATTGCCCAACGTGACAACTAACGTCTCCTAGCTATCTGGGAGGTAACCGAGCATGAGCAATGCGAGTACCTCATCGGCGAGAGGTACATCCAACGAGGTTGCTTCATGTGCCCCTGGAAGGCATTCACGTGCTCCACCATACTGGAGCCGTCTTGGTACCGGAGCCTCACTAGCTTCCGGAATATCGAAACCCGATTAACAACATTCTTGTTCTAGAACATGATGCCGATCTTCTCCTAGAGTTCATGAGCCTTACTTTCTTCATTGAAGTTGTTGTACAGGCTCATGTCGATGAAGCACTGGATGTATGTTGTCGTCTTCATGTGCATCACCTCCCATGTCGAGGCATTGATCTTATCTGGTCTCTTGTCCCTGAATTGAACCGGCAACCAAAGATCTTTAACCACCAGCTACATAAAGTGATCGCCCTACGTCATGTTTATACTGATATGAAATTAGGGCTATTTACAAATATAGTCTCAATAGGCTTGCTCAAGACATATTTACAAATATGTCTCTCTTCCGATTCTCACCGGGTCTCCTCCGGTTTCCGGATCTCTTCTGGTTCTCACCGGGTCCTCTCCATTCATCACCGGGTCCCATCTAGAGGGACCGATTTCCCAACAATGTGTTCACGACCACATGCTCGGCTACATTCGAGAAGCCGAGATGCCAATGCGTAGGAGAATCTACGAAAGATTTTCGCCGCCAACACAATCGCGAGAAAGCTTCAACTCCGTCAAGAGTTGAACAACATCCAACAAAGAGATATGTCCATCACGAGCTACACCTTGAAGATCAAGGAGCTTTGTGACTCGCTCGGCTCGATAAGCGTCGATGTGGATGATGATGAGATGGTGCAAATATGCCTCGGTGACCTTGCACCACGGTTCGGCGTGATGAGGACCCGCCATACTAGCACGGGAGAATCCGACCTCCTTCTTCGATCTTCAATCGATGTTGTTGGTTGAAGAAAACCATGTTCGAAGAAGGACCAATGCCTCGGAAGGCCACATGCTTTACTCACACTCGGATAGAGGAAGATGATGCGGCCGTGCAAGAAGAGGCCAATTAGGCCAAGGACGAGGCCCAACTTACGAAAACAACTCGCAATTTCGGCATCAAGACGGAAGCCTTGAGGAACCTTCAGAAGAAGGGGGAGCTTCCATTTCGGTCTGAGCCGACAAAACTCGGTCGAATGCGGATATTGTGGAAAAATCGGTCACCACGAAGAAGAGTTCTGTAAGAAGATACGCGAGTCGGCTTCTACAAGCCGACAATTCACCAATTACGCCACCAAGTCTGACTATGACGATCATGGGAGAATGTTCGTGATGAGACATACAACAAATTCTATGTCGGCTTCTACTTCGAATAGCGCATCTAGTCCGGAGACGTATGGTTCGTCGTCTCTGGTGCCTCGAACCATATGAAGTCTCATTAAGAATGGTTATGAGAACTTTGAGAGCCGGACTGACCCAACTATGTTGAAACCGGAGATGACACTACGCATCCGATTCGACACATCGGCAATGTCCCATTCGGCAAAGAAGGTAACCAAACTTTTTTTAAGAATGTCTTGCATGTACCAACCATTACGAAGAATTTGGTCTCCGTCGGCCAAATTGTTGAGCAAGGGATGCAAGTACGATTTAATAAAAGCAGTTGCTTCATTGAAAAAAAGGACCCACTCATCGCGCGCGGACGAAGAGAGGGCCGAATGTTCATTCTCGACTCACACGAGATGAAATTGGCCATGTTTACAAAAGGCATGAAAGCCGATTTTTACAAAAGGCATAAACGGATTGGCCATATCAATCTTCAAAAGCTCAAGGCGATGCAATTGAAAGGAGTCGTCATCGGGCTCCTGACATTCAAAGAGAAAAAGATTGAAGGCATGTGTGTCGCCTGCCAATTTGGCAAGCAACATCGGCACTCATTTCTGAAGGAGAGGAATGTAAGCAAAGGCATACTCGACGTAATTCATTCCGATGTATGGGGACTGGCCCAAACAACCACATTTGGCGGATGTCGATACTATGTGCCCTTCATCGACGACTTCTCCAAGCACACCTAGATCTACCCCATGCGACAAAAGAGCGAAGTGTTTGGAAACTTCTAAAAATTTAAGAATGAAGTCGAGAAAGCCACAGGCCGGCATGTATGATGTCTTCAATCGGATGGAGGAAAGGAGTACTTCTTTGACAAATGTTTGGCTTTTCTACGGAAAGAAGGAATTCAGGGAGAGTTTTCGTGTTGACATACGCCACAACAGAACGGAGTAGATGAACGAAAGAATCGGCACATACTCGAAGTTGCACGGACAATGATGAACAAAAAGAATCTACCGAAATCGTATTGGGCAAAAGTGGCTAACACGGATGTATACCTCATGAATCGGTGTACGACATCGGGTGTGCACGAACTTACTCCGCATGAGAAGTTTTTCGGGAAGAAGTTGGATCTATCACAGGTTTGGATATTCAGCTCCATTGCATACGTGAAGATCCCCGAAGAGAAACGACAAAAGCTCGACCCGAAGTCGGAGAAATGTATCCTCTTAGGATACTCACTAGAGCAAAAGGGGTACAAGTGCTATAACCCCTTGACTTGAAAAGCTTGAGTCAGTTGAGACGTCGTTTTCGATAAGTCCGCATCCTGGTATGCACTAGAGGCAATTTGACTCTGATTCTACTCGACCCAGAATACGCTGAAATAGAGATAGAAGCCGAAGATCGACTCATGCGCATGTTCGAAGCAAGCATGATTATGACAAGGCTTAGTGGGCCGCAACAGCCTCCAAGCGATTAAAGAAAATCTTTGCCGAGTCCGAAGCTGGACAAGGGGAAGGCGAAAATGCCGGAGTATAAAGACGATCACTTCGACGAAAGCGAATCGACTCACTCCCTCAGTAGTGAGTTCAAAGGCCTTGACATCCGGAAAAATGGAGCGAAGAAAGCCTTAGTATCCGCCAATGAGAAGCCCCGCCGATCCACCTGAGAAAAGAACCCGGTAAGCCGATTCGGCTACGATGAGTATATGGCGTACCATTACGCCTTTATGATGAAGGTAAAAACAGTACGGTGCTGGAAATGTTTCCGAAGTCGTGTAGGACCTCAGATGGGTTGAAGCGATGAATGAGGAGATGCAAGTACTCTCCAAAAACAAGACATGGGATCTTTTCCCCCACTCATCGCACAAGAAGGCGATCGATTGCCGATGGATTTACAACATGAAGTATAACGCCGACGGCTCCGTAAACCGCTACAAAGCTCGACTCGTAGCGAAAGGATACGCACAAACACATGGAGTTGACTATGAAGAGACATTTTCCTTGGTGGCAAAGATGACGACTGTGCGGATTGTAATTGCACTCGCAACGGCGAAAGGGTGGCACCTCCATCAGATGGACGTAAAGAACGCCTTTCTTCAAGGCGAATTAGAAGAGGAGGTGTACATGGTACAACTACCTGGCTTCGAATCCAACATTCATCCGAACACCGTATGCCAACTCAAGAAGCCTCTCTACGGCCTTAAGCAAGCACTGCGTGCTTGGCATTAGAAGATTATGCAATATCTTCATCAAATCGGCTTTCGAATGTCGAAATCCGACAACTCCCTCTATGTATGAAACGACTCTAGAAGCCTGATTGTCATCATCCTATACGTGGATGATCAGGTTATTGGAGGTGAGCATTTGGTCGACATCAACAAGGTGAAATCCCTCTCCAACAAATTTGAGATGACGGACATGAAGGAGCTTCATTATTTCCTAGGCATCGAAGTAATTCGTATTCCGACCGACATTATGATCTCTCAACGACACTACATCCTCAACTTGTTATACAAGTTTGGGATGACTGAGTGTAAATCAGTGGAAACCCCTCTCGATCGAAACCTCAAACTAGATGCTGACTCCGACACAGACGAGTGCGCGCCGACTCAATATCGTCAACTGATTGGGAGCCTCATCTATCTCACGATCACTCGACACAACTTGAACTATCCGGTCATCCTCCTTAACCAATTCATGAAAACTCTGTGAGATATTCATTTCGATTGCGCTTAGCGAGTATTACGATACATGAACGGCACAATGGATTATGACATTCTCTACGCATCGGCCACACCAATTTGATTCGAAGGGTACACGGATGCCAACTAGGCCGGCTACAAAGCCAATCGACGATCAGCCTCTGGATTTGTCTTCTCACTCGGTAGCGGAGGAATATGCTGGAGTAGTAAGAAGTAGCCTACTATTGCTCTTTCGAGTATGGAGGCCGAATACAGGGGCGCAGCGGTAGCTGCATGTGAAGCTGTATGGCTCAAGAGGATTTTGAAGGATCTGGGCGTTCCCATCAAGGATCCGATTCCCCATTACTACGACAACATGAGTAGTATTTATCTGGCTTGGAACCCGGTGTTCCACGCACGCACAAAGCATATCTAAGTGCACTACCACTTCATTCGAGAGTGTGTTCAAGCTGGAGATGTCGATCTTCTACACATCAACACGAATCTTCAGAGAACCAACATCTTCACCAAGGCCCTAGGAGTTGACAAGCTTCGGCAATTCATGTCATACCTTGGATTACGATCCCTGACTTTCCAAGCTTGAGGGGGAGTACAAGTGAGAACCGGATACCGTCCGAACCGAGTACGAGCCGCAACGGACACCAAAGATCTTCCAAACCGGATACCAACTAAAGTGGACATCAATTGAAAGGAGTCGACCTGAGTTGAGCTTGAGGGGGCATGTTGAGAATCAATCTCAACATAGTGCAACGTGTGAACACACCTTTTGAGAATCTATGATTACTCAAAGGTCAAGAGTCACACCACTACTCTCTACACATTAACTATGTGTCATAGAATCATATTCTATGACACATAACTAATGAGTTTCATATTCCCCATGACTAATGGGTCTCCACATTCCCCAAGAGAGTGGTTGTTGTAGTTAGTTAATCAAGAGAGAGGGTGACTATATAAAGCACCCTCCTCCTACTTCATATGTAGTTGGTTGTGACTCCTTGTAATCCTATATTTTTGTATTTCATATTCTCGTGAATATACAACTTCTTCTTCTTGAGTATTCTATTTCCATTCTATGTAATCTACCTTGTGTTTTCTCTTCTCACATCTATTTTCTCTCACACATACACACATAACACACATCTCTTCCGCTACACAGGAATCATATCCGATTCTTTACACTCTTGATCTTGATGGTGCAGTCCGACACGAACATGTATATCTTTTTGTTGAATGTTGTTTAACTCTTGCCGGAGTTGAAGCTTGCGGACAATCGTAATGGAGGCGAAGATTTTCTTCAAGTTCTCCCACGCTTCTTTAGGTGTCTTCGTGTCTCGAATGTGGCTAAGCATGTGATCGTGGACACATGTTGCCAAGCAATACATTACCCGACTTGCTCCTTGCTCCCATGTTGGGTAGTTGGCATTTGTGATGTCGGGTTTGTTTTCGAGTGCATTGTTGATGTAGCTCCAATACCCTTGGCCAACTAGGTATTGGTTCATTTTGTACTCACAAGATGAGAAATTGCTCCAGTCTAGCTTTTCACTAAGGAGCGAGCTACCCATTTGTATGTTCATGTTGATGTAGTGTCTTCCTTTTTGTTTTTTCTTCCTTCAATCACGTACTCGTGCTACGTGGTGGTACTACAGTAACGGTGGTCGGATTTGTCGTCGGTGTATCGAACACTCACTCACTATGAATTAGGTGGGCTTAGTGGATATACTAAACCACACATTCTGATACCATGTTAATAATTAGGTAATTAACTAAGGGTCAATTAGTAACTAATTATGTGAGTAGTTAATCACATCAGTGATTAAGCAACGGAAGATTATGTGATATGTGTGTGAGAGGAAGAGAGCGAGGAAGATACATTTACGAACAATAAGATAAATGGGGGATGATTAACAAGAGTGTAGCTAAAGAACTTTCTCTATATTAATAAGCATCAAAGAACAAAGATACCCACAATGAGGTATATATACATCTTATGTGTGTTGGCGTCTAAGACCGTTAGTGCGGAAACATCAACAACACTTTGTGATGAAGATCACCGAGCGCACAAGATGAAGGCAAGAATAGAATGAGAGAGAGAGAGAGAGAGAGAGAGAGATGAGAAGGCACACAAGAAGAACTGTATTATTCAAGCTTTTCCATCAATGGAAACAATGGCAACAACTAGATTACAAAGCCCATTATATACCAAATGAGCTAGGGCAACAATGTGAATACGGCCATTATAGACCAATATTCGACACTCCCCCATAATCCGACATCCTTAACCATCTCTAAAGAATACTTTCCCGTAAATGCATCAAGTGAAGATGTCTGATACCAATGGACCACAATTGACTTTGTCTGATTGCCTTCTTCATCCTTCACTAATTCAATAATTTTTGCAATCCAAAATGGATGGCCCAAGTTATCACCCCCAGCTAATGTTGCGACCAACATTCCAACTTGTAGTTCTTGCAAATTACCTTGCCATCTTGCCTCAACAATACGTGACTTTCTTGGTCCCATGTAAATATCTCTTTCCAGTGGTTGGACTAAATTATGATGCTCTATATATTATTCAATGGTTGATGATGAGTCGGCGATATCATTGATGGCACCCCAATATTCCATGTGAATGGGTTATGGATTGGCCAAAATCCGTCAATGTAATTATCTAAAATGGTGCGTTGACAGGTGAAGAAGATCTCCCACCATTCAACATCCTCATCACCGGCGTACTTCTCGGTGCGATCAATATTCTTTTGTTTCTCTTCAAGACATCGCAACCGATATGCCCTTTGTTCATCAATAGAACTATTGGGTGCCACATTTTTATGATCATCATATGGCATTTTCTGTGCACCATGCAGTGGTTCATCTGGGATATGAAGTAGGAGCCTACAACCTTCTTGGGGCTCCCATTGTGTACTAGATGAGTATTGTTTTGCAAACAACACCGTCATCTTGACGTGGGCCGAGGTTTGTTTTATGAGGAAGACATGGTTGAAACTTATATTATTAAGAGGTGCAAGCACCCTACATTTAGTCCCATCACCATCCATGCAGAAACGTTTAAAGTCGTACACTTCCTTCAAGTGATGTACTTCAGGCTTTGGTGTATATGCTTCACTTATCAATTTTGATAGCGTGGTAAGCGTGAAAGCATTACAACGAGCTAGTTTCTTTGAGAATCTACTAAACATTTGATCTATGTGATCATGGGTATGAACAACTAATAAGAAGTTGACCTTTATCTTTTTAAATATGCCCCTCTCTACTAGCATGCTTAGATAACCGAAGACAGTTGAGTTTTTATTCTCTCTTGCTGTGTTGTCTAGTTGCACGTATAGAACTAGCGGTACTATGCCCGACCATGATTGCAATACTCTGTGCATGACGGTGACAGTGAGATTAGGGTCGTTGTGGATATTAGGATAAGTTAAGAATACTTGTGGCCTTATTGTTTGACAATATGTCAAACACCATACTAGATGCATTTGCACGAGGCACTCATCTGCAATATCTTTTGGGAGTCGTTGGAAATGCGGCAAACAAGTCTTCTTTTGATCCATGCCATCAATAATCATGCAGATATACTTTTCGGGAGATTGAAGCACTTTTTGTCGGTGATGCATAGCCTTAGAACGTTCCAATGCTTGACTTTCACGATGTTCTTTTAATAGATTCTTGTAATTCCTTATCTCTACATGTGATTTTCCACCCTTGGCCATACTTTTTAAACTTGCACATATTGAGCAGACTCCCATTCGTATCTTTCGTGGGATAACCACATTGTTAAATTGTAACCTCCACAATCGATTAAAATTTCTATGCTTTATGTAACGTGCATCATCTACTGACATGTCGTCCCTGTATGATTGGTAAACTTCCCTTCGAGTAAAGTTATCTGACAAATGTGGTCTTCCTGTCGTAGGCATAATGTCGCACTGTTTTGAAAAATATACTTCCATCCACCTAATTGCGTGTTGCCCAATTTGACCCTTACATCCAGAACCATTTCGATCCAACGGTATCCACGATCCCTTTAGAAGACGCTCTTGAACTCGTTGCAGCCGCATATTTCCAATGCTATATGAGCGATTTTAAAAGTGGCTCGACAACACTTAGTATATAGTCCAAGGAAATATTCAACCTGCGTGGAATTAGACCCTGCGTTGTGATCCATTTTAAGCTGCATATGCGAAAGAAGAAATGTGTCCTGCTCTTCCCCATTAAGCGACAAATATTTTTGTCGTGTTTCACGTAACCTCAACTTTCCACAAGTTAAAAGGCAGAGATTCGCACAACATGTTTTTTTGAAGTTGCAAAGAAGTTGACGATCAGAACATAAAAAATTAAGTCTCTTTTCACTAACTTGTCGAGGGATTTTTTTAAGTACAAGTGGTTTACTAATACTACTGTTATCTATTGAAGTAACGGACTCCGCGTCTAAGCTTACATGAAGAGGGTCATCAACAAGATCAATTGAAAAAAGAGAATTCGAGGTACTAGGAGCCTCACTTTTCTGTTTTTTATGCGAGCCTTTCGAATGTCTCTTGTAATCGTACTCTTCTATTGAGAAATACGAGTTGTTGGACAAAAAAAAGGGGGCAATAGAAAAAACTGACGTTCTACTTGTAGAAGAAGACATTCTCGAAACTATCAAGACATACCTTGTGGCACTACCATCAAAGGGCTATATACCGAACTCCTCTATAGAAAAGATTAAGGAACTTTGAATCTTTACTATATAACTATTAGAACTAGACATGAGTTATTGGTTACACTATAACACTTTTTAGGAAGAGAAATTTCAAAAAAATTAATTAAAAATTAATTTTTATTTAAAAAAAAACATATATATATATAATGAAGTTTGAATTTTCATTTTCATTATCGCGACAAAGAATCCATCGAGCTCAGAGCATAGACTAATTTCAAGCACTCCGAAGCACTACCTCTGCCAGGCATCATGAACAAGGGAAAGAAGATCGCCAAGTTAGCAATATTCTTTACATTTTTTAAGATTCTAAAAGATGCCTTAAAGATTCCTTTTCACAATAAGCAATAATCCCCAAATATTTTGTTACGGAAACACACCATCGAATTAAAATGCACTTAAACTTCACTAGATGGTTCAGGAGGAGTCATGTCACAATCAAGGCATTCAACCAAAATCCGATGCAGTGCATCGGATTGTGGTTGAAAGGAGGACTATCTTCCACCAAAATCCAATGCAGTGCTTTCAACCACAATCCGATGCACTGCATCGGATTTTGGTTGAAAGGAGGACTATCTTCCACAATGCATCGGATTTTGGTTGAAAAAATAGAGTTTTGCAGATAGAAAATTTATGTCCCTCATCATAGTTTTGTCATCATTTTGATACTATTTTTTGTGTTTTGTGTTTAATTGTTCTTTATTTTACTGCTTTCTCCATCGTTTTTGTTCAAATAATATGGTCTTGTTTGTAATTAACCTAAATAGGATGTTGTCTTCATTTCAGTGACTCTCGTCAAAAAGTTCCTTCATTTAAACTAAAGATTCACACTCCAACAAAGCGAGATTCTGACTCTTTTGTCAAAGATGTCTCTAGAAGAACTCTATTTAACTCAACGGGGGATGGAGCATCTGAGTCTTCTATTGCAACGACCAAAAATAGCAAGGGTGGGGCCCAGGAAGAGAAAACATCTGAACATAAATATAAGAATTACCTAGAGTTAGAATGGTGTCTCTCTTATGTCGAGGAAGATGGTGTGCTACTCTTAATAACAGCTAAGTCAAATGGTAAAGGCAAATTGGAGCTTGGAAAAACATTTAACTATGGAGATGTAACCAAGCTAGAATATGAAGATAGTGATTCTTCGAGTATTATAATCAATGTCTCGATCTCTGTTGGCTCTAGACGATTGCGTCCTGACGAGGGAAAGCTAGTAGTATAATGTTGCAACCCGAAGTCATTACGTAAAGACATTCAAACGATGAACAACATATTAGTTGCACTGCGGCCGTATGTGACAGGAGAAATGATGGGCGGTGAAGCACAAACTCCACCAAAAAAGTCTAGAAAGACAAATCCGGTTCATAAGAAATACAACAAATGACCACGACCCGACGAAGATGATGAAGAGGTCTTAGAATTCGTGGAGGAAGAAGAAGAACACCAACTCGATGTCGTGGCTCCAGGAGGTCAACTATCTTCCGGTGTATTGACGTCTGAACAAAATAAAATAAGAGAAAATATTGTTAAGACAAAACTTGTGCATAAGGGGCAGCTGTTTCATTTGCCAATTACTTCAATCCAGGGACCTCCAATTGATCCCTTGACTAGAAGACCTCCCCTAGAAATTAGAGAGTTGCACGTTGTCCATGTGCAAAACTTGAAGAGCAAAATGAAGATTAATCCTCATGCTACTATCGTGCCATTTTTAGTAATGGTCGATCAAGATCAATGTCCAACAGTAGTAGACTTCAAGTATAGCTTTGTTGATGATTATACATATTATGTAATTGGAGGATTGCATTCGGTTGAAGCTCGTAGACAACTTGTAAAAGAATACCCTCTCACCCCCTTCTTTAAGTACGCCGAATGTAAAGTATGTTGAGAGACAAGCTCAACATCGGCTTGATCAGCTGAAGAAGCCGAGGACCAGATCGGTTGGGACCGATCGGTTAGGCTGAGTGCGTAAACCGGGAGGCCGTTAGGAAAGATATTCCGTGAGGAATATATTTGGGAGTTAGTGTAGGAGCTCTTAAAGAGCATTGAAGTACGGTCAGTACTTCGGTCAGTCCTTCGAGGACTTGTATAAAAGTGTTCATGGAACACACATATGTATAGAGTCGAGAATAGAGGTTGAATATAGTTCTTGTGTTTTCTCTCTCTCACTCTCTCTCTGTCTCTCCTGCGTATACTGCGTAAGCTCAAGCTCTCCATTAAACCTGAGTTTTCTTCCTTCTGTTCGGTCTTCACACTTGCTTCCGCACGCTACTTTTTACATGGTATTAGAGCGCGAGGGTTGAGAACCTCTCTACAGCCGACACAGCTTGATGAAGAAGAACAAGAAGAACGATGGATAGAGGCATGGCGAGCTTGCTTCCAACAGAGAAGCTCGACAGAACCAACTACGCGTCTTGGTCCTACAAGATGCACGAGTACCTGCTCGGGCACGACTACTGGAGTTATGTCGAAGGAGCTAATGACGCGGCACCCGAATCGACACATAGAGACTTCCCGTCGTGGGAGCAATCGGCGAGCAGGGTATTATACTGCTTCGCGTCGTGTGTGGGCGAACAACTATTGAGCTATGTTCGGGATGCAAAGACGCCGAAGGGTGCGTGGGAAAATCTGAAGAAGATTTTCGCCGCGAGCACCATAGCCAGGAAGCTTAAGCTCCAACAGGAGTTGAACAACCTACGACAACGCGACTTGTCGGTGGCAGACTATACCTCGAAGATCAATGATATCTGCGACTCCCTCGCCTCCACAGAGGTGAACATCGAGGAGAGCGAGATGGTCCAGATCTGTCTCGGAGGTTTGGCATCGAAGTTCGGAGCGTTCCGAATTGTTGTGTGTACCCGGGAGAATATGTCGTCCTATTTTGACTTACAGTCAATGCTCCTGGTAGAGGAGAACCACGCGGGTGCATCTACAAGCACGCACACCGACAATAGAATGTTGTACACGGAGGGAGATAGGCCCCGTGGACGTGGAGGACGAGGCGAGTCGGCGCGCAATGGAGGCGGCCAACGAGATCAAGGAAGAAGGCACCGAAGTGATGCCGACAGCAACTCCGGACCCTCCGGAAACAGGGGGAGTCGAAGCGATGAGAACCGGCAAGGGAAGGCCATCGTGGAGTGCTGGTTCTGTGGCTTCGGATATGCGTTCTCTCTCAGGAGTGCCGCGATCACATGGAGCAGTAAGAAGCAGTCGACAGTTGCACTGTCGAGCACCGAAGCTGAGTACAGAGGAGCGGTTGTCGCGACATGCGAAGCCATATGGTTGAAATGGCTACTTAAGGACTTGCAAGAGGAGGTGTTAGATCCGACGACGATCTACTGCGACAACCTCAGCAGCATCCAGCTCGCGAAAAACCCCGTTTTCCACACACGGACCAAGCACATTGAGGTGCACTACCATTTCATCCGTGCGCGTGTCCTTTCCGGTGAAGTCGAACTTGAGTACGTTCCGACGGATCGGTAGACTGCCGACATCTTCACAAAGCCTCTTGGTCTGGACAAGTTGCGGCAATTCTCAGGTGCGCTCGGATTGTGTCACCTCGACGTGCCAAACTTGAGGGGGAGAACAGTCCCGAACGACCAAGCAAGGTAGCAGGAAAGGAGCAGAGACCGCGACACCGAGTCGGTTGTCGAGTTCAACTTCGGATCGGCTGAAGAAGCCGAGGGCGGACCCGCAGAAAAGCCCGGAAGCGGACAAAAGCGGAGCTGCCGAAGGAGAAGGCCGAAGCCAACCATGCATGGGGAAGATGACGCCATCGAGGGCGAGAAGACCGAAGACGAGTTGGAGACAACCAACTCGGACGAGAGCGAAAACCGATTGGAGGTAGCCGAGTCGGTTCGGATGTTTGATTCAGATACGCTGAATCAACCGAGGCCCAAGCGGAAGAAAAGGCAGCAGGAGAAGCGTCAACACCGCAACTGCAGAAGAGCTGATAAGGGCCACGTGAGCAGACAAGCCGACCGGAAGGGTCGAACCGCGCGGAGTCAAACAGATCGAGGAGCGCGAGCGAGGCGTGAAGCCCGGAGGAACCGGAGTTGTGAGCCCGAAGATCCCGAAGAGCCTCAAGTTGAGCTTGAGGGGGAGTGTTGAGAGACAAGCTCAACATCGGCCGGATCAACTAAAGAAGCCGAGGACCGGATCGGTTGGGACCGATCGGTTAGGCCGAGTGCGTAAACCGGGAGGCCGTTAGGAAAGATATTCCGTGAGGAATATATTTGGGAGTTAGTGTAGGAGCTCTTAAAGAGCATTGAAGTACAGTCAGTACTTTGGTCAGTCCTTCGAGGACTTGTATAAAAGTGTTCATGGAACACACATATGTATAGAGTTGAGAATAGAGGTTGAATATAGTTCTTGTGTTTTCTCTCTCCCACTCTCTCTCTGTCTCTCCCGCGTATACTGCGTAAGCTCAAGCTCTCCATTAAACCTGAGTTTTCTTCCTTCTGTTCGGTCTTCACACTTGCTTCCGCACGCTACTTTTTACAAAGTATATGCAAGACTCACTCACCAGGAGGCGAAGCTACTAGCATGGGACCATAACAATGATAATGATTATAGAAAAAAGAGGTCATGCATTGAAAGGATCAGATTTTTTCATCATGAGTACCTAGATGCATTAAATCGTTTTGGCCCAAAGTTGTGGCTTGGTTTGCGTCGCCAATGTTTACTGGAAGTGGGGAGTGCAGTGGATGAGAGCACAAAATCAGAAGGGCTACGAAAATATGATTCCTGGTTTCAACTAGCCTTTCAGACCGGAGAGGTGTGGGATCTCCAGGAAAAAATATTGAGCATGTGGGAGCGAAAAGAGGTCAAAGGGCAAAGGTCAAAGAAGGGAAGGATTGATCCACAAGTTGAGATCAAATCGAAGTTAAAGGGCAAAAGCGACTTGGTAATCGAGGAGTTAGCAAAAGACATGAAACGTTTACCTTGGAGGTCATTACAGGATATTAAAGATGATAGGCTATTAATATCGGTGCTATCCCGAGTTGTTGCCAAGGAATTTCGTTTGAACGAGATGGTTACTGAATTGCAAAAGTAAGGGTTTATAGTATACAATGTTTTAGGATATTCTTCTACTATTATTGATTTTTAAATTCTAATTTCATATATATTGTATAGTAACAAGGTATACATGAAGATTCTGGAGTTGATGATGCAAAAATTGAGGTTACCAACGTGGGAAGAAGTGGAGCAAGCCTGCCCGATAACTTCTTCCTACAAGGCATTGGAGGAATATTTTATTGTTTTTAGAGAATGGGTATGTGTCATTTGAATGTTAATACATTGAAAGCTAATGTTCTCTCCTAACAACATTGACACTTGCAGAAACCATCGAAATAAAAAAAGACCAACGACAATTATGATGGTATTCCAGCTGCCTTTATCACACACTTAGAACGTGCAAAGTATTTGAAGAGAATAACCAAAGGGAAAGAGATGGAACTGCCTGAGGATTCGGAGACTGTGAAGAGTTTTCTGCATAGGTCTGATCCTTATAAACAGGTACATTATAGTGTATTTCATAGGGAAGTATCACAAATGCTCAATCTGTTACCGAGAAGGCACTACACTTTGCTGATAGCCGACATACCATATGGATTCCGAATTGGGGGATCAACGTATGATGATGTGCCTTTCAAGTACCCCCAAATCGAGAAGATGGTAAAGGATTTCTCCGAACTGACATTGGCCCCCTTGTGGAGGATAATCATATTCCATAGCATGGGGCAATCACTGTCAGTCACAACAGCTCTGAAGTCACGTTGTCATGCCACTGAACACATGCATTGGTGTGTCACAGTTTGTTTTTAATCATTATGATACTTGTTAATATATGTTGACATTCATACCTCTAAAACATGATTTTATTTCTCTGTAGGATTAAAACAAATATTACACGTAGCCCTGGTGATCGAATGGTTAGTGCGGTCGAACATTTTTGTGTGGGTTACTATGATTCAATAAAAAAGAAGAAGGCTAGAGCACATGTCAACGAGCGTTGTCATTCCTCTCGGCGTTGGATCGTTACGTGAGTCGGGTAGGAACCGCTGGGGTTCTGGACTAGGAGAAAGGAGATCGTGAGATAAAGATTTATGAGTAGATAGCAAAGAGAAAGATAAGAAACTCGTGAATCACACGAGTATACTATATTAATTGGTACTTAGGTTGTTAAGAAAGAAGTAGATGCATAAATCGTGAATCCTACGAATAATTTTCATATTGATCAATACTTAATCCAAAAAAATAACCAACCCTAATACATCTTTCTCTCCTCCTTATATAAGGATGGAAGAGGCTAAGCATAGCTTCTTGCTTTTCTAAAGTGTTCATGCTCTCTAAATTTGCATGCTTTACTTTTCCCACTACGATTTCCTAAATTTAGCATTCATGCCCGCTAGATGTGCATGCGTAATTTTATTAGTGTTTATATAAATAAAGTTTTCACGCATTCTAAAAATGCATGACATACCTTTTAATAAAGGTAGGCGAAATTAAAGGTTTTATACGTATTAAATCTATATTTGAAACACTTAGAATAAGTTAGTATAATGGTAAGGTTGGAGTTTGTCTGCGTGGAGGTGCAGGGTTTGAATCCTGCCCTATTTTTGTAACAAAAATGTTAATGTTTCTTTTATTTACAGTTGTGTCTCTTCATCCCGTAAGAGACTCTCACTGGTCTTCTTCATCCGGCTCTTCCTTGCCGATTCCTCCTTGCCGGTTTGCCGATTCCTCCTTGCCGGTTCCTCTTCGTTCGGTTCTCACCAGATATTTCATTCTCTATCCGGATGGACAAAATGCAATTTCCACGTAGTGTGTAAATTACACTACGACACTGACCCCCTCTAAACCCGCACATCCTCCGGTATGTGCCAAAATTCCCGATGTTCCATATTTGCCTCCATTCGTATCGCTCTCCGAATCTTCCCTTATGTCGACTACGAGTTGAAGTCCACTTTCTTCGTTATCCGCATCACCGCGATCTTTGTCCGGTTGCTCCTCATTGTCGGTCTCGTCTATGGCTACATAAGTTTCATTGTTAGTCCGCTTCTTGAAGATCTTCACCCGTTTCCCTGCTATAGGCACTCGCAGTATCGTTCCATCCAACTCACTTAGTCGGTAAGTTTCGTTGTCGAAAACTTTCCGAACCTCACATGGGCCGAACAACCTTTTTGCGAACTTCCGTACCGTTGTATGTTGATGATCCAAACTACTGTTATAGACAATCACCCAATCTCCTTCTTCAATCTTCCGTGGTCGTAGTTGGTGCTTGGTGTCGAACCGGCTTTTGTTCCAGAGTCGCGCTTCTTGTTGTCGGCGTGACGCTTCCGCTACATCTTCCGGTCTTCCCTCCAGTTGTCGTATCCGGACCGCTAGTAGTTCTTCCCGGCTCATCTCTTCCTTCCACGATAGCATTGTCCATGTCGCGATTGCGGTTTCCGCCAGAATTACTGGTGCTTGTCTGGTCATAAGTTCTGCCGGCATATAACCGGTTACAGAGCTATGCGTCATCTCATCCGCCCATAGTGCATACATGAGCATCTGTGGCCAATCCATCACCCTTCCCTCGCATGCATTTGCAAGTGCTTTGACGATCGGACTATGTCCTCGCTCGACCTTCCCGTTGGCTTCCGGATTGTATGTCGTTGTTAGTGTTAACCGAACTCCATGTTTGGCGAAGAATCCCCTAGCTTTATCAGAGTCAAGTTCTCCCCGATCCGCAATCACTTGTCCTACGCACCCGTACCTGCAAAACACTTCTTCCAAAAGAAATTGACATACCGCAGAACACGTTTTTCTTCGTAACGCCCGACCTTCTACTTGATTTGTGAGATCTTCCCGAGCTAACACCAAGTACTTCTTTTGTCCGATCCCGGTTGGCATGGCTACAATGTCGACCATCCGTTTGAATTTGATTGTCGGTGAGAATGTCAGATGTAACTCATCTCGGTGTCGAACTCCAGAGTAGATTTGACACTTCTCGTAGCTTTCCGTGAACTTCACGACATCTTTGTACATATTCTTCCACCAATATCTTTGCTTGATCTTCCCAAATGTTGCCCATGTTCCCTGATGTCCAGCCCAATCAGATTCGTGAAATTCGGACATTACCTGGTTTCATTGCTCTTTTGTCCTGACTACTCGAAGTGGTATGCCATCCGGTCTTTTCGGCTCCCTCCATGAAAATCCATTTTTCAAGAAGAACTTTCGGACTTGCCGTTTCTTACTTCGGATCTCGACTCTCTTCTCTTTATTGTCCGATGATTCCTCGATTTCTCATAGCATTTTCCCGATCAACAAGCTTTCTCCCTCGTATTCTTCTTCCTGGAATTCTTGGATTATGTCCATCTGGCATATGTGCTCCGAAGCAAAGTAGTCTTCGGAAACTTCTTCATTATCGGATTCGGTTATGTCATTTCCGAACCACGCCCATGATAGCATATCCGCTACAACGTTGTCTTTTCTGAAGATGTGTCTTACCTCTGGATTAAGTGACTTAACATATGCAATCCACCTTAGCATAGCCACATCCGGTATAGTACAACACCGCATCATCCTGAGTATCGGAAGACAATCCATTTCGATCACTACTTCGGCTCCGATCAAATAATCTCGATCCGATTTGATTGCCGACAGGACTCCCCATAATTCTCTTTTGACTTGCGCATACCCACGTTGACTTTTGTTGAGAACCTTTGCTCCGAGTCGGATCGGATATCGCGAACCATCCGAGTCGAGTTGATTGATGACCCATCCGATTCCGGTTGGACTTGTATCAACCGTTACTATAACCGGTCGGTCATAGTTCGGCTTCTTTAGAGCTTCAACCCTGCATAGTGTTTTCTTGAGCTTCCTCATGGCTTCGGTGTTCCAGTTTCCATTTGAACTTCTTCCCCTTTCGCAACAAGTGATAGAGCGGGTCCGCAATATGTGCGTAGTGCAGAATCCATATGTGATAGAATGCACATGCTCCAAGAAACCTTCGGACTTCGGATTGTGACTCGCATACTTCTTTCATAGCCTAAATCGCATCAATCTTGGTTGGTGACGGTCTTCGGCCGTAGGGCCCACATAGATGTTCGATTACCAATATTTCTTCTTGTCTGAATGCCGATTTCTCTCTAGAAAGTGTTAGATGCGCATTTTCTAACGTCCGTAACACTTTCCCACAATCACGGATATGGTTGACTATGAACCTTCGGCATCCCCGTTCATCCATAGCCTCATCTTTTTCTTCCACCGCACACCCTTTCATCGAAATGTCATCTAGGAACGGCATCGTTATCTCCGGTATGCAATCCCCTAGCACCTTGTTCATCAAATTCATCATATGTGTGACTGAGTTCGTCGCGCCTTGTGGTAGCATACACATCCGGACTAATCCTATCGGTGTCCGCATGGTAGTGATGTCTCGGCTCTCCACGGCTAGTTGGAATTGGTCATATCCGGAGTATAGGTCTCCGATGGAGTATATCGCGCGACCGGCAAATGCTTCCGCAAATTCGTCCACTATCGGACCGACTCCGGAATTCCGGATCGTGACCTTGTTCACCGGTTGCAAGTCTTGGATAAATTGGAGTGACCCATTCTTCTTCGGAACCGTAAACCATCGATTTGAGTACGGAGCGTTTGATGGCTCTAGAATCCCCATCGCCACCTTCTCCTTGAGTAAGTTGATGACTTTCGGAATATGCGCCCGCGGCACCGGAATCGGCTTTAGGCTCCACGGCACATGGTCAATCATGAAGATCACCATCGGCTCCACTATCTTCGGATCAACACACCCTATCTCCTTCGATGTGAATGCAAATGCTTTTCCATGTTGTTCCAACATCTCACGAAACCGTTCTTCTTCTTTTTGCGAGAGGAAACCTTCCGAGAAGGCATGCCCGATATCCACGGAGTTTCGAAGTGTTGGATCTCCCGAGACTTCTTTCCTCTTTTGTTCGCTATCGGCGGGTAGCGGTCCTACGGCTGGTTTCACTTTCTTCTCCACGATCTTGTATTTCGTACTTACCATTACTTCTTCTTTGCAGAACGCATCCGGCCCCATTTTCGCAATGATCTCGTACATCTCGACGGATTCCACCGGGACTACCTGGTCTTCTTGGTTTTTACCCTCCATAAGCTCTTCAAGTCGTTGTAGCGTGCTCCCATAGAACACTTCTTCGACTACCCCCACGATTTCTTCATCTTCTTTTATTATTGATGCCGACCGTAACTTACTCTCTACCTTTCGGTATTCTTTCTTCATTCCTCCGGCTATGGCTGCGTACGTTGATGCCCCATCAGGACCGATTTGTACTTGTTTTGCTCCGAGAGTCTTCTTCCTGTGTGGGGTATCAGGACTTCTCGGACTATCACTTCCCCACTCCGCAACAGTCCGATCTAAAAATCCATCTTCGTTTGGGACAAGAGCTCCCTCTTGTTCCTTTCATGATTTTCCGGCACAGTTAGGAATTGGACGGATTTCCCTCCGTTTTGACTCCGAATTCATGCAAAAGCCGCACCGCTATCGAGCACCTTTGTCTCCATCCGTGAAGCCATGATAAAGGGTTGCCCAAGGATCACGGAGTGTGAGACCTCATCTTGCATGAAGAAATTTTGGTCTATCTCCACATCCCCGATCTTCACCATCACATCCGGACAAGCCGCAAATAGCTCTTCCGTTGCTTTAATGGCTGCCCGGATCTTCCACCCATGATTCGTGTTAATAGGCCACTTACCCTTCCGGTAGAACTCCTTGGACATCAAGTTGATCTCTGATCCGTGATCAATCAATGCTAGCACGGGCTCTTTGATGTTACCGATTCGGACCGGAGTCTCCATAGTTGCGCGTGCCCAGTGTGGCTTTGTGTAGTGAGAATTCGGTATTTCATCCTCCAATTCGGTGTCATTCATTAGAACGGTATTTGCATTCACCCTTGGAGCGTTCTCCTCCGTACTTTGCCTTTTTCTCTTCAAGATATCCACAAGAAGATTGTGGAACTCCTTCTTCGCTATTCTGAGTAATTCTCGAAGCAAAAAATCTACCCGGCTATCGAGGATTCTCTCCTCGAACACCTTTTTCAAGTCCTTTTGTTGTTCGATGTCCGAGGCGAGCTTGAATGCCGGAATCATCTTTTCTTTTCCCTTACCTCCGGAGTTCCAACTTTCCAGTGTCTTCGATGGACCGGCCGCCTCATCCGTGCACCGTCGCTTCTCATCTACATACACTTCATGCAATTGGCATAAAGCAAACACGCTATTCTTATCCACAGGGCACTCCCATTCTGTAGCTTCACGGATACCGTCCGCGGTGCTTCGGATCTCATTGGAGTCGGTTTTCTCGGGGTTTTCTAGCATATCTAGCCAAAAAGACACCTTTGCTCCCGACGACTCACCCACAGTCACATAATTACCTTTTGATGCTATTTCCTCCTCTAGAACCTTCTTCATGCCGCCTTTCCGGAAGCTCGGTCGGAGTGGCTTCCGAGAGTCCATCGAATGAATCTGATTTCCCTCGTAGTAGATAAGATCACGTCGTAACGCCTCCTTGTGCTCATCGCAATCCCTCCGATCGTGTTCGGTGCTATCACACCATATACATCGACGGTCCATATACTTGGAGTTTGTGGGACGGTCTCCCGACTTCTTTACCATCGCGATTTTCAGATTCTCCATATCTTTCAGCAACTGCTCCACCGTGGTTGTGCCAATCCCCTTCTCGGTCGTAGTCTCTCGAGCTCGCAGTTGATGGTCCTCCAATCCGGATCTCGGTTTCAGAATCGGTTCCGAAACCCTCTTCTCTTCGTTAGCAAGCCACTGCCCCCTCTTCGTGTATCGCGCGACGATATCCCGCACGCTTTCGTACGTTTCGGTGAGGCCGCTTTCGGTGGTCGTGTCCTCCAGAAGCACTCCGAGATCTTTCCGGTCCCGGACGTCCACAGCTCGCAAAAACATGATGACTTTGTCCGGTGCAAGAATAGTTTGATCTCTCGCAGACAAACCCCCGAACCGACTTTTGAATGACGAAAACACTTCGAGGACCTTCAGCCCCTTACCTGGCGTTTCCACCCAATCTTCAAATCCCCTCCGCATTGCCTTGGAGTCCTCGATGGCGAACGTGGTCTTTAACACTTCTTCAAATGCTTCCCACGTTGGATTTTGTTGTTGTAACCTGTGGATACTCCCTTGAAATCCGTCGATCGCCACCCGGTTGAAGGATGTCACTTGCAGTCCTTCCAAAATCCGGCACCGGAGCATCTCTGCCTTGTAGTCCTGCCAATATCGCGACACATCCTTACCGTTGAATTGCCCGTTGCGTTGCACGAGCCGCTCTACTGCTGCCGAAATCTCCAACATCGCGCGTTGTTCTTGTAGCATCCGCTCAAACATCGCCATCATATTGTTAGCTTGTTGAATCTCCATCTCCTTGCCACCCGTTTTCATGTCGGGTTCACCACTTGTGTCGTGCCTCTCGACGCCGGATTGTTACGTGAGTCGGGTAGGAACCGTTGGGGTTTTGGACTAGGAGAAAGGAGATCGTGAGATAGAGATTAATTATGAGTAGATAGCAAAGAGAAAGGTAAGAAACTCATGAATCACACGAGTATACTATATTAATTGGTACTTAGGTTGTTAAGAAAGAAGTAGATGCATAAATCGTGAATCCCATGAATAATTCTCATATTGATCAATACTTAATCCAAAAAAATAACCAACCCTTATACATCTTTCTCTCCTCCTTATATAAGGACGGAAGAGGCTAAGCATAGCTTCTTGCTTTTCTAAAGTGTTCATGCTCTCTAAATTTGCATGCTTTACTTTTCCCACTACAATTTCTTAAATTTAGCATTCATGCCCGCTAGATGTGCACGCGTACTTTTATTAGTGTGTATATAAATAAAGTTTTCACGCATTCTAAAAATGCATGACTTACCTTTTCATAAAGGTAGGCGAAATTAAAGGTTTTATACGTAATAAATCTATATTTAAAACACTTAGAATAAGTTAGTATAATGGTAAGGCTAAACTTTGTCTTCGTGGAGGTGCTAGGTTCGAATCTTGCCCTATGCTCGTAAGAAAAATGTTAATGTTTCTTTTATTTACAATTGTGTCTCTTCATCCCATAAGAGACTCTCACCGGTCTTCTTCATCCGGCTGTTCCTTGCCAATTCCTCCTTGCCGGTTTCACTTCGTCCAGTTCTCACCGGGTATTTCATTCTCTATCCGGATGGACAAAATGCAATTTTCACGTAGTGTGTAAATTACACTACGACAGCGTAATGTGGTAAATTATATTATGTGCCCAAATGTCACAAAAAAATTAAGGCATGTTTCAAGTGATAAGAGTATGGTGAATCCTTATCAAAAACCTCAAAGATTGATCAACCGCCTCCTAGAGCTCTTCTCGAATCCAGATGATTGGGTCCTAGACTTGTTCTCTAGCACATGTATATAAAATATATTTACTTTGATTTTTGTCGATCAAGTTTAAGCCTTTAATTCTTATATATACTTGTTCGTGTTCATGCGGCCATTAGGTACTACAACAGCTTGTGCATTGAAGATGTTTTGAAACTGTGTTGCATTGGAGAAGGACCCTGCACAAGTTAACTTCATCAAAATGAGGATCACAGGAATCTGGGACTGTCCAGATCAGGATCAAGAAGTCGGAGCTAAGCACATCAATGAGAGAGAGATGTTCCAAATGATTTCACAAGAACCAATGGAACGTATTGATGAAGAAGCAGGGGAGCTTGTGGACCTAGAAGATGTAACACAATCTCCTAGCATGATTACATACATGAACTTGTGAATGTTCTTGATAATAAATGGTTTTCAGTTTGCTATGTTCCAAGTCTGTTGGTTTCAAATAGTATAAATGAACGTGGTACATAATTGTTACTCTTACCAATTACATTGTGATGGATTATATGACATTATACAATGAAACTATCGATATACCCGTCCAACAAGTGGGGGACTACTTTTTTCCTCAACCCTAAAGCACATATTAACATTTATGGTTTATGTAGTTTTACTATACAATTTGAATATGGATACCAAATAAAGATGTTTAATATTCAACCTAGTATTCAATTGTACACCAGGATATACAAATTGACACGAAAACAAGACGTATACAATTCACCAAAATAGGTACGCATGCATTGTACATTTTAGAAATCATGCTAAATCAGGGTACTTTTCTGCATCTCACCAACTATGGCAAAAGAGAATACAACATATTACCTGTTTCAAATGACACGGTGTTGTAGTACAGAGGATACTTCCTCCAATACCAGAATGTCATTGTAATATAGTGTTGAGTATTCCCGCCTGTCACACGAGTGAGCCGGATTTGATCCCTGGCAACGGCGTGAAGGGTGTTGTGAACCTCCTGTCATCTCGTAGGGTATTGTTGTTCGCTCCGCCAAACTATCTACTCTTTTCGAACACTTGGAGGCGTACAGTGGGTCGTCAGCGAGGCAGGTGCCATATTACCATGATCTCGTCCGAGTGCACACACGGGTATTCCTTGTCATTCCGGTCTATGGTCCGAACAAGTAGTATAGAGAATACTTTTCCCAACACCAGGATGTCATTGTAGTACAGTGGTTAGGATTCCTACTTGTCACACGGGTGACCCAGGCTCGATCCTCGGGTTTGACGAGAAAGAGTATATTGTAGCATTTTCAATTGGTGAAACTTTTACGATTGTTGTGTCTCGCATGCTGCATATTTTACTTTTTTATGTTTCTTTCGAAAGCGTGTTAATATTTATGTTTATTATTATAGGGATATGGGGTTCTAGATAAGAAAAATATGAGCGGCACATTAGTTTCTCTTATATACCTTGTTTGGATTTGTCTTCATGCTCGTAGCTATCTTATTGATATTCTTTCAGACGGTAAGTATTGATTTGCATATATTATTAACCACGGAGCTAGTGAATGGCGCTAAATCTTGCTATGGCTCGGCTTTTTCGCTTTTTTCTTTGTAAAAGTGCCTATGGTACCAGTTCATATTTGGTTACCCAAAGCTCATGTAGAGGTACTTACAGCTGGATTTGTAATCTTGGCAGGAATTTTTTTAAAACTGGGAACCTATGGTTTTTTAAGATTTTCTGTACTCATGTTTCCTGGAGTGATACTTTATTTTACTCTTTTTATTTATACTCTAAGCATGATTGCTATTATATACACTCTCTTGACTACTATAAGATAAATTGATCTGAAAAAGATTATTGCCTACCCTTTAGTAGCCTATATGAATTTTGTAACTATTGGTATGTCTAGTCGGGCGGCCGTAAGGTCACCTATAGTTAAGCCATGAACACGCAAGGCCAAAAAAAACCTGTATGTCGGACGTGCGACCAATTAACCTTCTAACCATAGGACAGAAAGCGTAGCATGTCGTAGAAGCAGCGTGATTGAATTTAGCAGGAAGTACTTGTGTTGGATGCGGGGCCTTAGAGGCGGCGTTCTTTCATTTTCTACTTTTCTCATCAAAAGGCGGCAAGGAGAGTAGAGTAGGTTCGGGAACTTCACTAGCTCTACGAACAAAAATGCGCAGCACGGCTCTACAGAGTAAGAATCAGTTTACCCTCTTCCCCTCGGTTGAGTGGCTAAAGCCCCTGAGAAATGCAGAGCGTTCTCTAGGCTCAGAGAGGAAAACTCAAAGTTCACAGCCTTAATGCATTCTCTTCCCTAATGTGCCCAGTACTTCCTACAGCTGACACGTGTCCAACCATCGAGACTAAGTCTTAAGGCCACAATTGGCAAGGGAGTGGATTATTAATTTCATTGGGGACGGGTGGGGTGCGGATGTGTTTGCCACCACACAGAACCGGTTGGTTTCCAGCCCTGGTAACAACAATAAAACTACATGCCACAGTCCCACTTTCCATGTAACATAGGTTCATAGGTTACTGTCCACCCAAGAGTAAGCCAAAAAAAAAATACAGGCAGACACTTGGCCCTCCTCTCCCTCTTGATGGGAAGGCCATTGACGACACAATCCTATTCGAGTTAGAGGCTTGCTTTCAGGATACGTCGTTATCGTATCCGGTTCCTCCGGTTCCAGATGCTTTATTTAGTAAGTCCGCAACCGCCAACCATGAATAGAAAGCGGGCGACTTTATGTTCAAAGGGGTTCATTTCAGTAACAGATCTCAGGTACTACCATCGATTGGAAGCCGAACAACCCAATAAGTGGAGTTAAAGAGCCGTATGATAGGTAACTACCTCGTACGGTTCAGGAGGAATCGGCGTACTCGGGGAGAAGATTTCACTCTATCAAACATATAGGGAATTGAAGGTAGCATTTTACCCACGTCAAGTTATGGACTGGTTCTTTTAGCCCTTTTCTCATGCGTTGGTGCTCCATATGACTGATATAAGACCCGACTTGTTAGGTATTACGGAGGTCTAGCAAGCACCATGCTAAATTTCTTCACCATTCCATTACTTTCTACTCCAACTAATATGAGTTTACCCTGCACTAGTAGCTCCATTGGAGAATTTCCTATTCTAGTGGGAACTTCTTAAAAAAATAGCTTAGTGGCCACATCAGCGGCACTTGGGATAATTTTAGGCGCAACCTATCCTCTTTGGCTATATACTCGTGTGGTTTTTGGGAATTTCAAACTCGAATTCCTCCATAAATTCTCCGATTTGAATAGAAGAGAAGTTCTAACATTTTTACCTTCCATTCTTGGAGAGGCGACCATTAAACCACCAAGTAAATGTATTACTAAACAATGTAATCAGAACATTGTACGTGCTCGCGATGAGACGGAGGCAACTTACCTTAATAAATAGGGAACATAGCCTTTTGCGAAAGGAAAGAGTGAGGCTAGTCACTTTCGGCCCTCACTTTCCAACCGTGTCTCTGAAAGATAATTGAATGGGTTACTCATGAATGCGAGGTCGGATGAGCCAATGACTCGAACGTGCGCTCGGTTAGGTTATTGAGCAATCAATTCTATCATAGCATTATCTCCACCATAATAAATATGGACTCCAAGCATTTATGGCCTAGCACGGGGAGTTTCCAACTTCGATACAAAGCCGATGCTAAAAGCACAACTGGGTTTTCCGCCGGCCGTTAAGACTAACACTACTAGTTCGGTAACATAAGCATCAGAGTTTTTGGTAGTACCAGCGAACTAGATAACCGCGGATTCGAGAATCTAGGGCGGGGGACTAGTAGTATCTCTCTAGATCCGGCAAGAAAAAGCCAAACACTTACCGTGCACCCGTAGGCTGACTGCTGAGCTTACAACCGATGCTAAAAGCACAACTGGGTTTTCCGCCGACCGTTCAGACTGACACTACTAGTTCGGTAATGTAAGCATCAGAATTTTTGGTAGCACCGGCGAACTAGATAACCACGGATTCGGGAATCTAGGGCGGGGGACTCGTAGTATCTCTCTAGATCCAGCAAAAAAAAGCCAAACACCTTACCGTACACCCGTAGGCTGACTGCTGAGCTTACTTTGGCAAGGTTTCTTCTTTTTTCCGCAAGAAAAGCAAGGGCCGCATAGCTCTCACTAAAAAGGAAAACTTAGTAGTTTCAAAAGTCGGGGCCAATCATCCCCTTCTTTGACGACGTCCTTGAAGAGTTTAGAGGCCTCGCTTGTAGTGACGACATAGACCTTAGCAGTTAATACAAAGAGGGCTACTCCAGGATTGTACTGTTCTCTACTAAGGGAACAAATATTTCCTTAACAAATCTGTACGCCACTCCACACACAAGATGGACTGGGCCTCACCATGGCAGAACAACGGGTAAAGTCCTAACTGGTAATGTCAGGGTCTAGATCTGAGAGGGCGAACCGTACGAGTCGAAAGGCTTCCATATGGTGGTTCGTTGTGAGGGCTAGGGAACAGGGGCCCTCAAATGAAAGGCCTGACCCCTATCGGTCTTATTTGTATAAGGTGGCGGAGAAGGAGTCTAAATCAATGGACATTAATGAACTAACATTGAAGGACGTTGTACACTTGAATGACATGAGAAAATTGACTCCAGTTCCGGATGGATTAAAGCTCGAGGCTTTGACGACAATGGAACAACAACTACGTGTATTATGGGATCTAAGCTGTGGAGATCGAGCGAAGGTCGAAAGACCATTTCGCTGGGACATAGATATATGACGAATTGATGCCTACGAAAAAGTAGCACCTAATCTCAGGTCAATGACGACCAAGGGCTGGGCTCGAGGGAACCACTATAGACGGCATCTTCGTGAAAATACTGCTGGACCTGCGGCCTTGATTTTGTAATATCATGGCGCACAGAAAGCATAGCGGGATCTCTCGCCTGCCCCGCCCCCCTTGCATTCCCAAATCTAACTGTAGGCGCGTGCTACTATGCCCTTTAACATACCATAATTCTAAGACAGACTTGTACAGGCCGCATGTGCGACCCCTTCTTTTCTTAGAGCAATGTGCTTCACCCTGCAGCCTTTGCCGCTTCCACGGGTTTGGGTTGGGAAGGTCTCAGCATACTTGTCTAAGACAAGTACGTAGAGATCTTTGTGGTACCGTTTAGTGTATGAGAGAAGGTATTGGTAAACACGCACGATAGTATCGATCATGGAAATCCAAGCCTTCTTGGACAGACTCTCAAAAGTGACTTACAACCCGAGGTTCATAGAAGGAAGTGTGTGAGAGATACCCAACCAAAATTTGATTGATATAAAGACTTCCCTAGTCGAAACCTATAAAGTTGGGAAGGTTGGCTGGCTTCGCGCCTACTCCGAGAGTGAAAGAAACAAAAGTTCACGGAATGGGAGGAATGTGGTAGAAGAAAGGGTCATGAAAGGGAACGGAATTCATGCGTGAAAAAATAATAGAGGTAAAGAATGAGAGTTTTGTGATAAGGATCCAAACAACTTCCTGAAGTATTTCCAAAATCCACCTTTTCAGAGAATCGAGAGTCGCGTCTATTCTTCGTAGCATATCCCAATCGCCACTACCTTGTTGTTGGAAACAGGTGACAAAATATCATTAGGGTATCTTTCACTTACACTACGGTACTTACTAGCTTTCGTTCTCGCTGCTAAATCGAACTGTAGATTGTGAAATGTCCGCAACCGTTGGTGAGCAAGGACGGGTCCCTAGAGGGAGCAAAGCCAACCAACCACAAACCATCGTGTTGGGAATATGTAGCGGAATCGGGATGATTAAAATTTCAAACACAATTCACACTTGATAAACAATAGATGAAACCACAAGACAAAATGAGAGAGTACACCGAGATTTAACTTGGAAAACCCAAAATTGGGAAAAACCAAGGGAACCTTAGGTTCCGAAACAAATTCACTATTTTCTGAGTATACAAGGTGTTGACAGCCTCTAGAGCTTACTCTAGAGATATGCACATATATTTCAAGGCTACGGCCTTGGATGCAATATTCACCCTACCAGATAGGATAAACAATAGAAAGAAAACCAAAAAACACAGAACAAATAAGCCTGTTACAAGTGGACAGAAGAGTTGCTGTGACTCTTTTGGGTTGTTCAGACAACACCTCGCTAGATCTCCGTCTTTACACTTGCAACGAGTTCTCGCTCTCGATCACCTTGTTCTCAAGCTCTCACACTTGTTTCTGTTTTCTTGCAGAAGCTTTGTTGTGTTTTTCTCACACACCTCTTTTTCTCGAATCTCTGTTTTTCCAGCCTTAGTTCTGTTCACTCATGTGCAGTTTTTCTTTGTAACACGCTCTGTTTTCTCTATCTTTCTCTCAGTTTTTCACATTGTTCGTTTTTCTATCTATGCCTTCTTTTTATGAGCCTTTTTGGAGTAACGTCTCTTTTTTTCGTATCTGCATTCACACATAGACATACCAAAACACACACACACACACACATAAGAAGAAAAAATAACACATAAAAACATACATACATACATACATACATACATACATACATATATATATATATATATATTAATAAACATATAACTTTTTCCTTTCTTTAGCTCTAAGTCGATTCAGCGTCCAACCGAATCAACGCTCAGCCTGAATCGACGCCCAACTGATTCAACATAGAGTTGGTAGCTGGCTCTCAGCCAACTCCATGTCATGGGCTCAACTTGAGTGGATAGACCCAACAATTCTCCCCCTCCATCTCAAGTGGGGGGCACAACTAGGTTTGCTTTTTGTTTGCAAACTTCAAGCTTCTCCCTTGACAATGATTTTGTCATCATGTGGGAGCCATTCTCATTTGTGTGAATCTTTTCAATTTGCATTTTCTTTTCTTCAAGCACATCTCTAATCCAATGGTATCTTACTTAGAATGAAAGGAAGAATTCTTACTTAAATGTATAGCACTTTGGCTTGTCACAATACAGGATGTATCTTTCTTGAATCAGCCCCAACTCTTGTAGGAATTTCTTTAGCCATAACAATTCTTTACTGACTTCTGTGGCAGCAATATATCCAGCCTCCGTTGTGGATAATGCCACGCATTTTTGCAGTCTCGATTGCCAAGAGACCGCTCCCCCTGCAAAGATCATTAGGTATCCAGATGTAGACTTTCTTGAGTCAACATCACCAGCCGTATCGGCATCTATATATCCATCTAATATAGTTTGGTTCTCACCAAATTTTAGAAAAACTCTTGAGGTACCCTTCAGATATCCCCGGATCCATTTCACTGCTTCCCAGTGATCTTTTGCAGGGTTGGAGAGAAAACGACTCACTACACCAACTGCGTGAGCAATGTTCCGTCTCTGCCTCTGTATCATTGTTCCGCTGTCGCGCCTGTCCGTCCGGTTCCCAGTTCCTCCATCTGTTCGGCGTGTCTCTGTCTGACCGCTGCTCTAGCCGCAATTCGGTCACTGCCACTATCGGGCTATTGTAAGGCCGACGCCACTTTCTTTGTACGTGGCATCCAGTCATCGCTATTCGGCCACCGCTCTAGCCATTGGTTGTCTGGCCACCCCAACTCGGCTGCTTTATTAGGTCGTTGCCATATGAATGATGTTCGACTGTCGTCCTGTTCGGCCGCTCTCTGGCCATTTCGGCTCTTCGGCTCCTGTCCAGCCACTCTCGGCCTATCCGACCGTTCCAACTATTGTCCGGGCACTTTGGCCTCTCGGACTGTTGTCCATCCACTCCGGTCACTCCGGCCACTCTCGCCCACTGTCCAGCCATTCCGGCCTTTGTCCTTATGTTTTCGTCAGTTATTTTTGGCGTTTCTTTCACTTTCTTCATTGCCTTCTCCATCTTTGTTCCATCATTTCCATCTTTGTCGGCCTTGTCTGACCAGTCTCTGGTCGTTTGTCTAATTCATGTCTGTCGAATCTCGTCCAGCCATCTTTGCTTCATTCAAGCGTTGTCTCTATCCAGCCCATCCATGCCCGTTTGGTTTGGTCATCATTCGGCCCTCCGGTCGTTTGTCTTTCTGGTCATGTCTGACCGGTCATATGTGGATAGAAATGCACTCTCATCTTTGGAAGATACGGCTTGTGATGGTTGGGTCTCTCTCTCCTTTGCACTTCCATTGCTAACCCATAGATCATAAGCTTCTGTTCGTCTTTCTTTTGCGATCAACTACACGCAAATCGTCAACACCATTTCTCATTCCTCGACTTCGTTTAGTATATCGTGACCACCATTTGCAGCACATCATTGATTTGATTTCTTGCACATCATCGTTACCATTATCGCACATTTCGTCATTGTTGTCTCTACCACGTATTAATCTTCGACTTCGTCTCCGAAGGGGGGTCGCCTTAGTGGTCGCCAAAAGGTGTTGTAGGATTTAGGGTTAGGGTTAATGATGATAATTATGATGCTTGGTAATGAAGATAGACATGGTGATGGAGAGTATGATGGTGAGAGAGATCATATAGAGAAGCATTGTGGGGTGGGGGGTGGTGCCTAGAATGGCTCCACCCCCCTCCCAAGGGGGTTCAACATTAAGGGGAGGGAAGAGAGAGAGGGAGAGAGAGATAGAGAGAGAAATGGTTATTCATGTTTCATTCATTCCCCATATGGGGTTAAATAGTACAAGAGGGGGTAGATACATAGGGGTGTAAGCCCCCTCGAGCATTCATACTGGACACTCACTCACACCTCCTCGTATCCATCCACAGGCACACACGTGTGCATGTGTTCACATACATAAAGACTCACAATTACATTTATGCCCCCTATACATACACAACATAATCATGATAACATTCGACCCTCGCTCATCACACTTGACTCTCCGTACATCTCATACAGGGTAACAGACTCCAAACCCTTCGGGTTGATCCATGTAAATCTCTTCTTCCAAATCGCCATGGAGGAAGGCGGTTTTTACATCGAGTTGGTCAATTTCTAGATCGAGACTGGCTGTGATCTCAAGTACAACTCTGATTGAGCACATCTTCACCACTGGTGAGAAAATCTCCTTGAAATCAATTCCCTTTTTCTAGTTGAACCCCTTCACAACAAATCTTGCCTTGTATCTTGGTTGTGAGCAATGTTCCGCAGTCTTGAGCCTGTAAACCCATTTGTTTTTCAGCACTCTCTTGCCCTTAGGCAGCTTTACAAGATCATAAGTGTGATTGTCTTGCAAAGACTTCATCTCATCATTCATGGCGTCAAGCCATTCCTCCTTATGATCATTTGCCATAGCTTCTCTAAAGCTTTCTGGCTCTCCTCCATATGAAAGCATCACATATTCATGTGGGTTGTATCTAGTAGAAGGTCTTCTTTGTCTCATAGACCTTCTAACCTCTTCCTCTTTCGGAGGAGTTGCTGAAATGTCACCTAGAATATGATGGTCATGATTCTGCCCATCATCATCGTCGGTTGCATCATCAGCCGTATCATCATACTCCTCGGTATCTCCCCCATGACCTTGTGTGTCTAGGGCAGGCATTGGGTGTTTGGTGATTGAAAAATCAGGGGTGAGATCCGGCATGTCATTCGGCTCCGGATCTTGTAAGGTCAGATCCTCAAGGAATACCACATCCCTGCTTCTAATGACTTTCTTCTCTGCTAGGTCATAAAGTCTATAGCCGAATTCCTCATGGTCATATCCCAAAAATATGCATGGTTTGCATTTGTCATCAAGCTTGGATCTTTCATCTTTTGGGATGTGGACATAAGCCTTGCAACCAAACACTCTTGAGTGTTTGTATGACACCTTCTTACCTGTCCAAACCCTCTCGGGTACATCACCATCCAAAGGGATTGATGGGGACAGGTTTATGAGGTCAACGACAGTCCTCATTGCTTCACCCCAAAAAGATCTCGGTAATTTTGAGTGGGATAGCATGCATCTTATCCACTCACAAATTGTCCTATTCATCCTCTCAGCTACGCCATTGTGCTGAGGTGTTTTCAGGACACCTCTCTAGTCTAATACCATGCTCAGGACAATATTCCTCCAATCGTCCCTGATATTCACCGTTGTTATCGGAACTGATACATTTAAGCTTTCTTCCTATTTCTCTTTCGACACTTACATGAAAGTTCCTAAAGATTTCAAAAACTTGATCTTTAGTCTTTAATGCAAAACACCACAACTTCCTTGAGAGGTCATCGATAAACGTGGCAAAGTACAATGCTCCCCCCAAGAGTTCTATCTTTCATATAGCACAAGTCCGTGTGCACCAATTCCAATGCCTGAAATTTTCTTTTGGGGGCAGGTGCTGAAAGGCAACTCTGTGTTGTTTGTCAGCCAAGCAATCAACACAAGTTTCTAAGTGCATACCTCTTATCTCAGGTAAGATGTTCTTTCTAGCTGGCACCTTGAGTCCTTTTTGACTCATGTGCCCAAGTCTCTTGTGCCACAATTCAATAGGGACTTCCTTATCGTTCTTCTTGTTCTTCTTCGTCAAGCTGTGTCAGTTGCAGAGAGGTTCTCAACCCTCGCGCTCTGATACCATGTAAAAATAACGTGCGGAAGCAAGTATGAAGACCGAACAGAAGGAGGAAAACTCAGGTTTAATGGAGAGCTTGAGCTTACGCAGTATACGCGGGAGAGACAGAGAGAGAGTGAGAGAAAACACAAGAACTATATTCAACCTCTATTCTCGACTCTATACATATGTGTGTTCAATGAACACTTTTATACAAGTCCTAGAAGGACTGACCGAAGTACTGACAGTACTTCAATGCTCATTGAGAGCTCCTACACTAACTCCCAAATATATTCCTCACGGAATATCTTTCCTAACGGCCTCCCGGTTTACGCACCGATCCGGCCCTACCTACGCACCGGTCTGCGTACCGGTTTACGCATTCGGCCTAACCGATCGATCCCAACCGATCCGGTCCTCGGCTTCTTCAGCCGATCCGGCCGATGTTGAGCTTGTCTCTCAACACTCCCCCTCAAGCTCAACTTGAGGCTCTTATGGATCTTCGGGCTCACAGCTCTGGTTCCTCCTAGCTTCACGCCTCGCTCGCGCTCCTCGACCTGTTCGACTCCGCGCGCTTCGACCCTTCCAGTCGGCTTGTCTGCTCACATGGCCCTTATCAGCTCTTCTGCTGTTGCGGTGTTGACGCTTCTCTTGCTGCCTTTTCTTCCGCTTGGGCCTCGATTGATTCAGCGTATCTGAATCAAACATCCGAACTGACTCGGCTACCTCCGATCGGTTTTCGCTCTCGTCCGAGTTGGCTGTCTCCAACTCGTCTTCGGTCTTCTCGCCCTCGATGGCGTCATCTTCCCCATGCATGGTTGGCTTCGGCTGCTCCCCTTCTGTCCGCTTCCGAACTTTTCTGCGGGTCTGCCCTCGGCTTCTTCAGCCGATCCGAAGTCGAACTCGACAACCGACTTGGTGTCGCGGTCTCTGCTCCTTTCCTGCTGCCTTGCTCAGTTTTTCGGGATTGTTCTCCCCCTCAAGTTTGGCACGTCGAGGTGATGGAATCCGAGCGCACCTAAGAATTGCTGCAACTTGTCCAGACCAAGAGGCTTTGTGAAGATGTCGGCAGTCTGTCTATCCGTCAGAACGTACTGAAGTTCGACTTCACCGGAAAGGACACGCTCACGGATGAAATGGTAGTGCACCTCCATGTGCTTGGTCCATGCGTGGAAAACATGGTTTTTCGTGAGCTGGATGCTGCTGAGGTTGTCGCAGTAGATCGTCGTCGGATCTGACACCTCCTCTTGCAGGTCCTTAAGTAGCCGTTTCAACCATATGGCTTCGCATGTCGCGACAACCGCTCCTCGGTACTCAGCTTCGGTGCTCGACAGTGCAACTATCAGCTGCTTCTTACTGCTCCACGCGATCGCGACACTCCCGAGAGAGAATGCGTATCCGGACGTGGATCGGCGATCAACGGCGTTGCCAGCCCAATCAACGTCGGTGTAGCCGACTAACTGCGCGGCTGCACTGGTTCGATATAGCAGTCCCCGGTACTTAGTGCCATTGACATACCGAAGTATGCGTTGCGCACACTTAAGGTGCTCCTTGGTAGGTCGCACCATGAACTGATTGATCACTCCGACCGGATAACTGAGGTCGGGTCGGGTGATGGTCAAGTATATGAGGCTTCCGACAATTTGTCGGAACCTCGTCGGGTCGCATACCTTTCCCGTATCGGGACGAACCTTGACGGTTCTGTCCAGGGGAGTCGAGACGGACTTACAGTCGGCCATCCCGAATTTGAAGAGCATACTCAGCACGTAATGACGTTGGCTGATCAATATGCCTTCGGGGGTGCGGATCACTTCGATCCCGAGGAAATAATGAAGGTCCCCCAGATCCTTCATGTCGAACGATGCCGCAAGCTGGAGCTTCACGTGGTCGATTTCACCGAGGTCGGCGCCGGTGATGACCAAGTCATCAACATATAGTAAAATACTAACCGGTCCGAGTCGACCTTTCCGGATGAACAGGGAAGAGTCCGATTTTGACGTGACGAAGCCCATCCGACGCAGTCGTTGCGTGATCTTCGCGTTCCAGGCACGCGGGGCTTGCTTCAGTCCGTAAAGGGACTTCTTCAGTCGGCATATTGCCGAGGAGTTTGTTCCGGAGTGAAATCCGGGAGGCTGTACCATGTACACCTGTTCCTGAAGGTCACCTTGCAAGAACACATTCTTTACATCCATCTGATGTAAGTGCCACCCATTCACCGCAGCTACTGCGAGCAAAACACGGACGGTCGTCATTTTCGCGACCGGCACAAACGTCTCATCGTAGTCGATGCCGTGTTTCTGTGCGTAGCCCTTTGCCACTAGCCGAGCCTTGTACCGGTTGACCGAGCCATCGGTGTTGTACTTGACCTTGTACACCCACCTACACCCGATTGGTTTAACCCCTTTTGGTGCGTCAACCAGGTCCCAAGTCTCGTTCTCTGCCAATGTGTGCATCTCTTCCTCCATCGCGGCACGCCAATTCGTGTCTTTAGCCGCTTCTGCGTAGCTCTCCGGCTCACGCACTTCCGCTACACAGGTCATGTACGCATAATGATGCGCCATGTACTCGTGTCCGAACCGCAAAATAGGATTCTTCTGGCGGGTAGATCGGCGTAATCTCACATTAGCCGATGTCGAGGCCTTCTCGATCAACGCGGACTTCACTTTTAAAGACCCGTCACCGGTTCCCTCGGAATCGGACTCGCGTCAGTCTAACTCGTTCTTATCCGTGCCGGAATCCGACACCTTCTTCTTCCCTTTCTCTTTGTGCGTAAGCCGTCTCCTCGGCTTCCTGCGCGGGGAATGCACGACCGAGTTTCCACTACTCGCCGGCTCTTCATCGGACTGGTCGTACCGACTCAGTCGTCCAATCGGTCCACTCGGTCCACTTAAACGGAGTTAAATCGGACCCTCTTCGCGGGTCTCGATTTCGGGCTCATCCGGAGGCATCTCGGCCTCGCTGACCTCATCGTCAGAGCTTGGATTGGAGTCGGGGGCTGGTACCAGGACGTGGACTCGTCAAACACAATGTCGCGGCTAACACGCGCTTGTTTGGTGCGAGGGTTATAGCACTTATAACCCTTCTGCTCGTCCGAGTAACCGACCAAGATGCATTTCTCGGCCTTTGCATCTAGCTTCCTCCTTTTCTCCTTCGGTATATGCACATACGCAATGCTACCGAACACCCTCAAGTGTCGCAAGTTCGGCTTCGTTCCGAAATATAGCTCGTGCACCGACACTTTGTCTCCGATCCGGTTCTGGATGTATACCGCGGTCCTTACCGCCTCGGCCCAGTAGAACTTGGGTAAGCGCTTCTCGTCCAGCATTGCCCGTGCCGCTTCCACAACTGACCGATTCTTCCTCTCGGCCACGCCATTCTGCTCCGGCGTGTATCTACAACTGAATTCGCGCCGAATTCCCATTTGTTGTAGATAACCATTGAATTGATCGGAGAAGTACTCTTTCCACGATCCGACCGCAGGCACTTGATCTTTCGTCCCGTTTCCGTTTCCACGAACCCTTTGAGTTCCCCAAAGCAGTCAAAGACTTTGCTCTTCCTCTCAATGAGGTAGATCCATGTGTGCCGCGTGTGGTCGTCGATGAAGGAGACGAAATATCGGCTCCCGCCAAGACTAACGTTTTGTGCCAGCCCCCATACATCAGAGTGTATAAGGTCGACCTTGTTCCGGCTCCGGTTTCGCTCGTTGGGGAAGGGAAGTCGGTGTTTCTTCCCGAGCTGGCAGGCTTCACAAATTTGTGCCTTTTGGCCACTAAATTTGGGCAATCCGAACACTACCTGTTTTGATTGCAGATCTTGAAGCCGTTGGTAGTTGATGTGGCCAATCCTCTTGTGCCACAAGTCGATGTCCGACTCCGATTTTTGTCCCTTCGCAAACATTGCGGTGCCGCCGTCAGTGGAGTCAAGGATGAACATCCTCCCGTCTCTGCGCCCTTGTGCAATCACACGGCCTTCTTCCTCAATGAAGCACCCGAGGTGTGTAAACCGAACCTCCATCCCTTGGTCGACGATCTGTCCGATCGAGACCAAGTTCTTCGTGATTGTCGGAACGTGCAGCACGTTCATTAGTTTCCCTTTCTACCCGACATGGCTAAGGGGAACTTCTCCGACATTCGCAATCGGATGCGGAGTGTCGTCTCCAGTTGTGACTACTCCAGGTTGTATCGGTTTTTCAAGGTACGAGAACCACTCTTTATGGCTCGTCATGTGGTTTGACGCGCCGGAGTCTACGTACCACACCTCGTCCGATCTCGGGGTGGTCCGTTTCATTGAGTTTGCTTTGTGTCTCATCACGAAGGTAGAGCCTTCTCCGGCTCTCCCGGAGTCTTCGGCGTAGTGCGATCGCTACCGAATTTCCCTTGTTGGTATGTCCGGAGCCGTTTCCGGAACCGGTCCTCTCCGAATCGGCACGCTTCTTCCAGCACTCACTTTCCCTATGGCCTTCCTTGCCACAGTACCAGCACTCCGTGATGGCCTTCCCTTGCCGGTTCTCATCGCTTCGACTCCCCCTGTTTCCGGAGGGTCCAGAGTTGCTGTCGGCATCACTTCGATGCCTTCTTCCCTGATCTCGTCGGCCGCCTCCATTGCGCGTCAGCTTGCCTCGTCCTCCACGTCCACGAGGCCTATCTCCCTCCGTGTACAACATTCTACTATCGGTGTGCATGTTTGTAGACGCACCCGCGTGGTTCTCCTCTACCAAGAGCATTGACTGTAAGTTGAAAAAGGACGGTGTATTTTCCTGGGTACACAACCATTCGGAACGCACCGAACTTCGACGCCAAACCTCCGAGACAGATATGGACCATCTCGCTCTCCTCGATGTTCACCTCTATGGAGGCGAGGGAGTCGCAGATATCCTTGATCTTCGAGGTATAGTTTGCCACCGACAAGTCGCGTTGTCGTAGGTTGCTCAACTCCTGTCAGAGCTGAAGCTTCCTGGCTGTGGTGCTCGCGGCGAAAATCTTCTTCAGATTTTCCCACGCACCCTTCGCCGTCTTTGCATCCCGAACATAGCTCAATAGTTGTTCGCCCACACACGATGCGAAGCAGTATAATACCCTACTCGCCAATTGCTCCCACGACGGGAAGTCTCTGTGTGTCGATTCGGGTGCCGTGTCATTAGCTCCTTCGACATAACTCCAGTAGCCGTGCCCGAGCAGGTACTGGTGCATCTTGTAGGACCAAGACACGTAGTTGGTTCTGTCGAGCTTCTCTGTTGGAAGCGAGCTCGCCATGCCTCTATCCATCGTTCTTCTTGTTCTTCTTCGTCAAGCTGTGTCAGTTGCAGAGAGGTTCTCAACCCTCGCGCTCTGATACCATGTAAAAATAACGTGTGGAAGCAAGTATGAAGACCGAATAGAAGGAGGAAAACTCAGGTTTAATGGAGAGCTTGAGCTTACGCAGTATACGCGGGAGAGACAGAGAGAGAGTGAGAGAAAACACAAGAACTATATTCAACCTCTATTCTCGACTCTATACATATGTGTGTTCAATGAACACTTTTATACAAGTCCTAGAAGGACTGACCGAAGTACTGACAGTACTTCAATGCTCATTGAGAGCTCCTACACTAACTCCCAAATATATTCCTCACGGAATATCTTTCCTAACGGCCTCCCGGTTTACGCACCGATCCGGCCCTACCTACGCACCGGTCCGCGTACCGGTTTACGCATTCGGCCTAACCGATCGGTCCCAACCGATCCGGTCCTCGTCTTCTTCAGCCGATCCGGCCGATGTTGAGCTTGTCTCTCAACACATTACATAGAGGGAATTCTCTTTTAGGCATCTTGCTAATACTAGCGAGCCTTTGATGAGCTTCCATTTTCATTCACCAAAGCAATTTGTGTAACCTTCATCATCAAGCTTACCGGCTGAAATAATATTCAGCCGAATGTCTGGTACATGCCTAACATCATTTAATACTAGTTTTCAACCCGTGTTTGTGGCTAGAATTATATTTCCTATGCCAACAACCTCTATTATGCCGTGGTTAACCATTTTGACTTTGCCAAAGTCACCACCGGCATATGACGAGAACATCTCTCTGTATAGAGTAATGTGATACGAAGTTCCCGAGTCAATAATCCAATCAGTTTGTTGGCATGCTAAGCTAACACACGCATCATCACAAGCAATGACAATGTCGCCATCACAAGTGGTTGTAGTGAGTTCATTGCTCTTATTATCGGTGGTTCCTTTCTTTTGGTCTTTCTTTTTCTTCCAACAATCTCTCTCAAAATGGTTTGGACCACCACAATAACGACATGAAAAATCTTTCTTGAAGTTTTTTCTACTTCTAGACTTTGACCTCCCCTTAGAATTATTTCTATGATTATGTGGACCCCTAGCATGGTTTCTTCCTCTAGAGGAGTTGTTTTCTATGACTAAGGCTTTATGGTCAAAGTTGGACTCCTGCTCCTTTCGTCGTGCTTCTTCGTGTAGAAGATTCGACTTAAGCATGTCCAATGTTAGGTCCTTTTGTTGCATTGCAGTCCCAAGCATCACAACAAGGGTTTCCCAACTATCTGGGAGAGAGCCTAACAATAACAAGATCAACACCTCATTTGCTATAGGTATATCTAGAGAGACAATTTGACTTATAAGTCCTTGAAACGTATTAAGATGCTCTGCCATACTAGAGCCACCTTGATACCTGAGTCTTACAAGTTTCCTAAACACGGAGACTCTATTCAAAGCATTTTTGGTCTGAAACATACTCTCGATTTTTCTCCATAACTCGTGTGCTTTGGTTTCATCACAGAAATTGTTATATAGACTCATGTCTATAAAACATCGGATGTATGCAAATGTCTTTCGATGCATGGCATCCTAGGTTAATGTATCTATGTTCTCGGGTTTGCTCGTACCATGTAGTACGGGCAACCACATGTCCTTACATACTAACATGTACCTCATTTTGGACTTCCAAATGCAGTAGTTGGTTCCCATATTCCAAGTCTTTGCGGAGGTATGAACCTCACTCTGATACCACTTGCTGGGAATCAAGATGATTAAAATTTCAAACACACTTGATAAACAATAGATGAAACCACAAGACGAAATGAGAGAGTACACTGAGCTTTAATGTGGAAAACCCAAAATTGGGAAAAACCACGAGAACCTTAGGTTTCGAAACAAATTCACTATTTTCTAAGTATACAAGGTGTTGCCAGCCTCTAGAGCTTACTCTAGAGATATCCACATATATTTCAAGGCTACGGCCTTTGATACAATATTCACCCTACCAGATAGGATAAACAACAGAAAGAAAACCAAAAAACACAGAACAAATAAACCTGTTACAAGTGGACAGAAGAGTTGCTGTGACTCTTTTGGGTAGTCCAGACAGCACCTCGCTAGATCTCCGTCTTTACACTTGCAACGAGTTCTCGCTCTCGATCACCCTATTCTCGAGCTCTCACACTTGTTTCTGTTTTCTTGCAGAAGCTTTGATGTGTTTTTCTCACACACCTCTTCTTCTCGAATCTCTGTTTTTCTAGCCTTAGTTCTATTCACTCATGTGCAGTTTTTCTTTGTAACTCGCTCTGTTTTCTCTATCTTTCTCTCAGTTTTTCACACTGTTCGTTTTTCTGTCTATGCCTTCTTTTTATCAGCCTTTTTGTAGTAACGTCTCTTCTTTTCGTATCTGCATTCACACATAAACATACCAAAACACACACACGCACACAAGAAGAAAAAAGGACAAATAAAAACGTGCACACATATATATATATATATATATATATATATATATATATAATAAACATATAACTTTTTCCTTTCTTTAGCTCTAAGTCGATTCGGCGTCCAGCCGAATCAACGCTCAGCCTGAATCAACACCCAGTCGATTCAACATAGAGTTGGTAGTTGGCTCTGAGTCAACTCCATGTCATGGGCTCCACTTGAGTGGATAGACCCAACACATTGCATACGAGATTGGGTGGCAGAGGCCCGGTGATCTTGTAGAAGCAATCGATGCCAAACGTTCCGTTTGTACGAATTGTGAACACACTACGACCGAACGTAGTAAAGCCACTCTCAAGGAATTGAGTACCAGATCCAATACAGGCCTAGCAAGTGCTAGATCCATGAAGAAAACTAGAATGGGGATCAGATCGTGGCCGAACAACGCCGCCTTACGGAACATATGCGCTGCTTGTGACGGAGCCAAGAGCCGCAGGTGTACCACATAGCGGCACTCGACCACAATAACTTCGTCTAGGACCACCAACTAGTAGTGCCCAAGAAGAAGCGGTGAAATGGATGGACTTGAACGACACTATGAGCCCCTAACAAACTGTTATAAATATCAAGAACAGACCTCGTGTTGGCAAAGAAAGCCAACGCAAGTCCCTCTAATGGATGCTAGGGCATTCTCGCCCCTCGAATCAAAGCCAACAGAATGTAAATTGATTGACCGTTACTATTTCATATTACCATTCATAAGCCATAACTTACTTTGACCTTCCCTATCTTCTATAGAATTCCCGGGGATTTCCTAGCCACTGTGTTGTTTGTTGGTATCTTTCCCTTGAAGGTTGTTCATCTCAGTCTCACTTTCGAGAATTGTTACTAATGTGCTTTCTTTATTGTAAACTACTCTTATTGGTTTGTTCCGGGCTTAGTCAATTTTGCTTTCCTAGCTTTGTCTTATTACATGAGTAATGGGGTTTGCCACTTATGGTGGGATTTGGGTCTTGTTCTAGATCTATCTTAAGTGTATACTTTCAAAATTCCGATGTTATTACGTGCTGCTTTTTTGGCCTTCCTGAAGCCTATCTGATTTTCTTTATCGTGAGCATGGGGAGCGAGCCAACTCCCTTCCCTCGGGCAACATTCCTTCAAGACATCAATCATTTCGGCGAACTAAACCTAGTTGTTAAAGCAAGACTGGCAAGTGGTTGGGGGCATGAATTCTTTGTTCTACATAAAGAAATTCCAAGGACGGATCAAATGCTAGGAAACAAATCCTGAGTTTGCTTGCGGGGAAATCACAAAGAAGTTCCGGGATGCGGGCGGCAAAAACCTAGAGACCTTGCAAGCAACATTGCTCGCCCATAGCAATGCTCGCCTTAGCCATTATCACCCACCGAATTACACTTTTCAAAGCTCGCTCTAGCCATTTCTCTGCTGCTTTCTGGCATTGCTGAAAATGATTGAAATGAAAGGGAAGGGAATTGGCCGAGCAAATGAGACTAGCAAAAAGGCGAGACCGAGTGCTTTTCTTTTACAAAACAACAAAAAGCTATAAATACAAGAAAAGAAATAAATCTCACGAACACATAGGAATGGAACGCATGAAAGAGCTCATTTCTTCTTTTTCAGGTAGTATTTGTTTTGAAGGTGCAGTTCTAGGGAAAGGCAGCGTTGAGGTGGCCATCACGCGCGAAGAGCATGTTACAACCCGTTGGCCCTAAGCTCCATGGTGGGTAAACGGTAAACCTAACTCCATCCGCTTGAAGGACAGTAAGGGCGGCGTGAAGACCGAAGTTGGTGTGGCGCTAGCCAGAGCGTAAGTCAACGAGTCCTGCTACAGGCTTCCCCTTTGGCGGTGGGGCATGCACGGGGAGATGCATGGGCGCGGCTACCGGGATCATGGTATGCTAGGTTCTTGTCGTGGTAGGAAGTAGCGGCCCTCTACCATCCTCAAGATGTGGCTACACCATCGTATTTATATGTACAGTTAACGGTCTAGGGAACAAAATAGCTAGAGCACGGGAAAATAACAATCTTCGCCAGAGCTTTTGGGGATTTCCTGAAGGCTCCGGGATATTTTGCAAACCCCATGTCTAATATCGTATGGTAGATACTAGTCGTATGGAGGGTATTAAGGAAAGCAGAAGCTTTCACTGAAAGGTAGAGAATTGATGGGTTAATGAGACTTGCTAAGCTATTCGGGATGACAGTTTCGAGGGAGTATAACCCGCTCGACGTGTCATGATATCAGAGCCTGATAAAACTGCTGGAAGGCCGCAATGCATAACTTCACCGAGGGACAGGGTCGTGTAGGAAGCTGTTTGAATAGCTCCAAAAGGCATGTATAAAAAAAGTAGTACCTTTCTAGATTACTCGCATGGGTTCGGGCGGAACAGAGGGTGCCATATGGGATTGGAGTTCATAACGAAAAAGTGCACAGGCATCTCTTGGTTGTTAGAGCTCAACATCGAGAATGGTTACGGTTCCATTGATAAGAAGATCCCTATGTCTTCCATTGAACGAAGGATAGAAGATCTTGGATTCATGCTTCTGTTAGACTATCTTTCTGAGGCAAGTCTAATGGAGGGTGAGCGAGGAAGGCCTAACCTAAATGAAGGAGTACTGTAGGGGAGTAGTATCATTTTGCCCCCTCTATGTTCATTGATTCATTGGTTAGACAATATGGCACTACCAAGACCTGTAAGCTCCGCAGAAGGAATAGAGCATATCCTCTCTTCGAAGCCAATTAGCATATTATGAAACTCCCTTCCTTCCAGGAATATTAATCGCAGTTATGGCCAGGAGGGCGGCTAGAAAGGCGGGCATGTCCCCGTTCAAAGACCATAAATCCATTCAGGTGAAATAAGTGCGTTACGCGAATGACTCATTGCCAGGAATTGCTGGTTACGCGAATTTGGTGAGAGGGATTTGGGACAGAATTACCAAATTCTTGTGGAATCAGCTACGGTTAGAGGTAAGCATGGCGACTAGAGCAAAGCATATTGCTTTTTCAAAAGCTATCTTTTTGGGTATGCGTATTAAGGTGCCCTTGATCAAGAATTGGCCTCGAATCTCCTCGAAATAATGTGAGTGGCGTCTGAGAGTGAGAAGCATGGCTCACTATATGGCTGAGATCCATGAGAAGTTGCTCGTGGCGGCTCTCAGGAAGAGAGTTCTGACCCTGTTGGCGAGAGTTTTGCGGAAGGTGCCCGAAGACCTGGATAAATTTACCAGACAGCTCTCTTGCTCCCTTCTCCTGGAAACCAACCTGGCGTCTTTTCGCGGCCGAATTACCCTAGGACGAGGGAGGCGAGGCGAGGAAGTGCCTACAGTTTCAAAGGGAAACTCTGGAAGGGAGAGGATAGAACCACGAGACCGAAGAGAGAGGGCCAAAGGCCGGGTTCCCGTTAGGGCGGGAACTCTAGCAACCAACTCTAGCTTCATCCTAGTCAGAGAAGCGCACGGGGAAGGGGGAAGAACCGTAGACGTTCCTTCGAGGAACAACTAGCTGTATGGCCTGTCGTTAAATATTCAACAGCTCTTCTTTACGTTCAGCAGGATCCTTAAGACCCCACGGAAACCTGTGCACTCACTACGGAAGATCAGGAAGTATTATCATATTTGCGATAATCTTCACTTGGCGAAGGCAATAGTGGATTATCATATCCAATGGCCTACCATCTCCATTGTTTCGGCTTGCGGGTAGGCACAAGTCAGGAAATAATTCAAAGGTTCAGTACAAACCTGGAGTATGTGGATAAAAAAGACAGAAAGATCTCGTTAATGCCTTCGGCTGAGATCGAGGAAGAGTGTGAATGTAAAAGTTCAGATCACCAGTGAATTTAAGTCTGTCAATCCTGACTAGATTCACTTCCGACTTATAGGCATCCGTGAGCAAACCGAAGCCGACGCCAGCACCGGCATTCTTCTCCAACCCGGAGGAAGGACCAGCGGTGGTCGATACAAGTAGCCCGACGATCACGACAATCGTGAAAGGAAAGGAAATTGCTGGAACGATTATTGATGGAGGCTCCGGGGTAAATGTCATCAGCCGACAGACATGCAACAACCTGGGCATCCGGGAATGGGAACCATGCCCCTTCTGGTTACGCATGGCGGATACCAGCTCAGTCCGACCGACCGGACTTATCCTGGATTTGGAAGTCACGATCGAAGGCCACGTATTCCAGATATCGGCCGTGGTGTTGCAGCTGAATGTACAAGGCGCGTACCCCCTACTACTAGGACGACCATGGCTGCGGACGGCGCATATCAAGCAAAACTAGCAAAAGAACATGATCACATTCCGGCGAGGGAAAGCAAAGGTACGAGTAACAACGCAACCACGGGTAATCGCCAGTAAGGAAGCAACTCCACTGTATGCGGAAAGCATCAACATGTTGGAGGGATTACCGGACGAGGAAGTCGAGCGGTACCTCGAGGAACACCCACGAATCGTCCCACTATTTGAGGTGGATATCACGGCGGTAGTAGAACCGTACATTACAACGCCGGATGAACCGGACCAAGCAGCGATCCGGGAACTGCGACAAGCGCAGGAATCCCTAGAGAGGGAAATGACGATATCCCAGAGGGTAAAAGCATCCCAACTAGAGGAGGTGGACCTCGGCACAACAAACAAGCCCCGACCGGTAAATGTTGCAAAGGAATTGCCGAAGGAAGAAAAGAAGGCAATGGTAGCATTATTAACCGACTTCAAGGATGTGTTTGCGTGGTCGTACGAAGACATGCGAGGGCTGGACCCCCAGCTCTATCAGCACCAAATTCACCTAAGTACGGACGCGAAACTGATCGCTCAACGCAGGTAATGGATGAATCCGAATTATGCGGCGAACGTGAAGGAGGAAATTGATAAGCTCCTCCGGGTCGGATTTATCCGACCGGTCAAGCAGGCAACCTGGCTGAGTCCGATAGTGGTGGTCCCGAAAAAGAACTGCAAAATCCGGGTATGCGTGGACTACCGAAAACTAAATGCCGCAACAGTGACCGATGCGTTTCCACTACCATTTACGGACGGGGTGTTAGATGCGGTAGCTGGCCACGAAGTTTACAGCTTCCTGGATGGATTTAGCGGTTACAACCAAATACGAATGAAACCGGCCGACCAGGAGAAGACAGCGTTCGTGACGGAATGGGGAGTGTTCGTCGCGGTCGTGATGATGTTCGGACTAAAGACGGCTCCAGCGACCTTTCAAAGGATAATAATGGAAATTTTCGGGGAATATATCCCCGGTTTTATGCAGGTCTTCCTTGACGATTTCGCGGTCTACAGCCGGCACGGAGAGCATCTCGATCACCTCTGGCTGTGCTTGGAGAAGTGCCGCGAGTACCGATTGAGCCTGAACCCGGCCACGTGCGTCTTTGGAGTGGCAAGCGGCAACTTACTAGGGCACGTGGTGAGTAAGGAAGGAATCGCGGTAGATCCGGATAAAGTCAAGGCGATTCTCGAGGCACCAGCACCAAATAACGCAAAGGCTTTAAGCCGGTTCCTGGGCCAAATAAGGTGGCATAGCCGGATGATACGGCACCTCGCAGACTTCGCTACACCATTACATACCGCCGTACACAGGGTACCCTTTCTATGGGCGGAGACAGAGGAGAAAGCCTACCAAGCGTTGAAGGTTATGCTGTCGCAAGCTCCCGTGGTGCAACCGCCGGATTGGAGTAAAAGCTTTCACGTCTTCGTTACGCGTCGGACGTAGCAATCGGTAGCGTTCTGATGCAACTCACGGAGCCGAAATGGTACCGACCGGTGTACTACGCAAGCCGGAAACTCTCAAAAGCCAAACGGAATTACTCTACGACGGAATGCGAGGCATTGGGAATGGTGTATAGTGTCACAAAGTACAGGCACTATCTGCTCGGAAGGAAGTTTTCCTTCCATGTCGACCATTCAACACTACTCTACCTGGTCTCGAAGGCATCCCTGACGGGAAAAATTGCACGATGGACACTGCTGTTACAGGAATTTGAATTCGACATTTTCCACCGACCCGGGGCGCAGCATGCGGTAGCGGACTACCTAAGCAGACTCGAATCCCGAGAAGCAGGGGACGGCGTCCAGGATGAGTTCCCCGACGCCGAGTTGTTCCGGATCACGACGAAACCAGCAATGGATACAACGGTAGCCGACGAAGACACGTGGCTAACTGAGATGCATCAGTTCCTGAGCACCGGAGTTCCCCCGGAGAACATGGACCGCGATGAAAGGAAAAGGGTAGCAGTAAGAAGTAGACATTTCTGCTTGGTTGGAGACACCCTCTATCACAAGGGGGCAGATGGCATCTGGAGACAAGCAGTGCGGAGCGATGAGAAGGATTTAATCCTCAGGGAAGCCCACTGTGGAATTGCCGGCGGGCATTATGCCGGCGACGCAACCACTCGGAAAATATGGCAGAGCGGACTGTGGTGGCCCACCACCCTAAAAGATGCCGTGAAGTATAGCAAAGAATGCGATTTGTGTCAACGACTGGGCCAACCCACGAAGCAGGCCCGGATGCCACACCACCCGGTCTTGCCTTTGGAACCGTTTCAAAAGTGGGGGTTGGACTTTGTCGGTCCCTTCAAGCCACCGGCAATGCGAACCGGAAATCGGTATGTCATAGTGGCAACCGACTATTGCACCAAATGGGTAGAAGCAAAGGCCTTACGGGACAACACGGCCGCGTCCACGACAAAGTTTCTGTACGAGTGCATATGGTGCCGGTATGGATGCCCGATCGAGCTTATAAGTGACCAAGCAGGACATTTTCTCGGGCAGGTAGTAGAAAGCCTGACGTCATTTTACGCGGTGGTACATAAAAGGAGTACTCCCTACTACCCTCAAGCCAATGGACTAGCGGAATCAATGAATAAAACTCTGCAGAACATCCTACGAAAAATCGTTAACGAGAACCGAACCGACTGGGATACGAAATTGCAAAGCGTGTTATGGGCGTACCGAACAACGTACAAAACCAACATCCGAACAACCCCGTTCCGACTAGCATTCGGTTTAGACGTGGTCATGCCGGTAGAGTTCCAGATCCCCAGCTTACGGATTCAGGTAAAGGAGCGCTTAAGTGAGAACGAGTCCGAACGAATCCGGCTGGCGGCGTTGTTGGAATTAGAAGAAAACCGAATAGCCAGCTTACTACAACTCGAACTGGAGCAAAGGAGGAGAAAAGCTTTCGTGGACCGACACCGGCGTGGCAACGAAAAGGAGTTCGAAGTCGGGAAACCAGTGCTACTATTCCAGACACGGATGGGGAACATGCCGGGAAAGTTGCGGTTCCGGTGGACCGGACCGTTCTGGATCACCAAGGAGTACAATGGGTCGTATCAGCTCGGCACGTTGTCTGGAGATGTCATCGGCAAGTGGGCAAATGGGTTTCGGCCAAAGCCGTATAAGGGAAATATGCCAGCCAACCCGTTCAAGGAAAACCCGGAAATCCGGCAACATGAGGAACCGACACCGACAGACGCTGCTGAAGATATTCGGACCGAGGAAGAACCGACACCGATACTGACAAAGACTATCCCGGAAAACCGACAGAAGGATCCGGTATCCACACGAACTGACCCGAACAAATCGCGGGGGACCAGCAAATGACGTGGTCCAAACAAAGAAAGAGAAAAAAAAGAAAAAAAAAAGAAAAAAGAAAAAAAAGACGTGGGCAAAATCGACGCGAATCATAGTAATGATGGGAGATCACAAGAGGTGGGAGCGCCACCATGCAACGAAGAGGCACCATGCATTAAAGAAGGACGTGCGCGTACTTGCTATTTAAAGCATGGAACGTGGGCACCCACACGCGGCAAACAAGAAAGCACATACTAATTATGGCGGGAGAGGAACATGCGCGGGAAACGAAAAAGGGCGGCTCGAGGCAAAAGCCACTATAAAAGACACAGGCCTGCGAAGGACTCACTGTTTACGAATTTTCCTACATACAGGCGCAGAAGCACAGAAGAGCGATCCGACGCACAACGCACACACAGCCCGATCCCGAACAACAGACAGCAGAAGAAGAATTCGAAACAATGGTACTGTCGGAGGAGGCACGCCAATGGATGAGGGAGAACGGGTTAAAAGGATTGCTGCGGATCGCCGACGCTCCACCACACGGAGAACCAGAGCAGGCGGCAGCATCGATCGATTTATCAGAAATCACGGAAGGAGCGGTGCAGGCGCTCACGGGGATAAAAGCAGGAGGGCTTCAAACAATCGAAAACCCTTCAAGTGAAATCCTGTTTGAATATTTCGGTGAGTATTCTATCAGCAGCAAGGCGTACCGAACACAGGGCGGAGAGAACCTGCTATTCGGAGAAGTGGCCCGCGCCATGATGGAATACGGATTCGTGAATCCTCGTCCCCCGGCCATAGCCAGGTACCGGGCAGCGTTCTTAATAGCAGCATACGAAGGATTACAAGTAGACTGGCTCCATTTCATAACCGAAGGATTGAAGGAGGCCATCAAGAATCTTGTGGAAGGAAAAAAGCCATGGGCCGGGATAGCACAATGGCTAACGGTGTTAGTCCCACCGGTGCTCCCCATCACACAAAAGAAAAGAGGTCGGCAGGAGACGACGCCGAAAAAGGTCACAAAGCGCCGACAGATCTTGGAGAAACACACCCCCGGATGGACCCAGCAAGAAGCAGAACAGCGGGGGGAAGGACCATCCCGACAGCAATAGGAATCGGCAACAAAGGCAAAACCGGCAGGAAAAGGCAAAGGGAAATCGGTCGAGGAGGAACCGGTACCGCGCAAACCAATCAATATAACGTTGCGACGGCCGGAACCGGAACCAGAGGTCTTTATACAAAAGGTCCGTCTGGTAGCCGCACCGGAGGAGGAAGCTGAAACTGAAGACTCATCCGAACCACTGGTAAGACTCCCAGCAAAACAAGGTCGGGAGAGACAGGCGAAAGGACCGGCTCCACCAGTTGACAAAACTCAGGAGAGGGCACAAGGACCACCTCCAGTAGCCGAGGCGGAAGCAGTACCGGAACCCGTACCGAGGGAAGCAGCACCGACACCGGTTGTGCCGGACTTCAGAGAACCGGTCATCCCAGAGAAGAAGTATGAACAAGCGCCGAAGCCAGAGAAAAGGCTCGAAAAACAGCCGGAGTTAAGTGAGCAAGGCCACCCCGACACAGGAAGAACAAAGCCACAATGGCTGAGATGGCTTTCAGAGCAGTTATCGGGAGTAGCGAACCAGTTAGAGGAAGAAGAAACGTGTAGGCAACAGCTGACGCATACAACAACTCAGGAGTTGGTCGCGCTCCGAACACAGATCGAGGAAATGCAAGGGGAGCTGTTGCAGGCAAGGGAAGGAATTCAACAAGCACAAGTTGTCACCGAGCCGGTCGGGACAACAAGGAAGCAACCAGAACCGGAACTGGAACCGGTAGCCTTGCAAACCGGCCCTGAGACCAAAAAAATAATAGAAACCTTACGAGAGGAGTTAAAAGCTCAAGAGGCATTAAGGGAAAAAGAAAGGGAGCAGCGGAAAGCGGTGGAGGAGGACAGACGAAAAATGGAAGGCCGCCTACGGAAAGGCCGAGCCACTAATGACCGACTGCAAGAAGAAAAAGAGAAGCTGCAAAAGGAGAAGGACCGACTGCGTCGACATGCCGAGCAGGAGATAGAACGACTGCACGAAGAACTCCGACAACAGAAGGACCGGGACGATCGGTTAAGAGCTCAGGCAAACTGACGCCTGAAGCAGAAGACGGAGGACTTCGACCGTCTCTACCGAGATCACAAGCAGGCCGAGTCGGACAACAAGAAACGGGCAGCAGACTACGACCGGCAAATAAAGAAGTTGAAAGAACAGCTCAAAGAGACCCGATTAGACCTGGCTAAGGCAATGGATGAGGTCAGTGCCAACAAGGAAGCATTGTCGGCGGAAATAGCCCAAGCGACGGACAGAAGGAAGGAATTAGAGGCGCTAAGGCGGGAAAAGCTGGATCTGACCAAGATCAGGAATGAAGAAAAGGAAAAATCGACCTTCACGATCAGCAAACTGCAAAGTACCTATGAAAAGCAGAAAGCGGATTACGAGGCCCAGGCTCAGATAATGGCCGACATTATAAAACGGGCAAGGAAGGAAAAGCAAGAAGCTTATGCGCATGCTAAGGCGGGGGTCGACCGGATCAAGCTCATCATGTCAGGATGGAGTACCCGAGCTCAGGCAAGCATCAACGAAAGTACGGAAAAGCTATGGAAGGAGTGGTCACAACAGGCAGCCGAGCTGCAGACACTCCGAGCGGATGCCGAGAATCGGAGGAAGACCGGTGACAAGTTCTACAAGATGGATGAAGAAAGTATCGTCGCCATTCGGGAAGAATTGTCGGAGGATTTCTACGCTTTAGCGGAAGAACATCTCAAAGAAATCCGAGGGTTGGTAGAGAGGTTGGATGACGGGCAGCTCGCAACTCAGTTGGAGTTGGAGAGATACGAGCAGGACTGGTTACAACAGGAAGCTAAGGGAAGAACGACGCCAATCACTATTAGTGAGGGAGAGAGACCGGCTAAAGTTGAACCAACCGACACCGAACAACCCCGACGAGGAATACCCGATGAAGAACTTCCGTTCGAAGGAGAAAAAGAAGAGCAGGAGCAGACCGATGCCGGAGAAGAAGAAGAGCTGAGACCGGAAGACACCCGAGCAGAGGAAGGAGGCATATCGAGCCGACCAGTCGAGACTGGAGAAAGCGACACTGGTAACAGAACAGAGCCTGGAACGGAGGGAGAACAGGAAGAACCCGGACGAAGCGGTGAGGAAGCACCGGCACCACAGAATCAAGCAGAGTTGGAGCAACAAATTTTTACGGAACAGCCAACCCAACCGGAGGTCGGAGACCAGGCAGAGTGTGCTCGATATTTTGGAGGAAGAATGAGACCGGGAGTGGATTCGAAGTGCAAGGCACTTTCCCACGGGCGTGCCATGTGTTGGCCGGTCAGAAGAGCAAGGACAAGTGGGAAGGCGAAGTCGGATCGGATAATAGGAAGTAAATAATAGTAGAATTATTATTCGGAGGGACGGATCCGGTACAGTTGTACCGATCTGGATTCGGACCGATTCGGATGTCGGTTGCCTAAGCGCACCGATTGTAACCTTGCCGGATGCCTATAAAAGGATCTGTTGAATTGTAAAGGGTTTGACGGAAGTAATACAATAGTAATTATTGCGTGTTTATCTGTATCTTCGTATTGTTTACCGTCTGTGCTTAATTGTAATCATCTTACGCGTGTAACCTAGCATTCAATCCTTACCACCCCTTTGGAGAAGTGTGGATAGACACCTGTGTTGAGGCTAGTCCGGCCATGCAGACAACAACAAGATGAATACCGGCTCTATTGCGACAGTCAAAGTGCCATCGACCTTGCTAAGAATGCGGCCTACCATTCCCGGACGAAGCATATCCAGCAAAGGTATCACTGGATCCGGGAAAGAGTAGATGACCAGGAGTTCGCGCTGACGAAGATCCACACGGCCGAGAACGGGTCAGATATGCTGACCAAAGTGTTGATACCCGACAAGCTGGATGCATGCCGGAAGAGGATCGGACTGGTAAGACACCTCATGCTAGAGTGAAGGGGGAGTTTATTGGGAGATAGGTCCCTCCGGATGGGAAGGGAGAAGAACAATGCCGATGAACAAACTCGGCCGAGGCCGAATCCAGATGACGAGTACCCGACTACGGAGAGCCGGATGATACAGACCCGGTGAAGACCGGATCAGGAGTACCCGGCTACGGAGAGCCGGATGGTACAGACCCGGTGAAGACCGGATGAGGAGTACCCGGCTACGGAGAGCCGGATGGTACAAACCCGGTGAAGACCGGATGAGGAGTACCCGGCTACGGAGAGCCGGATGGTGCAGACCCGGTGAGAACCGGATGAAGAGACATATTCGTAAATATGTTTTCTGAGAGTCCATCATGGCTATATTTGTAAATAGCCGAAAAGTCATATTAGTATAAAAATGACTTAGGGCAAACTTTTAGTTGTAGTTGTCATTCTTGTTTTGCACGAGATTAGTGCGCGTAATAGTGTATAGAGAGAGAGAGAGAGATAGAGGTCGCTGCCTCAGTTGTAACCGCCGCATGTGGTGAAGACTGTGAGCACGAGGTCGTTGCCTCCGTGAACTCACTGTTGTACATTCTTATATAGTGACAGTTTGCAGCCTGTGGGCTGGCGTGGTTTTTCCCTAGTTTGGGGTTTTCCACGTAAACCTCCTGTGTACTCTTCTCTTCTTTGTGTCGTTTATTATTTCCCGTTTTTTGTGTATGATTCTAAGCTCGGTTGTGGCCGAGCGTTGCGGATAAGGAGCGTTGAGTTCTCGTCACGGATCACCTCGATACCCAAAAACTAATGAAGGTCCCCCATGTCCTTCATATCGAATGCGTCCGACAACTGGGACTTGACGCGGTTGATTTCCGGAAGACGTGGGCCGGTGATGACTAAATCATCAACATAGAGTAAGATACATACCGGACCGTTTGAGCCTTGACAGATGAACAGGGAAGAGTTCGACTTAGAGGCAACAAACCCCATCTTTCGCAACCGGTGCGTGATCTTAGCATTCCAAGCACGGGGGGCTTGCTTCAAGTCGTACAACGACTTCCTCAGCCAGCATACCGCCGACTTGTTCACCTCCGACTGAAATCCGGGGGGCTGAGTGTCATGATATGGCAAGACTCGAACCCATGACCTTATACTATATGGGTCGAGCTCTTGACCATTAGACTATACATTGTAATACATAGAATATTATTTTCATTTATATTTTATTATAGAAAATTGATGTATATTCCAGATTTCTCTGGAACATTCTAGAAACTTCAGGAGTATTCCTTAGAACACTATAAAAGGAGGCACAAGGCATTATTTCGAACCAAATTGGTTCAACGCCAGTCTTAAGCCTCCTAGCTACTGTACATTTTCTTCACATAATATATATCTTTTCTTATCATCACTCTCTCTCTCTCTCTCTCTCTCTCACTCTCTCCCTCCCTCTCACTCACTCTTTCCTTCTCTCGAGAGTTCTTCACCTCTCTTAGTACTAATACTTCTTTTAGTACTAATTCCTTCTCTGTCTTAGTACTGTTCTTGACAATTTGAACCGATTTTCCTACCTTCTGTCTCTCTCATTTCCTACTAATCTCTTATTCCTCTTTTCTTTCATCCCATGGCCACTGTTAGGGCTGAAGAATATCAATCTGTTTTCTCGGAATTTCAATGCTTGAAAGAGAAGTTCCATGCTTTGGAACAAGAAAACCAACGGTTGCTGGGGGATCTTCAGCAAATCTCCTTAGAAAAGCAGCAAACGCAACAACAACATGGGGAACTTGCGTTACGCGTGCAACAACTCGAAGCAACCATCGTAGCGATGCAACAACAAGGGCCCGGAACACAAGGGATTCATAAAGAACCCAAGATTGGCCTTCCCACGAAGTTCGATGGAACACGATCGCAGTTTAGAGGTTTCCTTAACCAAGTACGATTAGTTATTCAAATGCATCCTTACCGGTATCCCACCGATGCATCACGAGTGGGTTTAGTAGGCACATTGTTAAGTGGCTCAGCATTGGCATGGTTCGCTCCACTATTAGAAAAAGAATCCCCGTTACTCAACAATTTTGAAGAGTTTCTAGGTGAGTTTAAAGCATGTTTCGGAGATACTGACAGCATCAGGACCGCAATCAACAAAATTCGGCGATTACGCCAAGGTGACCGTCTAGCCTCTGCATATGCTGCAGATTTTCGCCTACTCGCCGCTGATATCCCTTGGGATGATCAAGCGTTGATGGAGCAATTCCGTTATGGTTTACGCAACGACGCCAAGGATTTACTCTTGACCTTCCCCAAAGAGCCAAAGTCCTTAACAGAAGCAATCAATTGCGCGGTGAGATGTGACAACCGCCTCTTTGAGCGACGTTCGAAACGACAACTACAGATACCGAGGGCAAGATCAGAGCCCACCTATGCCTCAATGGTAGCAAGACCTTTTCCGAGGGAGTCATATAATGCGCCTCCAGCGAATACTCCGACTCCGATGGAGATTGACACTACACGTCGTCGAGGGCCATTATCCGAAGAAGAAAAGCAGTGACGTCGTACAAATCGACTATGTCTTTACTGTGGTGGACCAGGACATTGCCCCCATAGGCCAAGAAGACAGGTAAACCAAATAGTTGCTAGTTCTAATTGTACTAAACCCGAGCCTATTTCAGTAGGGATATCTGATAGTCCTAATAGTACTAATAGCCTAGATCTAGCAAACAGATTTGATGTCCTTAGTCAGTTAGAAGAAGAGTTAAACGACTAAGTCCAGCCAAAATAGGAGCCGTTTGGTTGGACAACCCTAGATCTGTGCAACCCATTAGTGGTTCCATTCCCTCTAAGCAAGTTAGTGATGTGTTCGTAGCCCAAGTAATAGTTAGTACTAAAAGTACCCCTCTAGTACATGTCCTAGCACTCCTAGATTCCGGAGCTAAGTCTTGCTTTATGGATAAGAAATTTGCTCAAGCTCATAAGATATCCCTAAGAAAACTCCAGTGTCCAGCCTCTGTAGTAGTCATTGATGGACGTCCCATTGCTTCTAGAAATATCATAGAAGAGTCAGAGCCCATTAATATTGTCCTAGATAACTTAGCATGTGTAGTATCATTTAATATTATTAGTATCCCAGAACATCCCATAGTTTTAGGATTACCGTGGTTCGAGTTACATAACCCAGACATAGATTGGAGAACAAGAGAAATCCGGTGTCGACAAACCCAAGGGTCAACTCAGAAGATGGCAACCATTTCACTACGTCAGTTGCGTAAAGAAGGGCACAAGGAGAAAATGTTCCTCTTTACAATATCAGTAAACCCCTCCAGCACCACTAAAGAAGGATCCACCGTTCAACTTCCTGAGAAGTATCGTCATTACGTCGATGTGTTCGATAAAGTACAAGCCAACACACTTCCTCATCATCGACCGTACGATTGCCCCATCAATTTACAACCGGGAAAAGAGCCGCCATGGGGACCGATCTACAATTTGTCACCAACCGAGCTGGAAGTCCTTCGGGCCTATATAGAGGAGAATTTGGAAAATGGTTTCATCCGGCATTCGAAATCTCCAACCGGCACGCCCATTTTCTTCGTCAAGAAAAAGGATGGATCGCTTCGTCTTGTTGTAGATTACTGTGGCCTGAATAAGGTTACAATCAGGAATAGGTATGCTCTTCCCCTTATCTCAAGTCTTTTAGAACGGATCAATGGTGCCAGGTTCTTCACGAAGATTGACTTATGGGGAGCATATAACCTCGTACGGATCCGACCAGGAGAAGAATGGAAGACCGCGTTTCGCACCAGATATGGGCACTTTGAGTATAAGGTCATGCCGTTCGGCCTCACTAATGCACCGACAGTCTTCTAGCACATGGCTAATGATATATTCCGAGATCTATTGGATGATTGTTTGATCATCTATTTGGATGATCTACTAGTTTATTCAAAGACCCAAGAAGAACATGATTCTCATGTACTATTAGTACTAAAACGACTTCGAGAACATGGTCTGTATGCAAAGCTGGAAAAATGTAGTTTCGGGTGCAACCAAGTGGAATTTCTCGGCTACATCATTTCGTAAAAAGGCATCTCCATGAACCCAGCTAAGGTCAAAACGGTGGTAGAATGGCAGACTCCACGTTCGGTGCGGGATGTGCAATGCTTCCTAGGCTTTGCCAATTTTTACCGGAAGTTCATACAAGATTACTCAAAGATCGTTCTACCTCTCACACAACTTACCAGGAAGGGACAACCGTTCATTTGGTTTGAAGAAACGGACATGGCTTTCGAGAGTCTTAAAAAGGCATTTACATCGGCTCCAATTCTAGCTCATGTTGATCCGGAAAAACCATTTATTATCGAAGCTGACGCATCGGATTTTGCATTGGGGAGCATTCTATCACAACAGGGGAATGATGAGAAGCTACATCCTGTGGCTTTTCACTCACGCAAGTTTGACGCCGCCGAAATCAACTACGAAATTCATGATAAGAAGCTATTGGCAATAGTGGATTTTTTTATGCAATGGAGGCATTTTCTGGAGGGATCCTCTCATCCGGTCACCGTATTTAGTGACCACAAGAACCTTGCCTACTTTCAGGATGCTCGTGTGTTGAATCGACGTCAAGCTCAGTGGGCCCACTTCCTCACGCGTTTCGACTTCAAAATTACATATCGTCCGGGGAAGCACCAAGGGAAGGCCGATGCATTATCACGACGTTCGTACTTAGCACCCCGTCCTGGCGGGCCAGCTTTTGATAACCAAAAACAAGTCATTTTGGGACCGGCACGACTACAAGCAACAAAGATCTTTGACATGCCCATGGATTCCCGCGTTATCGATACCATACGCAAAGACTTGAAGACAGATGCGTTCGCCCAAGCTATACTAGCACAAATTGATCCATCTCGAGCGTCGTGTTCACAGTCGCAACCACCAGGTACGGACTATCGACAATTCAAATACCATGATGGATTACTCTTCTTTAAAGAACTTTTGTATGTTCCTAATGGTTCTTGCCGCCTTCAAGTAGTACAAAACTGTCATGACACATATACAACTGGGCATTTTGGTAGTACTAAAACACTCCATTTAGTACAACGATCATTCTGGTGGCCCTGTATGCGACAATTTGTCGAGGATTTTGTTCGGACTTGTGATACATGCTGCAGAGCGAAAATGCCAAGGCATCATCCATATGGTTTATTAGAATCATTACCAATTCCAAGCAAGCCGTGGCAATCCATTGCTCTAGACTTCATCACAGATCTTCCAGTCTCTAAGGGGTTCAATGCGATTCTAACGGTGGTCGATCGATATACGAAGATGGCTCATTTCTTGCCATGTACTAAGGAGATCTCCAGTGAAGACACTGCCGAAATTGTCATGCGTGAAGTATGCTGGCATCATGGACTTCCCGATAGTATCATCAGCGACCGTGGACCCCAGTTCGTGTCAAAATTCTGGAAGCACCTTTTTAACATGCTCAAGGTCACTTGTAACCTCTCCTCCAGCTACCACCCACAAACCGACGGCCAAGCCGAACGAACCAATCAAACGCTGGAGCAGTATCTGCGGTGCTTTCTCAGCTATCATCAGGATGACTGGGCAGATATTCTCCACTTCGCCGAATTTTCCTATAACAACTCTATCCACGCATCCACGAAAGTTACACCATTTTATGCTTATACGGGATGTCACCCCCGGTGGTGTGTACTTGAAACCCCAGAGGTGTCCACAAGTCCTTGCGCAGAGGATCGTTTGGAGAGGTTACGCAAGATACAAGCGGATTTATCTACTCATCTCCAACAAGCTCAACAAACACACAAGGTTTATGCGGATCGTCATTGACTCCCATCTAGTTTTAACATTGGAGATCGGGTATGGCTACTCCGATGACACATCAAGACTACTCGCCCATGCGAGAAGTTGGATTATCGGCGATTAGGTCCTTTCCATATTATCGGAAAGATTAATGATGTTGCTTTTCGTCTTGATCTACCTCCACAACTTCGGATACATCCGGTGTTTCATAGTTCTCTCCTCGAACCCTATCAAGAAAGCACCATCCCAGGACGTATTACACAGCCTCCACCCCCGATCGAGCTTGAAGATGGACCTGAGTACGAGGTTGCCGCCATCCTTGATTCCAAGCTTGTTCGCAACAAGCTCTACTATCTAGTCGACTAGCTAGGATATAGTCCCAACGAGCATACTTGGGAACCGATAGAGAATGTCACCAATGCTCGTGCTCTTCTTGAAGACTTCCATCGTCAATATCCAGACAAACCGGGTCCTCAATCCAAACTGAATCGTTACACTCGTCGTTTTAAAGGAGGGATAATGTCATGATATGGCAAGACTCAAACCCATGACCTTATACTACATGGGTCGAGCTCTTGACCATTAGACTATACATTGTAATACATAGAATATTATTTTCATTTATATTTTATTATAGAAAATTGATGTATATTCCAGATTTCTCTGGAACATTCTAGAAACTTCAGGAGTATTCCTTAGAACACTATAAAAGGAGGCACAAGGCATTATTTCGAACCAAATCGGTTCAACGCCAGTCTTAAGCCTCCTAGCTACTGTACATTTTCTTCACATAATATATATCTTTTCTTATCATCACTCTCTGTCTCTCTCTCGATCTCTCTCTCCCTCCCTCTCACTCACTCTTTCCTTCTCTCGAGAGTTCTTCACCTCTCTTAGTACTAATACTTCTTTTAGTACTAATTCCTTCTCTGTCTTAGTATTGTTCCTGACACTGAGTCATAAAGACTTATTCTTCAAGATCTCCTTGAAGGAATGCATTCTTCACATCCATCTGATGAAGATGCCACCCCCTTGTTGCAGCAACCGCCAGTACCACACAAACCATCGTCATCTTTGCTACAGGAGTGAAGGTCTCGTCGTAGTTGATTATGTGGGTTTGCGCATATCCCTTCGCCACGAATTGGGCCTTGTACCGGTTAACTGTACCGTCGGCATTGTACTTTATCTTGTACACCCACTTGCATCCGATCGGTTTACAGTGATGGGGAGGGTCAACCAGGTCCCAAGTTCCGTTGGCATCTAGTGCCCGCATTTCTTCCTCCATAGCGGCACGCCAATTTGCGTCCTTTGTCGCTTCTGCGTAGCTCTCCGGCTCACGCACTTCTGCGACCTTGGTCATGTACGCATAATGATATGCCATGTACTCGTTATACCTGTACCGTTTAACAGGATCCTTCTGGTGGGTGGACCGGCGTAACTCACCGTTACCTGGTATGAGACCCTTCTTGGCTGGTTCGGTCTTCGTTCCCGAAGATCTGCCTATGTCCTTGCCGAAGTCAAATACGCACCGATTTGACTCATTATTATCGGTCTCGAATTCAGGCATCTTCTGCTTCCCTTTCTCTTTGCGTGTGAACCGTCTCCTCGGTTCCTTGCGCGGGGAGAGCACGACAGAGTCTCCATTACTCGCCGTCTCATCATCCGACTGGTTGGACTGATCCAGTCTCTCATTCGGTCCGCTTAACCGGAATGATTCCGGACTCTCATCTTGAGTCCCGGCTTCATCTTTCTCTACCTGGGCCGGTTCAGGCTCACTAGCCCCATCCTCCGACATCGGGTCGGGATCGGAAGTCGGAGTTGGTAAAGAATACCACGATGCCGATTCATCAAACTCGACATCTCGGTGGGGAATGGAAGCCGGTGTTGCTTCCCGAGTTGGCAAGCTTCACAAATATGGGCTCTCCGGTCACTAAACTTTGGCAAACCGAAAATGACTTGTTCCGTTTGCAGGTCTTGAAGCCTTCGGTAGTTGACGTGGTTGATCCGCTTGTGCCACAGGTCGATATCCGACTCGACCTTCTGTCCTTTGGCAAACAGTGTGGTGCCGACGTCATTGGTGTTGAGGATAAACATCCTCCCATCTCTGCGCCCTTGCGCAATAACTTCGCTCTCATCCTCAATGAAGCACCCAAGGTGCGTAAACCGCACCTGCATCTCCTGGTTGACAATCTGTTCGACCGACACCAGGTTCTTCGTGATAGTCGGAACATGTAATACATTCATCAGCTTCCCCCTCTCTCTGACGTGGCTCAAAGGGACTTCTTCGACGTGTATGATCTGGTGGGGAGTGTCGTCTCCGGTTTCGACAACTCCCGGTTGATCTGGCTTCTCCAAAAAGGAGAACCACTCCTCGTGGCTCGTCATGTGGTTCGATGCGCCGGAGTCAATGTACCACACTTCCTCCGATTTGGAAGTGGTCTTCTTCATTGAGTTTGTCTTGTGCTTCATCACCAAGGTTGGCCCCTTACCGTTCTTGGATCCTCCTGATCCGTTTGCGTAGTGTGAGCTTTGCCGTCCTTCCTTACCGGTCTTGCCGGATCCGGATTTGTCCGAATCGGCACGCTTTCTCCAGCACTCGCTTTCCCTGTGGCCCTTTTTGCCACAGTACCAGCATTCCGTAGCGGATTTGTCTTGCCGGCCTCCGGCACCACCTTAACTCCCTCTGCTTGTGGAAGTCCCGGAACTGCTGTCGGCACGCTCACTGTGCCTTCCTTCCTACTCTTGTCGGCCGCCTCCATTGCGTACCGACCTGCCTCGTCCACCATGCCCGCGGGACCGATCCGCTCCCATGTACAACATTTGGCTATCTGGGGATGCACTGGTAGATGCACCGGCGTGGTTCTCCTCTACAAGGAGCATTGACTGTAAGTCGAAAAATGAGGGCATATTCTCCCTTGTACAAACCGCAGTCCGGAAAGCTCCGAACTTGGACGCCAGGCCTCCAAGACAGACCTGCACCATCTCGTCTTCCTCTACGGTGACGTTAATAGAGGCAAGCGAGTCGCAAATCCCTTTGATCCGGGCTGTGTAATCTGCCACCGACATGTTCTTCTGTCGAACATTGCTCAACTCTTGTTTGAGTTGCAGCTTCTGGGCAATGGTGCTTGCGGCGAAAACCTTTTTCAAGTTTCCTCAAGCATCCTTTGGTGTCTTGGCGTCACGAATATGGCTGAGCAGCTGGTCACCTACACTGGACGCGAAGCAGTACATCACCTTGCTTGCCGCCTGTTCCCACACTGGGAAGTCCTTGTGTGTCGTCTCCAGTGCTGAATCGTTCACTCCATCGACATAACTCCAGTAGCAATGCCCAAGCCGGTACTGGTGCATCTTGTATGAACAAGATGCATAGTTGGTTCTGTCAAGCTTCTCCACCGGGAGCGACGTAGCCATACCTCTGTCCATTTCTTCTTTTGTGTCTGTTTTCCGATCTGTTAGGGTTTCCTTCACTAGCGTAGATGTCTGCAGCAGAGGTTCTCAACCCACGCGCTCTGATACCATGTCAAAGATTGCTTGCGGAAGCGTTAGAAAGAACAATACACAAAGAGAGGGAGAGAGTAAGCGGGCGAGACAGAGAGAGAGAGAGAGAGAGAGAGAGAGAGAGAGAGAGTAAGACACACTATTTTTCAAAATTATATGAATACTCTGTGCTTTCTGTCTATGTTACAATGCGCTCATCAACGCTATTTATACAAGTCCACATGGGACTGTTAGAAGTACGGTGTATTTCAATGCTCACACGAGCATCTGACACTAACTACGAGACTATAACTGCCTGGTAGTCTAACCTATACTAGGCTTCTGGTTACGGATTGGATCCGGCATACTGGCTCCCCAGCTCACCGGTCCTTACTACTTACCGGCTCGGTTGCTCACTGGCATACCGATTCATCTCGCTTACCGGCTCAGGCTTATTCAGCCGATCCGGCTCCGGTTGAGCTTGCCGCTCAACAAGATAGGTTGTCTTCTTTAGATGAAGTACTGAGTGTCACTAATAAGTTTTCCGAACTATCCGGTAGAGTACATAGCAGTAGTGTGGCCTGCATAACATCATCTAATGGAAACTTCGCTGAGGCTAACTGATTTACCAGTCCCATAAAAGTACTAATGTGCTCTACAATACTCTCCCCATCTACATACTTTAGTCTCACTATCTTCCTCATCAAGAAAGTTTTATTTAAGGCATTTTTCCTTTCATAGAGGGCAGAGAGTTTATGTCATAACTCGAAGGCATTGGTATCACTTGCTACATGTTATAGGACACTAATGTCTACACATTGTCTTATAGTTTCCACTGCCTTTCTATTTAGAATTTTCCACTCTGATTCTATTACCCCTCTTGGTATATCCTTATTCTCTATAGGCTCATATAAGTCTTTGACTATCAAAAGATCTTCCATTTTCATCTTCCAGTCTGAGTAGTTTTGTGAGTTTAGGACAATCATCCCCGGAAAGCCATTCACACCCCCTTCCATCTAAAACCTATGCTCTTATACCAGTTTGATAAGTTTTCACTCAGACAAGGATTACGAAATAACCTTACACACAAACTGAAAGTAAAGAGTAAAACAAGATTTACGTGGAAAACCTTGATTTCAAGGAAAAACCATGGAACAAAATTTCACTATGATCGAAAGACAGAATACAACCACTGAATAAAAGAACCTGTATTGGTCTGAATGTTCTTTGATACCACGATTTCAGATGAGCATACCAAACCCTAATGCGTAGGTGTCTTTCCTTTTCGAAGCTCCCCTAGGCTTCTCAGTTCTCGTCTTTCTTCCCTTTTGTTCTTCACCCTTTTCTTCACACACACTCAACTTTTTCTATTGCGTTCTCACAGCCACTACTGTGTATATACCCAATCGTTCTCTAAGTCATACTTCTCTTCTGCAACTCATTTTTCGCTCTGCACACTCTCGCGCCTAAAACCCACTCATAATAAAAATACCACTCACTTGAGTTTACTATATGTATATAGCTACACTCACTACTTTTACTCTGGGTCATTTATCCCACATACAAAGGCAGTGAATGCCTCTTAGCATATATGTATGCTAACCCACATACACGTAGATGTGAAGAGAAGTGTGTATATATGTGTATCCACATTTGAGTCCCCTTCAACTCTTGGCACGGTTCGGCTTTTCCGCCGAGCCGTGTCTCGGGTCGGCTGTGCACGGGTTGGCTCCTCGCCATGTCTTGGGTTGATTGTGCACGGGTCGGCTCTTCGGCCGTGCCGTGTCTCGAATCGGCTCTTCGGCCGATTTTGGCTTTTTAGCCGACTCCCTTGTAAGGAGGGACAATTTTACACAACAGACTTGACATTGAGATTTATCACGTCCGTAAGCTAGTGAGACATCTCGACCATTTCCGTTCAACCGGTTCATCATGAAGGCCTTGAGGGGGTGAACTTTGGGATAGATAAAGACTATCAGGCCTGGCCGCCATTCAGCCAGCACTGAACCGAAAACGAATCCCTCTCCTCCATGTCACCACCATCATGTCCAGATGCATAGTGTTCTAGTTAACTCCTATCCGGATCCGGTGATTGCGCACGCACGAGGTGAATTCAATGAAGCTATAACTAATTAACCCAGATGAGGGGAGACCTTCATGTCTAGTTTGATGGGCAAGGTGACCTTGACCCTTACAATTATTGTTGTGTTTACTGGAACAAGGATTTCTAGGTTGAACTAGATAATTGCCGATATATACATGACACACCAGTTCTTTACATGAACTGCCGATGATGGCAGGGTAATAGGCCTTAATCTTCATTGTGCGACTTGAAGTTTGACTACATGGGGGAGTCCCTTGGCCTCATATTTCGGTAGAAAAACTCCATGAGGTAAAGTTGAGGCGCCAAAGAGCCAGGTGAGAGAGATCTACTTAAGAGGGGACCCCAACAAAGGTGCAACTAGGCAACGGGAGGATTCCGAAAAGCCCTTTACTACTTCGGTAAAAAGAACCACTCAAGTTAGGTCACTAAATTCTAAGTGAGCGATGCACGGTGACCTGGTCTCGACGAGATCTCTCAATAATCCTTAATTCGGCGCCCCTTGAGATAGCACTGTCAAAACCAAACTAAGAATGGCCGTAGTGGGCCGAAGGCCCAACTGGCTAGAGAGATCCACTTCAAGACATACGCCATCATGCTTACGGGAGTTGGAGAAACTCAAGTTAAAGAACCTCTGCACACCAACGTCGTGGGTGCCGAACTACCCTAACTAAATCTATTGAACAAACTAGGTCAATCCAAAACATAAATATTACAATCCATATTCCTTACTTTGGACAGAGATCCACCATTCATAGCGGTGGGTAACGTCTAATCGCACCGCCCTACCCCAACTATGTTAGGCTAGATGTTAGATAGCACCCCAGCAAACTAGATTAACTAAGTCTAAGAGGAACTGAGAACGGAGAAATTTCCTTATGGACGAGGCCTTCCTCCTCATGGATAGAGCGAATCTTGACCCTTGAACATAATCCCGGATGAGATCGTTCTTGAAGCGCCAAGGATGATTTTGGAAGTGGTATATGAACCGACATTCAGCAAAATGTCACACGGGTTTTAATAAAGAAAATCGTGTCGTACTACACCCAAAAGGATACGCACCAATTTCAAAGCCGCTATGTGGGCAATTAGGGGAGGCACAAGCAACTGCTATGGCACCATCAATTCGCATATACTAACCGAAATCATAGGGAGAAGGATCAGAGACAATAAATTGATGAGACTTATTTGAAGAACACTACGCACGGGCAAATGCAGATTCAACACCACAAAGGCGGCTTGTTGGCTAGGGCCCCGAAGGTGGCCCGAAAGGTTGCCCACTTTGTTCGCAAAAAAAGAGATGGGGAATAACATATCCCCGATACTGGTGAGTATCTACCATAACGAGCTTGATTGAATGGTGATAGAAAAAATACGGAAATTTAACCGTGGCAGAGAAAGGCCCGTAGAATAGGAAATGCGAAGCGTTTTCTGGAAAACAAATAGCAAGTGGATGAAAATCACCTTCAGGCTAAGGTACGCTCAGGAACAAAGACAAGCTTAACAGGTAGCAAAATTGGAAAGTTGATAAAAACAGACACCCACTACGGTAATGAACGAGAAGGACTTCCGATGACTAAAACATGTTCGTCACGTAGACAATCCTATCATCGGAGTAACCGCTCTATTATCAAAGGCAAAGTAGCCGGAAGCAGAGATGGCAGAACTCTTGAGAGAGCGCCCAGAATGGAAGGGAAAAAAAAATACTCACCCGTGCAGCGAAGAAACCTCATTTCTAGGAACAACCATTAGCCTAAAGGGAACTCGTATCGAGCGGGGCTCTGGGCAAAGAATCAGCTCTATTATATGAAAACCAAGAATTGCGTCCGTCTACATGAAAGCTTCTGTAGATAGAGTAATCACCAAACCGTACAAAATACACATTTCGTCATAAGGGGGGCGAAAACCCAAATCTGTAACGACACTAAAGGGTAACAGCCATGACTAAATCATATAGTATCACAACTACGTTATTATGAGATTTTCTCATTATCATTCTCTCGCAGATAACTGGTCAGATTTATCGTCATGTCCTGGGTTGTTTATTTATTCGAGTCGTGTATGTATTTCGGCAGCCAAGCATAAGTCTAGGCTTTGGAAACCCTTCCCCAAATATAGTTAGCGCCTGACAAACACTATAAATATACCGATCAAAGACAAAGAGTTGGGGATCGACCACTTGTCTAAGCTATAGAAAACAGTGGTATGGAGCGCACCAGAGAGGGCAGTCAGGTTGCACCCCTAATATGCAAATACGAGGAAGGCCAGGAAAGAAATCTTAGATACGTACTTTATACTTTAACAGATCGAAGGTAACCTACCAAATTGCTAAGGTCCTTATCTTAAATACCGCTACCAAATCTTTGAAACAGAGGGGCACAAAGTGTTCGGGGTACAATCTCATATCGAATAACATGGACCCGATGAGGTTTCACACGTTTGTTGGGGAGCAGTGACTTCAAGCGTTGTTCAAATTGCACGGTACATGCCCGCCGCCCGAGGGAGAGATCGGCCCCCGGATGGCAAGATTCCACTTGAATTTTACCGAGAACAATAGAATCATAAGAAATTGACGTATTTCCAAATGTTTGGTCGCTTCCGTTTCGTATATTTGTTATTTTGTATGCTTCGTATAGTTTTCTGTGAATTAGCATTAAAAGGTTCTTTAATAAGCATAAACAAGTCGTGTGGGCAGTACAAGCAAGTTGCGGGTCTTTTTCAATCACTAATTCTTATTTTGCCCAAAATCGTTGTTGGTTCACATTTTATGGCATCGCAGAAATTGATTGTAAGGCTTTAGCTTATTTCAAAGGGTGGCCTAAGGTCACCCCCCTTAAATGAGAGTCCCGCCTCTCTTCATTTAAGCGAGAAAAATGTTCTGCTAGCTGGGTAACATAATGGCAATGTATTAGACTGCAAATCCTGGAATGACGGTTCGACTCCGTCCCTAGCCTATTCTTCTTCCAAGCTCTTTTGCCATTTCTGAGTGAAAAGAATGTTGCTTTAAAGTGGAAAGAAAAGTGCAAAGCATCTTCTTGCCAGTGATTCATCAAGATTGCCACCGGCTTGGTTTAAACTGAAAAGAAAAGTGCGGCTTTGCTTTGCTTTATTGGATTCGCAGATTATGGCCAGAAGATGATATTGCCTTCTTACATGATCCTTCTGAATTTTAGCAACGGAATTTCGAAATTTCCGCATTCAATTCTTTCCACAATCTGAGTCGCAGTAAAGATTATCGTATAATAATCCATGAATATTCAGGCCTTCTTGAAAGTTCAAAAGAATAACTTTGGTAGCCATTTTATTACACTTTTTACCGCTTCTTCTTCTTTCATAGTTTTCTTGCGCTTCATGAAGAAAAGGTGTTTCAAATTGTAGCTTGAATCTTATCGGAAAACTAGCTCTAGACCTTCTTGATGAACAATTATGGATAATATGGTGGAAGTTCCTTGCTTGCTTGCTTGCGGGGAAGAACCAAGGTGGTGGATGAACCCGTTGCTTTATCAGTGCGATGAAGAAGATTAACGCTACTTATCGGCTACGATAAAGTCAGACGACCTGATGGGGGAGTTGGTAGCAAAAGCTAGACAATTGCTAGCGGCCCAACAAGAAAAGAAAAGAAGTGGATTGACGTGGCCACAATCATTCGACCTCCCAATGCTATCTAAGTGGATGCACCTTACCCTTCCATTGGCTATGTGGGGACTAGACCAATGTGATCTCGCCTTGACATTGGCGGTCTGGCTTATGGAGAAGAGGCCAACTGTGGTGTGGCCTTCTCCAACCAAGAGTCACACCAAAATTCAAATATTGCACATGAATTCATCAACCTACCTCGTATGGTAGAAATTTACCAAACACCGAATTTTATCCTGGCTCAGAATGAACGCTAGCGATATGCTTAACACATGCAAGTCGAACGTTGTTTTCGTGAATAGAACAGTTGAAGACAAAGTGGCGAACGGGTGTGTAACGCGTGGGAATCTGCCAAACAGTTTGGGCCGAATCTGAAAGAAACGAAAGCAGCTTTGCTGCTTGCTTGCTTGCTTGTTTGCTACTTTTCGATAAAGTTAAAAAGCATTGTTTGATGAGCCTGCCTAGTATTAGGTAGTTGGTTCGTAAAGGCTGACCAAGCCACAGATGCTTAGCTGATCTTTTTGGACGATCAGCCACACTGGGACTGAGACACCGCCCAAACTCCGTGGGGAGGCAGGAGTGGGGAATATTGGACAATAGGCAAAAGGCCGATCCAGCAATATCGCGTGAGTGAGTGAAAAACATCGCGTTAGCAAGGAAGGGCAATGCCGCTTGTAAAGCTCTTTCGTCGAGTACATGATTATGACAAGACTCGAAGAAGAAGCCCCGACTAACTCCGCGCCAACAACAGTAGTAAGACGGGGGGGGGGGGGGGGGGGCAAGTGTTATTCGGAATTACTGGGCGTAAAGGGCACAGAGCTAGTGAATCAGGTTGAAAGTCAAAGGCGCCAACTCAACTGGCGGAATGCTTTCAAAACCAATTTACTCGAGTGGGATAGAACATGGGTTGGCTCAGACCATGTACCAGAATTTCGAAAATATAGCCCGGTTTCGTCGCTAATGCATGTTATGGGATGATGTTCGTTTGCATATTAAGTGCAATACCCCTGTGTGCACTCAGACTAGATTATGGTAGGATGGGCCCTCTCTCGCTGACAACCCACTGTACGCCCCCAAGTGTTGGAAAGGGATAGAGAATCCAACGGAGCGAGCAAGAATGCTATAGAAGATGACAACAAATTCGCCCCGTCCTTTGTCCCGCCAGATTTTGTACCCCTTACGAAGACTTGGGGACGTACACTGGGTCGTCCACAAGGTAGGGTACATATTACCATCATCTCCTCCAATGCACACATGGATATTTCAGTTCATATGTGAACGAGCATCGTCGCATAACATGTATTGGTGACGACACCGGGCCATGTTTTCGACATTCTGGTCCATGGTCCGAACAACTAGTACTCAGCATTATACTATACTTCCTCCAACACCAACATGTCGTTGTAGTATAGTGGTGAGTATTCCCGCCTGTCACGCGGGTGACCCGGGTTTGATCCCCGGCAACGGCGCGAAGTCCGGGGCAAATCTCCTGTCATCTTCTAGGGCATTCTTTCTCGCTCCGCTGGATTCTCTATCCCTTTTGAACACTTGGGGGCGTACAATGGGTCGTCAGCGAGAGAGGGACTATATTACCATGATCTAGTCTAAGTGCACACATGGGTATTCCAGTTCATATGCAGACGAACATCATCACATAACATGGATTGGCGACGAAACCGGGCTATATTTTCGACATTCCAGTAGGTAGTACAGAGGATATACCCTCCAACACCAGCATGTTGTTGTACTATAGTTGTGAGTATTCTCGCTTGTCACGCGGGTGACCTGGGTTCGATCCCCGGCAACGGCGCGAAAGACGGGGCGAATCTCCTGTCATCTTCTAGGGCATTCTTGCTTGCATCATTGTATTCTCTATCCCTTTGAAACACTTGGGGGCGTATAGTGGGTTGTTAGCGAGCCAAGGCCCATATTACCATGATCTCGTCCGACTGCACACATGGGTATTATAGTTCATATGTGGACGAACATTTTCGCACACATGTATTTGCGACGAAACCGGGCTATGTTGTTGACATTCCGGTACATGGTCCGACCAAGTAGTACAGAGGATACTTCCTCCAACATCAACATGTCGTTGTAGTATAGTGGTGAGTATTCCCGCCTGTCACGTGGGTGACCTGGGTTCAATCCCCAGCAACAGCGCGAAGGGCAGGGCAAATCTCCTGTCATCTTCTAGGCCAATCTTTGCTCGCTCCACCAGATTTTGTACCCCTTACGAAGACTTGGGGGCGTACAGTGGTCGTCAGCGAGGCAGGGTGCATATTACCATGATCTCGTTCAAGTGCACACATGGGTATTCCAGTTCATATGTGAACGAACATCGTCACATAACATGTATTGGCGACGACACCGGGCCATGTTTTCAACATTCCGGTAGATGGTCCAAACAAGTAGTACTCACCACTATACTATACTTCCTCTAACACCAACATGTCGTTTGTAAACGATTACTTGCGGAAGCGTTAGAAAACAGAGAAGGTAGGGAATACACAGAGTACACGGGAGAGACAGAGAGAGCAGAACTTCAAGGCTATATTCAAAAAAAAAAAAAAACCTTTGTACATACAAGTATGCTCAGTAGCATTATTTATACAAGTCTTCATGGGACTAACAGAAGTACCGCGCGCTTCAATGCTCACACGAGTATCTGACACTTACTACGAGACTATAATTGCCTAGTAGTCTACGCTAATACTAGGCTTCCGATTACTGATTCGATCCGGCTAACCGGCTCCCAAGCTCACGGGCTCTGTTGCTAGCCGGTTTGGTTGCTCACAGCTTACCGATCCATCTCGCTTGCCGGGTAAGGCTTATTCAACCCCCTTGCTGCAGCAACCACCAGCACCACACGAACCGTCGTCATCTTCACTTCCGAAGCGAAGGTCTCGTCGTAGTCGATTCCGTGGGTCTACGCGTATCCCTTCGCCACTAATCGGGCTTTATATCGGTTAACAGAACCGTCGGCGTTGTACTTTACCTTGTATATCCACTTGCATCCGATCGGTTTACAGTGACGAGGAGGGTCAACCAGGTCCCATGTCTTGTTGACATCAAGTGCCCGCATTTCTTCCTGCATAGTGGCACGCCAATTGGTGTCCTTGGCCCCTTCTGCGTAGCTCTTCGGCTCACGCTCTTCCGCCACCTTAGTCATGTACGCATAGTGATGCGCCATGTACTTATTGTACCCGTACCGCTTGACGGGATCCTTCTCGCGGGTGGACCAACGTAACTCACCGTTAACCGGTTTGAGACCCTTCTTGGCCGGTTCGGTCTTCGTTGCTGAAGATCCGCCTTTCTCCTTGCTAGAGTCGGATGCACACTGATCTGCCTCATCTTTGCCGGTTTCAAATTGTGGCATCTTCATCTTCCCCTTCTCTTTGCGCGTGAACCGTCGCCTCGGTTCCTTGCGCGGGGAGTGCACGACAGAGTCTCCACTACTCGCTGGTTCCTCATCGGACTGGTCAGATTGACTCAGTCTCTTGTTTGGCCCACTCAACCAGAATGATTCCGGACTCTCATCCTGAGTACACGCTTCATCATCCTCTACCTAGGCCGGTTCAGGCTCACTAGCCTCATCCACCGGCACCGGGTCGGATTCGGAAGTCAGAGCCGGTAAGGAGTACCACGATGCCGATTCATCGAACTACCTTGTCACCAATCCGGTTCTGAATGTAGAAAGTTGTTCAGACTGCCTCCGTCTAGTAGAATTTGGGCATGCTCTTCTCCTCCAGCATTACCCTTTCCGCATCAATAACTGACCGGTTCTTCCTTTCTTTCGGCAACACCGTTCTGTTGCGGTGTGTATCTGCAGCTGAACTCTCGCTGAATTCCCTTTTGCTGCAGATAACTGTTGAATTGGCCACAAAATTACTCTTTTCTGCCATCTGACCGCAGGCATTTGATCCTCCTCTCCGATTCCCGTTCCACCATGCTTTGGAGACTCCGGAAACACTCGAAGACTTCACTCTTCCGTTCAATGAGGTAGATCCATGTGTGCCGCGTATAGTCGTCGATGAAAGAGACGAAATATCGACTCCCGCCAAGAGTAACATTCTGTGCCGGTCCCCACACATCCAAATGGATAAGGTCGAGCTTGTTACGGCTCCGTTTATGTTTGGTGGGGAATGGAAGCCTCCGGTAATTGACGTGGCCTATCCGCTTGTGCCACAGGTCAATGTCTGATTCGACCTTCTGTCCTTTTGCAAACAGAGCAGTGCCGACGTCATTGGTGTCGAGGATAAACATCCTCCCGTCTCTACGCCCTTACGCAATAATATGGCCCTCTTCCTCGATGAAGCACCCGAGGTGCGTAAACCGCACCTGCATCCCTTGGTCGACGATCTGTCCGACGGACACCAGGTTCTTCATGATTGTTGGAACATGTAATACGATCATCAGCTTCCCCTTCTGTTAGACGTGGCACAAAGGGACTTCTCCGACATGCATTCTTGGGTGAGGAGTGTCATCTCCGGTTTCGACTACTCCTAGTTGATCCGGTTTCTCCAAAAAGGAGAACCACTCTTTGTGGTTCGTCATGTGCTTCGATGCACCGGAATCAACATACCACACTTCCTCCGATTTGGAAGTGGTTTTCTTCATCAAGTTCGCCTCGTGCATCATCACCAAGGCTGGCCCGTTGCCGTTCTTGGATCCTCCCGATCCCTTCGCGTAGTGCGAGCTTTCTCAGCCAGCCTTGTCAGCCTTGCCGGATCCGGATTTGTCCGAATCGGCTAGTTTTCTCCAGCACTCACTTTCTTTGTGGCCCTTTTTGCCATAGTACCAGCATTTCGTTGCTGACTTCTCTTGGCTTCTTTCGGTGTCGCCATGACTCCCCCTGCCTGTGGGAGTCCCGGAACCGCTGTCGGCAAGTTCTCTATGCCTTCGTTCTTGCTCTTGCCGGCCACCTCCCTTGCATGCCGACCCGCCTCGTTCACCACGCCCAGGGGACCAATCTGCCTCCATGTACAACATCCGGCTGTCATTGGGTGCGCTAGTTGACGCTCAGGCGTGGTTCTCCTCTACAAGGAGCATCGAATGTAAGTCGAAAAATGACGGCGTATTCTCCCTTGTACACACTGTCGTTCGGAACGCTCTGAACTTAGATGCTAGGTCCCCAAGACAGACCTGTACCATCTCTTCTTCCTCTACGGTAACGTTGATAGAGGCAAGCGAGTCACAGATCTCTTTGATCCGGGCCGTGTAATCCGCCACTGACATGTCCTTCTGTCGGACATTGCTCAACTCCTGTCAGAGTTGTAGCTTCCGGGTTGTAGTGCTCGCGGGGAAAACCTTCTTCAAGTTCCCCCAAGCCTCCTTCGGCGTCTTGACATCTCAGATGTGGCTCAGCAGCTAGTCTCCGACACTGGACGCGAAGTAGTACATCACTCTTCTTGCCTATTGTTCCCACACTAGGAAGTCCTTATGTGTCGCATCAGGTGTTGTTTCATTGGCTCTTTCGACGAAACTCCAGTAACCATGCCCAAGCAGGTACTGGCGCATCTTATATGACCAAGATGCATAGTTGGATCTGTCGAGTTTCTCCACAGGGAGCGAGCTACCCATCCCTCTATCCATCACTTCTTTTTTTGTTGTTTTAGAACCTGTTAGGGTTTGCTTTCAAGCGTTTGTCGGCTGTAGAGGTTCTCAACCCTTGCGCTCTGATACCATGTAAACGATTACTTGTGGAAGCGTTAGAAAATAGAGAAGGTAGGGAATACACAGAGTACACGAGAGAGACAGAGAGAGCAGAACTTCAAGGCTATATTCAAAAACTGAAAAAACACTTTGTACATACAACTATGGTCAATAGCATTATTTATACAACTCCTCGTGGGACTAACAGAAGTACCACACACTTCAATGCTCACACGAGCATCTGACACTTACTACGAGACTATAATTGCCTAGTAGACTACGCTAATACTAGGCTTCCGGTTACTGATTTGATCCGGCTAACCGGCTCCCCAGCTCACCAGCTCTGTTGCTTGCCGGCTCTGTTGCTCATAGCATACCGATCCGTCTCGCTTGCCGGCTAAGGATTATTCAGCTTGCCGCTCAACATCGTTGTAGTATAGTATAGGTTGCGGGTGACCCGGGCTCGATCCCCGAAAACGGCGCGAAGGGCGGGGCAAATCTCCTGTCATCTTCTAGGACATTCTTTCTACCTCCGTTGGATTATCTATCCCTTTCAAACACTTGGGGGCTATATTTTCGACATTCCGGTACATGGTCCGAGCAAGTAGTACAAATGATATATCCTCCAACAGCAACATGTCGTTGTAGTATAGTGGTGAGTATTCCCGCCTGTCACGCGGGTGACCCGGGTTCGATCCCCGGCAACGGCGCGAAGGACGGGGAGAATCTCCTATCATCTTCTAGGGCATTCCTGCTCATTCCGTTGGATTCTCCATCCCTTTCAAACACTTGGTGGCATATAGTGGGTTGTCAGTGAGCGAGGGCCTACACTACCATAATCTCGTCCGAGTGCACACATGGGTATTACAGTTCATATGCGGACGAACATATTCGCAAAACATGTATTTGCGATGAAACCGGGCCATGTTTTCAACATTCCGGTACATTCGAGCAAGTAGTATAAGGGATACTTCTTCCAGCACCAACATCTCGTTGTAGTATAGTGGGGAGTATACACGCCTGTCACGCGGGTGAGCTGGGTTCGATACCCGGCAACGACGTGAAGGGCATGGCAAATCTCATGTCATCTTCGAGGCCAAATCTCATGTCCGTTGGATTCTCTATCCCTTTAAAATAGTGGGTCGTCCGCGAGGGAGGGACTATATTACCATGATCTCGTCCGAGTGCACACTTGGGTATTCCAGTTCGTATGCGGACGAACATCGTCACATAACATGCATTTGCGACGAAACCGGGCTATATTTTCGACATTCCGGTACATGGTCGGAGCAAGTAGTACAGAGGATATATCCTCCAACAACAACATTTCGTTGTAGTATAGTGGTGAGTATTCCCGCCTGTCACGGAGGTAACCCGGGTTCGATCCCCGGCAATGGCGTGAAGGACGGGGAAAATCTCCTGTCATCTTCTAGGGCATTGTTGCTCGCTCTATTGAATTCTCTATCCCTTTCAAACACTTGGGGGCATACAGTGGGTTGTCAATGAGAGAGTGTCCATACTACCATGATCCAATCCGAGTGCACACATGGGTATTGCAGTTCATATGCGGACGAACAGCTTTGCATAACATGTATTTGCGACGAAATCGGGCCATGTTTTCTACATTCCAGTACATGGTCTGAGCCACTAGTACAGAGGATACATTCTCCAACACCGACATGTCGTTGTAGTATAGTGGAGAGTATTCCCTCCTGTCACGCGGGTGACCCGGGTTCGATCCCCGACAACGGTACGAAGGGCGGGGCAAATCTCCTGTCATCTTCTAGGCCATTCTTTCTCTTACCACCAGATTTTATACCCCTTACGACAACCTGGGGGCATATAGTGGGTCGTCAGCGAGGCAGGGTACATATTACCGTGATCTCGTCCAGGTGCACACATGGCTATTCCAGTTCATATGAGAATGAACATCGTCACGTACCATCTATTGGCGACGACACCGGGCCATGTTTTCGAAATTCCGGTACATGATCCGAACAAGTATTACTCACCACTATACTAAACTTCCTCCAACACCAACATGGTGTTGTAGTATAGTGGTGAGTATTCCCGCCTGTCACGCGGGTGACCCGGATTCGATCCCCGGCAACGCAGCGAAAGGCGTGGCATATCTCATGTCATCTTCGAGGGCATTCTTTCTCGGTCCGTTGGATTCTCTATCCCTTAGGGGCGTACAGTGGGTCATCAGCGAGGGAGGGATTATACTACCATGATCTCGTCCAAGTGCACACATGGGTATTCCAGTTTATATGCGGACGAACATCGTCACATAACATGCATTGGCAACGAAACCGGGCTATATTTTTAACATTCCGGTACATGGTCGGAGAAAGTAGTACAGAGGATATATTCTCTAACACCAAGATGTCATTGTAGTATAGTGGTGAGTATTCACGCCTGTCACGCGGGTGACCCGGGTTCAATCCCCAGCAACGACGTGAAGGACGGGGCAAATCTCCTGTCATCCTCTTAGGGCATTGTTGCTCGCTCCGTTGGATTCTCTATCCCTTCCAAACTCTTGGGGGCGTACAATGGGTTTTCAACGAGAGAGGGTCCATACTACCATGATCCAGTCCGAGTGCACACATGGGTATTGCAGTTCATATGCGGACGAACAACTTTGCATAACATGTATTTGCAACGAAACCGGGCCATGTTTTCGACAGCTTTGCATAACCTGTATTTGCGACGAAACCGGGCCATGTTTTCGACATTCCAGTACATGGTCCGAGCCAGTAGTACAGAGGATACTTTCTTACTACACCGACATGTCGTTGTAGTATAGTGGTGAGTATTCCCGCCTGTCACGCGGGTGACCCGGGTTCGATCCCCGGCAACGGCGTGAAGGACGGGGCAAATCTCCTATCACATTCTAGGGCATTGTTGCTCGCTCCGTTGGATTCTCTATCCCTTTCAAACACTTGGGGGTGTACAGTGGGTTGTCAACGAGAGAGGGTCCATACTACCATGATCATGAGCACGAGGTCGTTGCCTCCGTCAACTCACTGTTGTACATTCTAACATAGTGATAGTTTGCAACCTGTGGGCTGCCGTGGTTTTTTCCCTAGTTTGTGATTTTCCACGTAAACATCCTGTGTACTCTTCTCTTCTTCGTGTCGTGCATTCTTTCACCGTTTTCTGTGCATGATTCGAAGCTCGGTTCTGGCCGATCGTTGCGTATAGGGAGCTTGTAGTTCCCGTCATTTGCGACGAAACCGGGCCATGTTTTCGACATTCCAGTACATGGTCCGAGCCAGTAGTACAGAGGATACTTTGTCCAACACCGACATGTCGTTGTAGTATAGTGGTGAGTATTCCCCCCTGTCACGCGGGTGACCCGGGTTCGATCCCGACAACGGTGTGAAGGACGGGGCCAATCTCCTATCATCTTCTAGGCCATTCTTTCTGTTACCGCCAGATTTTATACCCCTTACGAAGACTTGGGGGCATACAGTGGGTCGTCAGTGAGGCAGGGTACATATTACCATGATCTAGTCCAAGTGCACACATGGGTATTCCAGTTCATATGGGAACGAACATCGTCACGTACCATGTATTGGCGACGACACCGGGCCATGTTTTCGACATTCCGGTACATGACATACAAGGGATATACCCTTCTCTAGATTTTCTTATTTGATGATTATCGTAGGAATGCAAAGAGGTTCCTGAGCCTTCATATTGCGATTCAACCTATAGTATAGTGGTGAGTATTCCCGCCTGTCACACGGTTGATCCGGGTTCGTTCCCCGGCAACGGCGCGAAAGGCGTGGCAAATCTTATGTCATCTTCGAGGGCATTCTTTCTCGGTCCGTTCGATTCTCTATCCCTTTACAACACTTAGGGGCATACAGTGGGTCCTCAGTGAGGGAGGGACTATAATACCATGATGTCGTCCGAGTGCAGACATGGGTATTCCAGTTCATATGCGGACGAACATCGTCACATAACATTCATTGGCGACGAAACCGGGCCATGTTTTCGACATTCCGGTACATGATCCGACCAAGTAGTACAGAGGATACTTTCTCCAACACCGACATGTCGTTATAGTATAGTGGTGAGTATTCTCGCTTGTCACGCGGGTTCGATCCCCGGCAACGGCGTGAAGGACGAGGCGAATCTCCTGTCATCTTCTAGGGCATTGTTGCTTGTTCTGTTGGATTCTCTATCCCTTTCAAACACTTGGGGGCATATAGGGGGTTGTCAACGAGAGAGTGTCCATACTACCATGATCCAGTCCGAGTGCACACCTGGGTATTGCAGTTCATATGCGGAGTGGGTTGTCAACGAGAGATGGTCCATACTCCGAACAAGTAGTACTCACCACTATACTACGCTTCCTCCAACACCAACATGTCGTTGTAGTATAGTGGTGAGTATTCCCGCCTGTCACGTGGGTGACCCGGGCTCGATCCCCGGCAACAGCGTGGCAAATCTCATGTCATCTTCGAGGGCATTCTTTCTCGGTCCGTTGGATTCTCTATCCCTTTTAAACACTTAGGGGTGTACAGTGTGGGTCGTCAGAGAGGGAGGGACTATATTACCATGATCTCGTCCGAGTGCACACATGGGTATTCCAGTTCATATGCGGACGAACATCGTCACATAACATTCATTGGCGACGAAACCGGGCCATGTTTTCGACATTCCGGTACATGATCCGACCAAGTAGTACAGAGGATACTTTCTCCAACACCGACATGTCGTTGTAGTATAGTGGTGAGTATTCCCGCCTGTCATGCGGGTGACCTGGGTTCGATCCCCGACAACGGCGTGAAGGACGGGGCAAATCTCCTGTCATCTTCTAGGGCATTGTTGCTCGCTCCGTTGGATTCTCTATCCCTTTTGTAAAAATAATGTGCGGAAGCAAGGATGAAGACCGAACAGAAGGAAGGAAACTCAAGTTTAATGGAGAGCTTGAGCTTACGCAGTATACGCGGGAGAGACAGAGAGAGAGTGAGAGAAAACACAAGAACTATATTCAACCTCTATTCTCGACTCTATACATATGTGTGTTCAATGAACACTTTTATACAATTTCTAGAAGGACTGACCGAAGTACTGACAGTACTTCAATGCTCATTGAGAACTCCTACACTAACTCCCAAATATATTCCTCACGGAATATCTTTCCTAACGGCCTCCCGGTTTACGCACCGATCCGGCCCTACCTACGCACCAGTTTGCGTATCGGTTTACGCATTCGGCCTAACCGATTGTTCCCAACCGATCTGTTCCTCGGCTTCTTCAGCCGATCCGGCCGATGTTGAGCTTGTCTCTCAACACTCCCCTTGAAGCTCAACTTGAGGCTCTTCTGGATCTTTGGGCTCACAGCTTCGGTTCCTCCTGGCTTCACGCCTCGCTTGCGCTCCTCGACCTATTCGACTCCGCGCGCTTCTACCCTTCCGGTCGGCTTGTCTGCTCACGTGGCCCTAATCAGCTCTTCTGTTGTTGCAGTGTTGACGCTTCTCCTGCTTCCTTTTCTTCCGCTTGGGCCTCGGTTGATTCAGCGTATCTGAATCAAACATCCGAACCGACGCGGCTACCTCCGATCAGTTTTCGCTCTCGTCCGAGTTGGTTGTCTCCAACTCGTCTTCGGTCTTCTCGCCCTCGATGGCGTCATCTTCCCCATGCATGGTTGGCTTCAGCTTTCTCCTTTGGCTGCTCCCCTTCTGTCCGCTTCCGGACTTTTCCGCGGGTCTGCCCTCGGCTTCTTCAGCCGATCTGAAGTCGAACTCGACAACTGACTCGGTGTCGCGGTCTCCGCTCCTTTCCTGCTGCCTTGTTTGGTCATTTGGGACTGTTCTCCCCCTCAAGTTTGGCACGTCGAGGTGACGCAATCGGAGCGCACCTGAGAATTGCCGCAACTTGTCGAGACCAAGAGGCTTTGTGAAGATGTCGGTAGTCTGCCGATCCGTCGGAACGTAGTGAAGTTCAACCTCACCGGAAAGGACACGCTCACGGATGAAATGGTAGTGCCCTCAATGTGCTTGGTCCGTGCATGGAAAACGGGGTTTTTCGCGAGCTGGATGTTGCTGAGGTTGTCGCAGTAGATCGTCGTCGGATCTGACACCTCCTCCCTCAGGTCCTTAAGTAGCCGTTTCAACCATATGGCCTCGCATGTCGCGACAACCGCTCCTCGGTACTCAGCTTCGGTGCTCGACAGTGCAACTGTCGGCTGCTTCTTACTGCTCCACGCGATCGCGGCACTCCCGAGAGAGAACGCGTATCCGGACGTGGATCGGCGATCGGCGGCGTTGCCAGCCGAATCAGCGTCGGTGTAGCCGACTAACTGCGCGGCTGCATCGGTTCGATATAGCAGTCCCCGGTCCTTAGTGCCATTGACATACCGAAGTATGCGTTGCGCACACTAAAGGTGCTCCTCGGTAGGTCGCGCCATGAACTGACTGATCACTCCGACCGGATAACAGAGGTCGGGTCGGGTGATGGTCAAGTATATGAGGCTTCCGACAATATGTCGGAACCTCTTCGGGTCGCATGCCTTTCCCGTATCGGGATGAAGCTTGACAGTTCTGTCCAGGGGAGTCGAGACGGACTTACAGTCGGCCATCCTCAATTTGAAGAGCATACTCAGAACGTAATGACGTTGGCTGATCAATATGCCTTCGGGGGTACGGATGACTTCGATCCCTAGGAAATAATGAAGGTCCCGCAAGCTGGACCTGCACGCGGTCGATTTCACCGAGGTCGGCGCTGGTGATGACCAAGTCATCAACATATAGTAAAATACTAACCGGTCCAAGTCGACCTTTCCGGATGAACAGGGAAGAGTCTGATTTTGACGTGACGAAGCCCATCCGACGCAGTTGTTGTGTGATCTTCGCGTTCCAGGCACGCGGGGCTTGCTTCAGTCCGTAAAGGGACTTCTTCAGTCGGCATACTACCAAGGAGTACGTTCCGGAGTGAAATCCGGGGGACTGTACCATGTACACCTGTTCCTCAAGGTCACCTTGCAAGGACGTATTCTTTACATCTATCTGATGTAAGTGCCACCCCTTCATCGCAACTACTGCGAGCAAAACACGGACGGTCGTCATTTTCGCGACCGGCGCAAACGTCTCATCGTAGTCGATGCCGTGTTTTTGCGCGTAGCCCTTTGCCACTAGCCGAGCCTCGTACCGATTGACCGAGCCATTGGTGTTGTACTTGACCTTGTACACCCACATACACCGGATCGGTTTAACCCCTTTTGGTGCGTTAACTAGGTCCCAAGTCTCGTTCTCTGCCAATACGTGCATCTCTTCCTCCATCGCGGCACGCCAATTCGCGTCTTTAGCCGCTTCTGTGTTAGCTCGCCTCGTCCTCCACGTCCACGGGGCCTATCTCCCTCCGTGTACAACATTCTGTTGTCGGTGTGCGTGCTTCTAGATGCACCCGCGTGGTTCTCCTCTACTAGGAGCATTGACTGTAAGTCGAAAAAGGATGGCGTATTTTCTCGGTTACACACAGCCGTTCGGAACGCTCCGAAATTCGACGCCAAACCTCCAAGACAGATCTGGACCATCTCTCTCTCCTCGATGTTGACCTCTATGGAGGCGAGCGAGGCGTAGATATCCTTGATCTTCGAGGTATAGTCCGCCACCGACAAGTCGCGTTGTCGTAGGTTGCTCAACTCCTGTCGGAGCTGAAGCTTCCTAGCTGTGGTGCTCGCGGCGAAAATTGTTGACCGGTCAGAAGAGCAAGGACAAGTGGGAAGGCGGAGTCGGATCGGATAATAGGAACTAAATAATAGTATAATTATTATTCGGAGGGACGGATCCGGTACAGTTGTACCGATCCGGATCCGGACCGATTCGGATGCCGGTTGCCTAAGCCCATCGATTGTAACCTTGCCGGATGCCTATAAAAGGATCCGATGATTTGTAAATGCTTTATGGAAGTAATACAAATATAATTATTGCGTGTTTATCTTCATCTTTGTATTGTTTTACCATCTGTGCTTAGTGTAATCATCTTACGCGTGTAACCTAGCATCCAATCCTTACCACCCCTTTGGAGAAGTGTCGGATAGACACCTGTGTTGAGGCTAGTCCAGCCAGGCAGACAACACTATTTTGGCGACCACGATTCCTGCAAAGTGCAGAGGACAACCGGGGGATGGATGTCTAGACCAAACGATGACCACATCACCGAACGAGGGAGACGATACAACGAAGGCGAGCAAAGACGGGAAGCCCTGCAGCAAGCCGTCGACGAGATTCGGCGAGATCGGTCATTCTCCAGAACTCTTCGAAGAGTCGCAGAAGAAGCACTGCAGTTCCGGGTTCTGCATGTCCCCGACGAAGGCAGTAGCATAACAAGCCTGCAAGAGGCGGAAACGATACTACAGACGCTCGCCGGTGGCCTTACGGGACAACACGGCCGCGTCCACGGCAAAGTTCCTGTACGAGTGCATATGGTGCCGGTATGGATGCCCGATCGAGCTTATAAGTGACCAAGGAGGACACTTTCTCGGGCAGGTAGTAGAAAGCCTGACGTCATTTTACGCGGTGGTACATAAAAGGAGTACTCCCTACTACCCTCAAGCCAATGGACTAGCGGAATCGACGAACAAAACTCTGCAGAACATCCTACGAAAAATTGTCAACGAGAACCGGACCGACTGGGATACGAAATTGCAGAGCGCGCTATGGGCGTACCGAACAACGTACAAAACCAGCATCCGGAAAACCCCGTTCCGACTAGCATTCGGTTTAGAAGCGGTCATGCCGGTAGAGTTCCAGATCCCCAGCTTACGGATCCAGGTAAAGGAGCGCTTAAGTGAGAAGGAGTCCGAACGAATCCGGCTGGCGACGTTGTTGGAATTAGAAGAAAACCGAATAGCCAGCTTACTACAACTCGAACTGGACCAAAGGAGGAGAAAAGCTTTCGTGGACCGACACCGGCGTGGCAACGAAAAGGAGTTCGAAGTCAGGAAACCGGTGCTACTGTTCTAGACACGGATGGGGAACATGCCGGGAAAGTTGTGGTTTCGGTGGACCGGACTGTTCTGGATCACCAAGGAGTACAATGGGTCATATCAGCTCGGCACGTTGTCTAGGGAAGTCATCGGTAAGTGGGCAAATGGGTTTCGGCTAAAGCCGTATAAGGGAAATATGCCAGCCAACCCGTTCAAGCAAGACCCGGAAATCCGGCACGATGAGGAACCTACACCGACAGACGCTACTGCAGATATCCGGACCAAGGAAGAACCGACACCGATACTGACGAAGACTATCCCGGAAAACCGACAGAAGGATCCGGTATCAGCTCGAACCGACCCGAACAAATCGGGGGGGACCAGAAAATGACGTGGTACAAACAAACAGAAAAAAAAAAAAAAAAAAAAATCATAATAATGATGGGGAAATCACAGGAGGTGGGAGCGCCACCATGCAACGAAGAGGCGCCATGAAGTAAAGGAGGACGTGCGCGTACTTCCTATTTAAAGCATAGAACGTGGGCACCGATGTACGAGGTATTACTCACATGCAGCAAGCAAAAAAGGACTTACTAATTATGGCGGGAGATAGACATGCGCGGGAAACGAAAAAGGGCGGCTCGAGGCAAAAGCAACTATATAAGATACAGGCCTGCGAAGGACTTACTTTTTACGAATTTTCCTACACACAGGCGCAGAAGCACAGAAGAGCGATCCAACGCATAGCGCACACACATCCCGATCCCGAACAACAGACAGCAGAAGAAGAATTCGAACCAATGGCACTGTCGGAAGAGGCACGCCAATGGATGATGGAGAATGGGTTAGAAGGATTGTTGCGGATCGCCGACGCTCCACCACACGCAGAACCAGAGCAGGCGACAACATTGATTGATTTATCAGAAATCACGGAAGGAGCGGTGCAGGCGCTCACAGGGATAAAAGGAGGAGGACTTCAAACGATCGAAAACCCTTCAAGTCAAATCCTGTTCAAATATTTCGGTGAGTATTCCATCAGCAGCAAGGCGTACCGAACACAGGGCGGAGAGAACCTGCTGTTCGGAGAAGTGGCCCGCGCCATGATGGAATACGGATTCGTGAATTCTCGTCCCCCGGCCATAGCCAGGTACCGGGCAACGTTCCTAATTGCAATGTACGAAGGATTACAAGTGGACTGGGTCCATTTCATAACCGAAGGATTGAAGGAGGCCATCAAGAACCTTGTGGAAGGAAAAAAGCCATGGGCCGGGATAGCACAATGGCTAACGGTGTTAGTCCCACCATTGCTCCCCATCAAACAAAAGAAAAGAGGTCGGTAGGAGACGACGCCGAAAAGGTCACAAAGCGCCGACATATCCTGGAGAAACACACCCCCGGATAGACCCAGAAAGAAGTAGAACAGCGGGAGGAAGGACCATCCCGACAGCAACAGGAACCGGCAACAAAGGCAAAACCGGCATGAAAAGGTAAAGGAAAACCGGCCGAGGAGGAACTGGTAGCGCTCAAACCAATCAATATAACGCTGCGACGGCCAGAACCGGAACCAGAGGTTTTTATACAAAAGGTCCTTCTGGTAGCCGCACCGGAGGAGGAAGCTGAAGCAGAAGACTCATCCGAACCACTAGTAAGACTCCCAGCAAGACAAGGTCGGGAGAGACGGGCGAGAGGACCGGCTCCACCAGTTGACAAAACTCAGCAGCGGGCGCAAGGACCACCTCCAGTAGCCGAGGCGGAAGTAGTACCGGAACCCGTACCGAGGGAAGCAGTACCGACACTGGTTTTGCCGGACTTCAGAGAACCGGTCATTCCAGAGAAGAGGAATGAACAAGCGCCGGAGCCAGAGAAAAGGCCGGAAAAACACCCTGAGATAAGGAGTAGAAGTGAGCAATGCTACTCCGACACAGGAAGCACAAAGCCACAATGGCTGAGATGGCTTTCGGAGCAGGTATCGCGAGTAGCGGACCAGTTAGAGGAAGAAGAAACGTGTAGGCAACACCTAACGCATACAACAACACATGATTTGGTCGCGCTCCGAACACAGATCCAAGAATTGCAAGGGGAGTTGTTGCAGGTAGCCTTGCAAACCGGCCCTGAGACCGAAAAAATAATAGAAACCTTACGAGAGGAGTTAAAAGCTCAGGAGGCATTAAGGGAAAAAGAAAGGGAGCAGCGGAAAGCGGTGGAGGTCGACAGACGGAAAATTGAAGAAGGCCTCCGGAAAGGCCGAGCCACTAATAACCGACTGCAAGAAGAAAAAAAGAAGCTGCAAAAGGAGAAGGACCGACTGCGTCGACAGGCCGAGCAGGAGATAGAACGACTGCAGGAAGAACTCCGACAACAGAAGGACCAGGACGACCGGTTAAGAGCTCAGGTAAGCAGAAGCCTGAAGCAGAAGACGGCGGACTTCGACCGACTCTACCGAGATCACAAGCAGGCCGAGTCGGACAACAAGAAACGGGCAGCAGACTACGACCGGCAAATAGAGAAGCTGAAAGAACAGCTGAAAGAGACCCGATTAGACCTGGCTAAGACAATGGACGAGGTCAGTGCCAAAATGGAAGCATTGTCGGCGGAAATAACCCAAGCGACGGAGAGAAGGAAGGAATTAGAGGTGCTAAGGCGGGAAAAGCTGGATCTGACCAAGATCAGGAATGAAGAAAAGGAAAGATCGACCTTCACGATCAACAAGCTGCAAAGTGCCTATGAAAAGAAAAAAGCGGATTACGAAGCCCAGGCTCAGATAATGGCCAACATTATAAAACGGGCAAGGAAGGAAAAGCAAGAAGCTTATGCGCATGCTAAGGCGGGGGTGACCGGATCAAGCTCATCATGTCATGTTGGAGTACCCGAGCTCAGGGAAGCATCAACGAAAGTACGGAAAAGCTATGGAAGGAGTGGTCACAACAGGCAGCCGAGCTGCAGACACTCCGAGCTGATGCCGAGAATCGGAGGAAGACCGGTGACAAGTTCTACAAGATGGATGAAGAAAGTATCGTCGCCATTCGGGAAGAATTGTCGGAGGTTTTCTACGCTTTAGCGGAAGAACATCTCAAAGAAATCCGAGGGTTGGTAGAGAGGTTGGATGACGGGCAGCTCGCAACTCAGTTGGAGTTGGAGAAATACGAGCAGGACCGGTTACGACAGGAAGCCAAGGGAAGAACGACGCCAATCACTATGAGTGAGGGAGAGCGACCGGCTGAAGCTGAACCAACCGACACCGAACAACCCCGACAAGGAATACCCGAAGAAGAACTTCCGTTCCAAAAAAATCAAGAAGAGCAGGTGCCGACCGATGTCGGGGAAGACGAAGAGCTGAGACCAGAAAACACCGGAGCAGAGGAAGAAGGCGCACCGAACCGACCAGTCGAGACCGGAGAAAGCGACACTGGTAACAGAACAGAGCCTGGAACGGAGGAAGAACAGGAAGAACCCGGACGGAGTGATGAGGAAGCACCGGCACCACAGAATCAAGCAGAGCCGAAGCAGCAAATTTTTACGAAACAGCCAAACCAACCGGAGGTCGGAGACCAGGCAGGCAAGGAACAGGAATTGGAGGAAGAAGCACCACTTGACACCTTCGAGCGGAGTGTGCTCGATATTTTGGAGGAAGAATGAGGCCGGGAGTGGATTCGAAGTGTAAGGCACTTTCCCACGGGCGTGCCATGTGTTGACCGGTCAGAAGAGCAAGGACAAGTGGGAAGGCGGAGTCGGATCGGATAATAGGAAGTAAATAATAGTATAATTATTATTCGGAGGGACGGATCCAGATCCGGATCCGTCCCGATTTGGATGCCGGTTGCCTAAGCGCACCGATTATAACCTTGCCAGAAGCCTATAAAAGGATCCAATGATTTGTAAATGCTTTACGGAAGTAATTCAAATATAATTATTGCGTGTTTATCTTCATCTTTGTATTGTTTTACCGTCTGTGCTTAGTGTAATCATCTTACGCGTGTAACCTAGCATCCAATCCTTACCACCCCTTTGGAGAAGTGTCGGATAGACACCTGTGTTGAGGCCAGTCCGGCCAGGCAGACAACAAAAATCTTATTCAGATTTTCCCACGCAGCCTTCAGCGTCTTTGCATCCCGAACATAGCTCAATAGTTGTTTGCCCACACACGATGCGAAGCAGTATAATACCCTGCTCGCTGATTGCTCCCACGACGGGAAGTCTCTGTGTGTCGATTCGGGTGCCGCGTCATTAGCTCCTTCAACATAACTCCAGTAGCCGTGCCCGAGCAGGTATTGGTGCATCTTGTAAGACCAAGACACGTAGTTGGTTCTGTCGAGCTTCTCTGTTGGAAGCGAGCTCGCCATGCCTCTATCCATCGTTCTTCTTGTTCTTCTTCGTCAAGCTCTGTCGGCTGCAGAGAGGTTCTCAACCCTCGCGCTCTGATACCATGTAAAAATAACGTGCCGAAGCAAGTATGAAGACCAGAAGGAAGAGGAAGAAAACTCAGGTTTAATGGAGAGCTTGAGCTTACGCAGTATACGCAGGAGAGACAGAGAGAGAGTGAGAGAAAACACAAGAACTATATTCAACCTCTATTCTCGACTCTATACATATGTGTGATCAATGAACACTTTTATACAAGTCCTAGAAGGACTCACCGAAGTACTGACAATACTTCAATGCTCATTGAGAACTCCTACACTAACTCCCAAATATATTCCTCACGGAATATCTTTCCTAACAGCGTCCCGGTTTACGCACCGATCCGGCCCTACATACGCATCGGTCTGCGTACCAGTTTACGCATTCAGCCTAACCGATCAGTCCCAACCGATCCGGTCCTCGGCTTCTTCAGCCGATCCCGCCGATGTTGAGCTTGTCTCTCAACACCTTTCAAACAATTGGGGGCGTACAGTGGGTTGTCAACAAGAGAGGGTCCATACTACCATAATCTAGTCTGAGAGCACACATGGATATTGCAGTTCATAAGCGGAGTGAGTTGTCAACGAGAGAGGGTCCATACTCCGAACAAGTAGTACTCACCACTATACTACACTTCCTCCACCACCAACATGTCGTTGTAGTATAGCGCTGAGTATTCTCTCCTGTCACGCGGGTGACCCGAGTTCGATCCCCGGCAACGGAGTGAAAGGCGTGGCAAATCTCATTCCGTTGGATTCTCTATCCTTTTAAAACACTTAGGGGCGTACAATGGGTCGTCAGCGAGGGAGGGGATATAATACCATGATCATGTCCGACTGCACACATCGGTATTCCAGTTCATATGCGAACGAACATTGTCACATAACATGCATTGGCGACGAAACCGAGCCATGTTTTCGACATTCCGGTACATGATCTGAACAAGTAGTAGAGAAAGGATACTTTCTCCAACACCGACTTGTCGTTATAGTATAGTGGTGAGTATTCCCGCCTGTCACGCGGGTGACCCGGGTTCGATCCACGGAACCAGAGCAAAAGACGTGGCAAATCTCATGTCATCTTCAAGGGCATTCTTTCTCGGTATGTTGGATTCTCTATCCCCTTAAAACACTTAGGGGCGTAAAGTGGGTCGTCAGCGAGGGAGGGACTATATTACCATGATCTCGTCCGAGTGCACACATGGGTATTCCAGTTCATATGCGGACGAACATCGTCACGTACCATGTATTGGCAACGACACCGGGCCATGTTTTCGACATTCCGGTACATGATCCGAACTACTACTCACCACTATACTATACTTTCACCAACACCAACATGTCGTAGTATAGTGGTGAGTATTCCCGCGTGTCACGGGGGTGACCCGGGTTCAATCCCTGGAAATGGCGTGAAGGACGGGGCAAATCTCCTGTCATCTTCTAGGACATTGTTGCTCGCTCCATTGGATTCTCTATCACTTTCAAACGCTTGGGGGCGTACAGTGGGTTGTAAAGGAGAGAGGGTCCATACCACCATGAGGCAGTCCGACTGCACACCTGGGAATTACAGTACATATGCCGAATGGCTTGTTAATGAGAGAGGGTCCCTACTCCAAACAAGTAGTACTCACCACTATACTAATCTTCCTCCAACCCCAACATGTCGTTGTAGTATAGTGGTGAGTATTCCCGCCTGTCACGCGGGTGACCCGGGTTCGATCCCCGGCAACGACGTGAAAGGCGTGGCAAATCTCATGTCATCTTCGAGGGCATTCTTTCTCGGTCCGTTGGATTCTCTATCCCTTTAAAACACTTAGCGGCGTATAGTGGGTCGTCAGCGAGGGAGGGACTATATTACCATGATCTCGTCCGATTGCACACATGGGTATTCCAGTTCATATGCGGACGAACATCGTCACGTACCATGTATTGGTGACGACACCGGGCCATGTTTTCGACATTCCGGTACATGATCCGAACTATTACTCATCACTATACTATATTTTCACCAACACCAACATGTCGTTGTAGTATAGTGGTGAGTATTCTCCCCTCTCACGCGGGTGACCCGGGTTCGATCCCCGGCAACGGCGTGAAGGACGGGGCAAATCTCCTATCAACTTCTAGGGCATTGTTGCTCGCTCCGTTCGATTCTCTATCACTTTCAAATGCTTGGGGGTGTATAATGGGTTGTGAATGAGAGAGGGTCCATACTAGCATGAGGCAGTCCGGGTGCACACCTGGGTGTTGGAGTTCATATGCGGAATGGCTTGTTAACGAGAGAGGGTCCATACTCCAAACAAGTAGTACTCACCACTATAGTACACTTCCTCCAACACCAACATGTCGTTGTAGTATATTGGTGAGTGTTCTCGCCTGTCACGCGGGTGACCCGGGTTCGATCCCCGGAACCAGAGCGAAAGGCGTGGCAAATGTCAAGTCATCTTCGAGGGCATTCTTTCTGGGTATGTTGCATTCTCTATCCCCTTAAAACACTTAGGGGCGTAAAGTGGGTCGTCCGCGAGGGATGGACTATATAACCAAGATCTCGTCCGAGTGCACACATGGGTATTCCAGTTCATATGCGGACGAACATCGTCACGTACCATGTATTGGCGACGACACCGGGCCATGTTTTCGACATTACGGTACATGATCCGAACTAGTACTCACCACTATACTATACTTTAACCAACACCAACATGTCGTTGTAGTATAGTGGTGAGTATTCCCGCCTGTCACGCGGGTGACCCGGGTTCGATCCCCGGCAACGGCGCGAAAGGTGTGGCAAATCTCATGTCATTTTTGAGGGCATATTTTCTTGGTCCGTTGGATTCTCAATCCCTTTAAAACACTTAGGGGCGTACAGTGGGTCGTCAGCGAGGGAGGGACTATATTATCATGATCTTGTCCGAGTGCACACATGGGTATTCCAGTTCATATGCGGACGAACTTGTCACGTACCATGTATTGGCGACGACACCGGGCCATGTTTTCGACATTCCGTTACATGATCCGAACTAGTACTCACTACTATACTATACTTTCGCCAACACCAACATGTCGTTGTAGTATAGTGGTGAGTATTTCCGCCTGTCATGCGGGTGACCCGGGTTCGAGCCCCTGCAACGGCGTGAAGCACGGGGCAAATGTCCTGTCATCTTCTAGGGTATTGTTCCTCGCTCCGTTAGATTCTCTATCACTTTCAAACGCTTGGGGGCGTTTAGTGGGTTGTGAATGAGAGAGGGTCCATACTACCATGAGGCAGTCCGAGTGCACACCTGGGTATTGCAGTTCATATGCGGAATGGCTTGTTAACGAGAGAGGGTCCATAGTCCAAACAAGTAGTACTCACCATTATACTACACTTCTTCCAACCCCAACATGTCGTTGTAGTATAGTGGTGAGTATTCGCGCCTGTCACGCGGGTGACCCAGGTTCGAACCCCGGCAACGGCGCGAAAGCCGTGGCAAGTCTCATGTCATCTTCGAGGGCATTCTTTGTCGGTCCGTTGGATTCTCTATCCCTTTAAAACACTTAGGGGCGTTCAGTGGGTTGTTAGCGAGGGAGGGACTATACTACCATGATCTCGTCCGAGAGGGTCCATAGTCCAAACAAGTAGTACTCACCACTATACTACACTTCTTCCAACACCAACATGTCATTGTAGTATAGTGGTGAGTATTCCCGCCTGTCACGCGAGTGACCCGGGTTCGATCCCCGTCAACAGCGTGAAGGATGGGGCAAATCTCCTGTGATCTTCTAGGGCATTGTTGCTCGCTCCGTTCGATTCTCTATCAGTTTTAAACGCTTGGGGGTGTATAGTGGGTTGTGAATGAGAGAGGGTCCATACTAGCATGAGGCAGTCCAAGTGCACACCTGGGTGTTGGAGTTCATATGCGGAATGGCTTGTTAACGAGAGAGGGTCCATACTCCAAACAAGTAGTACTCACCACTATAATACACTTCCTCCAACACCAACATGTCGTTGTAGTATATTGGTGAGTGTTCTCGCCTGTCACGCGGGTGACCCGGGTTCGATCCCCGGAACCAGAGCGAAAGGCGTGGAAAATGTCAAGTCATCTTCGAGGGCATTCTTTCTCGGTAAGTTGCATTCTCTATTCCCTTAAAACACTTAGGGGCGTAAAGTGGGTCGTATGCGAGGGATGGACTATATTACCAAGATCTCGTCCGAGTGCACACATGAGTATTCTAGTTCATATGCGGACGAACATCGTCACGTACCATGTATTGGCGACGACAGCGGGCCATGTTTTCAACATTACGGTACATGATCCGAACTAATACTCACCACTATACTATACTTTAACCAACACCAACATGTCGTTGTAGTATAGTGGTGAGTATTCCCGCCTGTCACGCGGGTGACCCGGGTTCGATCCCCGGCAACGGCGCGAAAGGTGTGGCAAATCTCATGTCATTTTTGAGGGCATATTTTCTTGGTCCGTTGGATTCTCAATCCCTTTAAAACACTTAGGGGCGTACAGTGGGTCGTCAGCGAGGGAGGGACTATATTACCATGATCTCGTCCGAGTGCACACATGGGTATTCCAGTTCATATGCGGACGAACTTGTCACGTACCATGTATTGGCGACAACACCGGGCCATGTTTTCGACATTCCGGTACATGATCCGAACTAGTACTCACTACTATACTATACTTTCGCCAACACCAACATGTCGTTGTAGTATAGTGGTGAGTATTTCCGCCTGTCACGCGGGTGACCCGGGTTCGATCCCCTGCAACGGCGTGAAGCACGGGGCAAATGTCCTGTCATCTTCTAGGGTATTGTTCCTCGCTCCGTTGGATTCTCTATCACTTTCAAACTCTTGGGGGCGTATAGTGGGTTGTGAATGAGAGAGGGTCCATACTAGCATGAGGCAGTCCGAGTGCACACCTAGGTATTGCAGTTCATATGCGGAATGGCTTGTTAACGAGAGAGGGTCCATAGTTCAAACAAGTAGTACTCACCATTATACTACACTTCTTCAAACACCAACATGTCGTTGTAGTATAGTGGTGAGTATTCCCGCCTGTCACGCGGGTGACCCGGGTTCGAACCCCGGCAACGGCGCGAAAGGCGTGGCAAATCTCATGTCATCTTCGAGGGCATTCTTTGTCGGTCCGTTGGATTCTCTATCCCTTTAAAACACTTAGGGGCGTTCAGTGGGTTGTTAGCTAGGGAGGGACTATACTACCATGATCTCGTTCGAGAGGGTCCATAGTCCAAACAAGTAGGACTCACCAGTATACTACACTTCTTCCAACACCAACATGTCGTTGTAGTATAGTGGTGAGTATTCCCGCCTGTCACGCGAGTGACCCGGGTTCGATCCCCGGCAACGGCGTGAAGGACGGGGCAAATCTCCTGTCATCTTCTAGGGCATTGTAACAGTTGCTCGCTCCGTTCGATTCTCTATCACTTTTAAACGCTTGGGGGTGTATAGTGGGTTGTGAATGAGAGAGGGTCCATATTAGCATGAGGCAGTCCGAGTGCACACCTGGGTGTTGGAGTTCATATGCGGAATGGCTTGTGAACGAAAGAGGGTCCATACTCCAAACAAGTAGTACTCACCACTATAATACACTTCCTCCAACACCAACATGTCGTTGTAGTATATTGGTGAGTGTTCTCGCCTGTCACGCGGGTGACCCGGGTTCGATCCCCGGAACCAGAGCGAAAGGCGTGGAAAATGTCAAGTCATCTTCGAGGGCATTCTTTCTCGGTATGTTGCATTCTCTATTCCCTTAAAACACTTAGGGGCGTAAAGTGGGTCGTATGCGAGGGATGGACTATATTACCAAGATCTCATCCGAGTGCACACATGAGTATTCTAGTTCATATGCGGACGAACATCGTCACGTACCATGTATTGGCGACGACACCGGGCCATGTTTTCGACATTACGGTACATGATCCGAACTAGTACCCACCACTATACTATACCTTCACCAATACCAACATGTCGTTGTAGTATAGTGGTGAGTATTCCCGCCTGTCACGCGGGTGACCCGGGTTCGATCCCCGGCAACGGCGCGAAATGCGTGGCAAATCTCATGTCATCTTCGAGGGCATTCTTTCTCGGTCCGTTGGATTCTCTATCCCTTTAAAACACTTAGGGGCATATAGTGGGTCGTCAGCGAGGGAGGGACTATATTACCATGATCTCGTCCGATTGCACACATGGGTATTCCAGTTCATATGCAGACGAACTTGTCACGTACCATGTATTGGCGACGACACCGGGTCATGTTTTCGACATTCCGGTACATGATCCGAACTAGTACTCACCACTATACTATACTTTCACCAACACCAACATTTCGTTGTAGTATAGTGGTGAGTATTCCCGCCTGTCACGCGGGTGACCCGGGTTCGATCCCCGGCAACGGCGTGAAGGACGGGGCAAATCTCCTGTCATCTTCTAGGGCATTGTTGCTCGCTCCGTTCGATTCTCTATCACTTTCAAATGCTTGGGGGTGTATAGTGGGTTGTGAATGAGAGAGGGTCCATACTAGCATGAGGCAGTCCGGGTGCACACCTGGGTGTTGGAGTTCATATGCGGAATGGCTTGTTAACGAGAGAGGGTCCAGACTCCAAACAAGTAGTACTCACCACTATAATACACTTCCTCCAACACCAACATGTCGTTGTAGTATATTGGTGAGTGTTCTCGCCTGTCACGCGGGTGACCCGGGTTCGATCCCCGGAACCAGAGCAAAAGGCGTGGCAAATGTCAAGTCATTCTTTCTGGGTATGTTGCATTCTCTATCCCCTTAAAACACTTAGGGGTGTAAAGTGGGTCGTCCGCGAGGGATGGACTATATTACCAAGCTCTCGTCCGAGTGCACACATGGGTATTCCAGTTCATATGCGGACGAACATCGTCACATACCATGTATTGGCGACGACACCGGGCCATGTTTTCGACATTACGGTACATGATCCGAACTAGTACTCACCACTATACTATACTTTAACCAACACCAACATGTCGTTGTAGTATAGTGGTGAGTATTCCCGCCTGTCACGCGGGTGACCCGGGTTCGATCCCCGGCAACGGCGCGAAAGGTGTGGTACATCTAATGTCATTTTTGAGGGCATATTTTCTTGGTCCGTTGGATTCTCAATCCCTTTAAAACACTTAGGGGCGTACAGTGGGTCGTCAGCGAGGGAGGGACTATATTATCATGATCTTGTCCGAGTGCACACATGGGTATTCCAGTTCATATGCGGACGAACTTGTCACGTACCATGTATTGGCGACGACATCGGGCCATGTTTTCGACATTCCGGTACATGATCCGAACTAGTACTCACTACTATACTATACTTTCGCCAACACCAACATGTCATTGTAGTATAGTGGTGAGTATTTCCGCCTGTCACGCGGGTGACCCGGGTTCGATCCCCTGCAACGGCGTGAAGCACGGGGCAAATGTCCTGTCATCTTCTATGGTATTGTTCCTCGCTCCGTTGGATTCTCTATCACTTTCAAACGCTTGGGGGCGTTTAGTGGGTTGTGAATGAGAGAGGGTCCATACTACCATGAGGCAGTCCGAGTGCACACCTGGGTATTGCAGTTCATATGCGGAATGGCTTGTTAACGAGACAGGGTCCACCAAACATGTAGTAGTCACGATTATACTACACTTCTTCCAACCCCAACATGTCGTTGTAGTATAGTGGTGAGTATTCCCGCCTGTCACGCGGGTGACCCGGGTTCGAACCCCGGCAACGGCGCGAAAGGCGTGGCAAATCTCATGTCATCTTCGAAGGCATTCTTTGTGAGTCCGTTGGATTCTCTATCCCTTTAAAACACTTAGGGGCGTTCAGTGGGTTATTAGCGAGGTAGGGACTATACTACCATGATCTCGTCCGAGAGGGTCCATAATCCAAACAAGTAGTACTCACCACTATACTACACTTCTTCCAACACAAACATGTCCTTGTAGTATAGTGGTGAGTATTCCCGCCTGTCACGCGAGTGACCCGGGTTCGATCCCCGTCAACAGCGTGAAGGATGGGGCAAATCTCCTGTGATCTTCTAGGGCATTGTTGCTCGCTCCGTTCGATTCTCTATCAGTTTTAAACGCTTGGGGGTGTATAGTGGGTTGTGAATGAGAGAGGGTCCATACTAGCATGAGGCAGTCCGAGTGCACACCTGGGTGTTGGAGTTCATATGCGGAATGGCTTGTTAACGAGAGAGGGTCCATACTCCAAACAAGTAGTACTCACCACTATAATACACTTCCTCCAACACCAACATGTCGTTGTAGTATATTGGTGAGTGTTCTCGCCTGTCACGCGGGTGACCCGGGTTCGATCCCCGGAACCAGAGCAAAAGGCGTGGCAAATGTCAAGTCATTCTTTCTGGGTATGTTGCATTCTCTATCCCCTTAAAACACTTAGGGGTGTAAAGTGGGTCGTCCGCGAGGGATGGACTATATTACCAAGCTCTCGTCCGAGTGCACACATGGGTATTCCAGTTCATATGCGGACGAACATCGTCACATACCATGTATTGGCGACGACACCGGGCCATGTTTTCGACATTACGGTACATGATCCGAACTAGTACTCACCACTATACTATACTTTAACCAACACCAACATGTCGTTGTAGTATAGTGGTGAGTATTCCCGCCTGTCACGCGGGTGACCCGGGTTCGATCCCCGGCAACGGCGCGAAAGGTGTGGTACATCTAATGTCATTTTTGAGGGCATATTTTCTTGGTCCGTTGGATTCTCAATCCCTTTAAAACACTTAGGGGCGTACAGTGGGTCGTCAGCGAGGGAGGGACTATATTATCATGATCTTGTCCGAGTGCACACATGGGTATTCCAGTTCATATGCGGACGAACTTGTCACGTACCATGTATTGGCGACGACATCGGGCCATGTTTTCGACATTCCGGTACATGATCCGAACTAGTACTCACTACTATACTATACTTTCGCCAACACCAACATGTCGTTGTAGTATAGTGGTGAGTATTTCCGCCTGTCACGCGGGTGACCCGGGTTCGATCCCCTGCAACGGCGTGAAGCACGGGGCAAATGTCCTGTCATCTTCTATGGTATTGTTCCTCGCTCCGTTGGATTCTCTATCACTTTCAAACGCTTGGGGGCGTTTAGTGGGTTGTGAATGAGAGAGGGTCCATACTACCATGAGGCAGTCCGAGTGCACACCTGGGTATTGCAGTTCATATGCGGAAGGGCTTGTTAACGAGACAGGGTCCACCAAACATGTAGTACTCACCATTATACTACACTTCTTCCAACCCCAACATGTCGTTGTAGTATAGTGGTGAGTATTCCCGCCTGTCACGCGGGTGACCCGGGTTCGAACCCCGGCAACGGCGCGAAAGGCGTGGCAAATCTCATGTCATCTTCGAAGGCATTCTTTGTGAGTCCGTTGGATTCTCTATCCCTTTAAAACACTTAGGGGCGTTCAGTGGGTTATTAGCGAGGTAGGGACTATACTACCATGATCTCGTCCGAGAGGGTCCATAGTCCAAACAAGTAGTACTCACCACTATACTACACTTCTTCCAACACAAACATGTCCTTGTAGTATAGTGGTGAGTATTCCCGCCTGTCACACGAGTGACCCGGGTTCGATCCCCGTCAACAGCGTGAAGGATGGGGCAAATCTCCTGTGATCTTCTAGGGCATTGTTGCTCGCTCCGTTCGATTCTCTATCAGTTTTAAACGCTTGGGGGTGTATAGTGGGTTGTGAATGAGAGAGGGTCCATACTAGCATGAGGCAGTCCGAGTGCACACCTGGGTGTTGGAGTTCATATGCGGAATGGCTTGTTAACGAGAGAGGGTCCATACTCCAAACAAGTAGTACTCACCACTATAATACACTTCCTCCAACACCAACATGTCGTTGTAGTATATTGGTGAGTGTTCTCGCCTGTGACGCGGGTGACCCGGGTTCGATCCCCGGAACCAGAGCGTAAGGCGTGGAAAATGTCAAGTCATCTTCGAGGGCATTCTTTCTCGGTATGTTGCATTCTCTATTCCCTTAAAACACTTAGGGGCGTAAAGTGGGTCGTATGCGAGGGATGGACTATATTACCAAGATCTCGTCCGAGTGCACACATGAGTATTCTAGTTCATATGCGGACGAACATCGTCACGTACCATGTATTGGCGACGACACCGGGCCATGTTTTTGACATTCTGGTACATGATCCGAACCAGTACTCACCACCATACTATACTTTCACTAACACCAACATGTCGTTGTAGTATAGTGGTGAGTATTCCCGCCTGTCACGCGGGTTACTTGGGTTTGATCCCCGGCAACGGCGCGAAAGGCGTGGCAAAGCTCATGTCATCTTCGAGGGCATTCTTTCTCGGTCTGTTGTATTCTCTATTCCTTTAAAACACTTAGGGGCGTTCAGTGGGTTGTTAGCGAGGGAGGGACTCTATTACCATGATCTCGTGCGAGTGCACACATGGGTATTCTAGTTCATATACGCACGAACATCGTCACATAACAGGCATTGGCGACGAAACCGGGCCATGTTCTCGACATCCCGGCAAATGATCCGAACAAGTAATACAAAGGATACTTTCTTCAACACCCACTTATCATTGTAGTATAGTGGTGAGTATTCCCGCCTGTCACGCAGGTGACCTGGGTTCGATCCCCGGCACCGGCACGAAAGGCGTGGCAAATCTCATGTCATCTTCGAGGGCATTCTTTCTGGGTCTATGGCATTCTCTATCCCTTTCAAACAGTTAGGGGCGTACTGTGGGTCGTCAGCGAGGGAGGGACTATATTACCATGGTCTCGTCTGAGTGCACACATGGGGATTCCAGTTCATATGTGGATGAACATCATCCCGTACCATGTATTGGCGACGACACCGGGCCATGTTTTCGACATTCCGGTACATGATCCGAACAAGTAGTACTCACCACCATACTACATTTCCTTTAACACCAACATGTAGTTGTAGTATAGTGGTGAGTATTCCCGCCTGTCACAAGGGTGACCCGGGTTCGATCCCCGGCAACGGCGTGAAAGGCGTGGGAAATATCATGTCATCTTCGAGGGCATCCTTCCTCGGTCCGTTGGATTCTTTATCCATTTTAAACACTTAGGGGTGTACAGTGGGTCTTCAGCGAGGGAGGGATTATACTACCATGATCTCGTCCGAGTTCACACATGGGTATTCCAATTCATATGCGGACGAACATTGTCACATAACCTGCATTGGAGACGCAACCGGGCTATATTTTCGACATTCCGGGACATGGTCGAAGAAAGTAGTATAGCGGATATATCCTCCAACACCAATATGTAGTTGTAGTATAGTGGTGAGTATTCCCGCCTGCCACGCGGGTAACCCGGGTTCTATCTGCGGCAACGGCGCGAAAGTCGTGGCAAATCTCATGTCATCTTTGAGGGCATTCTTTCTCGGTCCGTTGGATTCTCTATCCCTTTAAAACACTTAGGGGCGTACAGTAGTTCTTCAGCGAGGGAGGGACTATATTACCATGATCTCGTCCGAGTGCACACATGGGTATTCCAATTCATATGCGGACGAACATCGGCGATCACACCGGGCCATGTTTTTGACATTCCGGTACAACATCCGAACTAGTAGTCACCACTATACTATACTTTCACCAACACCAACATGTCGTTGTAGTATAGTGGTGAGTATTCCCGCCTGTCACGCGGGTGACACGGGTTAGATCCCCGGGAACGGCGTGAAGGACGGGGCATATCTCATGTCATCTTCTAGGGCATTGTTGCTCGCTCCGTTGGGTTCTCTATCACTTTCAAATGCTTGGGTGCGTACAATGGGTTGTGAATGAGAGAGGGTCCATACTACAATGAGGCAGTCCGAGTGCACACCTGGGTATTGCAGTACATATGCGTAATGGCTTGTTAAGGAGAGAGGGTCCATACTCCAAACAAGTAGTACTTACCACTATACTACACTTGCTCCAACACCAACATGTCGTTGTAGTATAGTGGTCAGTATTCCCGCCTGTAACGCGGGTCAACCGGGTTCGATCCCCGTCAACGGTGCGAAAGGCGTGGCAAATCTCATGTCATCTTCGAGGGCATTCTTTCTCGGTCTGCTGGATTTCCTTTCCCTTTGAAACACTTAGGGGCGTACGGTGGGTTGTTAGCGAGGGAGGGACTATATTACCATGATCTTGTCCGAGTGCACACATGGGTATTCCAGTTCATATGCGCACGAATATCGTCACATAACATGCATTGGCGACGAAACCGGGCCATGTTTTCGACATTCCGGTACATGATCCAAACAAGTAGTACAAAGGACACTTTCTCCAACACCGACTTATCATTGTAGTATAGTTGTGAGTATTCCCGCCTGTCACGCGGTGGACCTGGGTTCGATCCCCGGCAACGGCACGAAAGGCGTGGCAAATCTCATGTGATCTTCGAGGGCATTCTTTCTTGGTCCATTCCATTCTCTATCCCTTTAACACACTTAGGTGCGTTCTGTGGGTCGTCAGCGACGGAGGGACTATATTACCATGATCTCGTCTGAGTGCACACATGCGGATTCCAGTTCATATGCGAACGAACATCGTCCCGTACCATGTATTGGCGACGATTCCGGGCCATGTTTTCGACATTCCGGTACATTACCCGAACAAGTAGTACTCACCACCATACTACACGTCCTCTAACGCCAACATGTCTTTGTAGTATAGTGGTGAGTATTCCCGCGTGTCACGCGGGTGACCCGGGTTCGATCCCCGGCAACGGCGCGAAAGGCGTGGGAAATATCATGTCATCTTCGAGGGCATTCTTTCTCGGTCCCTTCGATTTTCTATCCCTTTTAAACACTTAGGGGTGTACAGTGGGTCGTCAATGAGGGAGGAACTATACTACCATGATCTCGTCTTAGTGCACACATGGGTATTCCAGTTCATATGCAGACGAACATTGTCACATAACATGCATTGGAGACGCAGCCGGGCTATATTTTCGACATTCCGGGACATGGTCGAAGAAAGTAGTATAGCGGATATATCTTCCAACACCAATATGTAGTTGTAGTATATTGGTGAGTATTCCCGCCTGTCACGGGGGTGACCCGGGTTCGATCCCTGGCAATGGCGCGAAAGGCGTGGCAAATCTCATGTCATCTTCTAGGGCATTCTTTCTCGGTCTGTTGGATTCTTTATTCCTTTAAAACACTTAGGGGCGTACAGTGGGTCGTTAGTGAGGTAGGAACTATATTACCATGATCTCGTCCGAGTGCACACATGGGATTTCCAATTCATATGCGGACCAACATCGTCACGTACCATGTATTGGCGACGACACTGGGGCCATGTTTTCAACATTCCGGTACATGATCCGAACAAGTACGACTCACCACTATACTATACTTCCTCTAACACCAACATATCGTTGTAGTATAGTGGTGACTATTCCCGCCTGTCACACGGGTGACCCGGGTTCGATCCCCGGCAACGGCATGAAGGACGGGCCTAATCTCCTGTCATCTTCTAGGGCATTATTGCTCGCTCCGTACTACCCTGATCCAGTCCGAGTGCACACCTGGGTATTGCAATTCATATGCGGAGTGGGTTGTCTGTGGTCTGCCTTGCCGGACTAGCCTTAACACATGTGTCTATCCGACACTTCTCCAAAGGGGTGGTAAGGATTGGATGCTAGGTTACACACGTAAGATGATTACAATTAAGCATAGACGGTAAACAATACAAAGATACAGATAAACACGCAATAATTACTTTTGTATTACTTCCGTCCAAGCCTTTACAAATCATCGGATCCTTTTATAGGCATCCGGCAAGGTTACAATCGATGCGCTTAGGCAACCGGCATCCGAATCGGGACGGATCCGGATCTGGATCCGTCCCTCCGAATAATAATTATACTATTATTTACTTCCTATTATCCGATCCGACTCCGCCTTCCCACTTGTCCTTGCTCTTCTGACCGGTCAACACATGGCACGCCCGTGGGAAAGTGCCTTGCACTTCGAATCCACTCCCGGCCCTATTCTTCCTCCAAAATATCGAGCACACTCTGCTCGATGGTGTCAAGTGGTGCTTCTTCCTCCTGTTCCTTGCCTGCCTGGTCTCCGACCTCCGGTTGGGTTGGCTGTTCCGTAAAAATTTGCTGCTCCGGCTCTGCTTGATTCTGTGGTGCCGGTGCTTCCTCACAGCTTCGTCCGGGTTCTTCCTGTTCTCCCTCCGTTCCAGGCTCTGTTCTGTTACCAGTGTCGCTTTCTCCGGTCTCGACTGGTCGGCTCGGTACGCCTTCTTCCTCTGCTCTGGTGTCTTCCGGTGTCAACTCTTCTTCTTCTCCGGCATCGGTCTGCTCCTGCTCTTCTTGATTTCCTTCGAACGGAAGTTCTTCTTCGGGTATTCCTTGTCGGGGTTGTTCGGTGTCGGTTGGTTCAACTTCAGCCGGTCACTCTCCCTCACTTATAGTGATTGGCGTCGTTCTTCCCTTGGCTTCCTGTCGTAACCGGTCCTACTCGTATTTCTCCAACTCCAACTGAGTTGCGAGCTGCCCGTCATCCAACCTCTCTACCAACCCTCGGAGTTCTTTGAGATGTTCTTCCGCTAAAGCGTAGAAATCCTCCGACAATTCTTCCCGAATGGTGCCGATACTTTCTTCATCCATCTTGTAGAACTTGTCACCGGTCTTGCTCCGATTCTCGGCATCCGCTCGGAGTGTCTGCAGCTCGGCTGCTTGTTGTGACCACTCCTTCCATAGCTTTTCCGTACTTTCGTTGATGCTTGCCTGAGCTCGGGTACTCCAACCTGACATGATGACCTTGATCCGGTCAACCCCCGCCTTAGCATGCGCATAAGCTTCTTGCTTTTCCTTCCTTGCCCGTTTTATAATGTCGGCCATTATCTGAGCTTGGGCCTCGTAATCTGCTTTCTGCTTTTCATAGGTACTTTGCAGTTTGCTGATCGTGAAGGTCGATCTTTCCTTTTCTTCATTCCTGATCTTAGTCAGATCCAGCTTTTCCTGCCTTAGCGCCTCTAATTCCTTCCTTCTCTCCGTTGCTTGGGTTATTTCCGCCGACAATGCTTCCTTTTTGGCACTGACCTCATCCATTGCCTTAGCCAGATCTAATCGGGTCTCTTTAAGCTGTTCTTTCAGCTTCTCTATTTGCCGATCGTAGTCTGTTGTCCGTTTCTTGTTGTCCGACTCGGTCTGCTTGTGATCTCAGTAGAGATGGTCGAAGTCCTCTGTCTTCTGCTTCAGGCGTCGGTTTGCCTGAGCTCTTAACTGGTCGTCCCGGTCCTTATGTTGTCGGAGTTCTTCTTGCAGTCGTTCTATCTCCTGCTCGGCATGTCGACGCAGTCGATCCTTCTCCTTTTGCAACTTCTCTTTTTCTTCTTGCAGTCGGTCATTAGTGGCTTGGCCTTTCCGGAGGCCTTCTTCCATTTTTCGTCTGTCGTCCTCTGCCGCTTTCCACTGCTCCCTTTCTTTTTCCCTTAATGCCTCCTGAGCCTTTAACTCCTCTTGTAAGGTTTCTATTATTTTTTCGGTCTCAGGGCCGGTTTGCAAGGCTACCGGTTCCGGTTCCGGTTCTGGTTGCTTCCTTGTTGTCCCGACCGGCTCGATGACAACTTGTGCTTGTTGAATTCCTTCCCTTGCCTGCAACAGCTCCCCTTGCATTTCCTCGATCTGTGTTCGGAGCGCGGCCAACTCTTGAGTTGTTGTATGCGTCAGATGTTGCCTACACGTTTCTTCTTCCTCTAACTGGTCCGCTACTCCCGATAAATGCTCCGAAAGCCATCTCAGCCATTGTGGCTTTGTGCTTCCTGTGTCGGGGTGGCCTTGCTCACTTCTACTCCTTAACTCAGGCTGTTTTTCCAGCCTTTTCTTTGGCTCCGGCGCTTGTTCATTCTTCTTCTCTTGAATGACTGGTTCTCTGAAGTCCGGCACAACCGGTGTCGGTGCTGCTTCCCTCGGTACGGGTTCCGGTACTGCTTCCGCCTCGGCTACTGGAGGTGGTCCTTGCGCCCTCTCCTGAGTTTTGTCAACTGGTGGAGCTGGTCCTTTCGCCCGTCTCTCCCGACCTTGTCTTGCTGGGAGTCTTACCAGTGGTTCGGATGAGTCTTCTGTTTCAGCTTCCTCCTCCGGTGCGGCTACCAGACGGACCTTTTGTATAAAGACCTCTGGTTCCGGTTCCGGCCGTCGCAGCGTTATATTGATTGGTTTGAGCACTGCCGGTTCAGCCTCGGCCGATTTCCCTTTGCCTTTTCCTGCCGGTTTTGCCTTTGTTGCCGGTTCCTGTTGCTGTCGGGATGGTCCTTCCCCCCGCTGTTCTGCTTCTTCCTGGGGCCATCCGGGGGTGTGTTTCTCCAGGATATCTCGGCGCTTTGTGACCTTTTTCGGCGTTGTCTCCTGCCGACCTCTGTTCTTCTGTTTGATGGGGAGCACCGGTGGGACTAACACCGTTAGCCATTGTGCTATCCCGGCCCATGGCTTTTTTCCTTCCACAAGATTCTTGATGGCCTCCTTCAATCCTTCGGTTATGAAATGGAGCCAGTCCACTTGTAACCCTTTGTACGCTGCAATTAAGAACGTTTCCCGGTACTTGGCTATGGCCGGGGGACGAGGATTCACGAATCCGTATTCCATCATGGCGCGGGCCACTTCTCCGAACAGCAGGTTCTCTCTGCCCTGTGTTCGGTACGCCTTGCTGCTGATAGAATACTCACCGAAATATTCGAATAGGATTTCACTTGAAGGGTTTTCGATTGTTTGGAGTCCTCCTGCTTTTATCCTCGTGACCGCTTGCACCGCTCCTTCCATGATTTCTGATAAATCAATCGATGCTGCCGCCTGCTCTGGTTCTGCGTGTGGTGGAGCGTCGGCGATCCGCAGCAATCCTTTTAACCCGTTCTCCCTCATCCATTGGCGTGCCTCCTCCAATAGTACCATTGTTTCGAATTCTTCTTCTGTTGTCTGTTGTTCGGGATCGGGTTGGGTGTGCGCTGTGCGTCGGATCGCTCATCTGTGCTTCTGCGCCTGTGTGTAGGAAAATTCGTAAAAAGTAAGTCCTTCGCAGGCCTATGTCTTATAAAGTGGCTTTTGCCTCGAGCCGCCCTCTTTCGTTTCCCGCGCATGTTCATCTCCCGCCATAATTAGTATGTCCTTTCTTGCTTGCCGCGTGTGAGTGCCAATGTTCCCTGCTTTAAATAGCAAGTACGCGCACGTCCTTCTTTACTGCATGGCGCCTCTTCGTGGCATGGTGGCGCTCCCACCTCTTGTGATCTCCCCATCACTACTATGATTCGCGTCGATTTTGCCCACGTCATTTTATTATTATTATTATTATTATTATTTATTTATTTATTTATATTTTTTTTCTTTCTTTCTTTCTTTTTTTTTTTTCTTTGTTTGGACCACGTCATTTTCTGGTCCCCCGCGATTTGTTCGGGTCGGTTCGCGTTGATACCGGATCCTTCTGTCGGTTTTCCGGGATAGTCTTTGTCAGTATCGGTGTCGGTTCTTCCTCGGTCCGAATATCTTCAGCAGTGTCTGTCGGTGTCGGTTCCTCATCTTGCCGGATTTCCGGGTTTTGCTTGAACGGGTTGGCTGGCATATTTCCCTTATACGGCTTTAGCCGAAACCCATTTGCCCACTTACCGATGACATCTCCAGATAACGTGCCGAGCTGATACGACCCATTGTACTCCTTGGTGATCCAGAACGGTCCGGTCCACCGAAACCGGAACTTTCCCCGCATGTTCCCCATCCGTGTCTGGAATAGTAGCACCGGTTTCCCGACTTCGAACTCCTTTTCGTTGCCACGTCGGTGTCGGTCCACGAAAGCTTTTCACCTCCTTTGCTCCAGTTCGAGTTGTAGTAAGCTGGCTATTCGGTTTTCTTTTAATTCCAACAACGTCGCCAGCCGCATTCGTTCGGACTCCTTCTCACTTAAGCGCTCCTTTACCTGGATCCGTAAGCTGGGGATCTGGAACTCTTCAAACGAATAGCTTCGCACAACATATATTTGCGACAAAACTGGGATATATTTTCGACATTCCGGTACATGGTCCGAGCCAGTAGAACAAATGATACTTTCTCCAATACTAACATGTCGTTGTAGTATAGTGGTGAGTATTCCCGCGTGTCACGCGGCTGACCCGGGTTCGATCCCCGGGAACGACGTTAAGGACGGCTCAAATCTCCTGTCATCTTGTAGGCCATTGTTGCTCGCTCTATTGGATTCTCTATCCCTTTCAAACTTTTGGGGGCGTACAGTGGGTTGCCAAGGAGAGAGGGTCCATACTACCCTGCTCCAGTCCGAGTGCACACATGGGTATTGCAGTTCATATGCGAACGAACAGCTTCGCACAACATATATCTGCGACAAAACTGGGATATATTTTCGACATTCCCATACATGGTCCGAGCAAGTAGAACAAATGATACTTTCTCCAACACCAACAGGTCATTGTAGAATAGTGGTAAGTATTCTCGCGTCCCCTCCAACGGTGTGAAGGACGGCTCAAATCTCCTGTCATCTTCTAGGGTATTGTTGCTCGCTCTGTTGGATACTCTATGCCTTTCAAACACTTGGGGGCGTATAGTGGGTTGTCTAGGAGAGAGTGTCCATACTACCATGACCTAATTCAAGTGCACACATGGGTATTGTAGTTCATATGCGGACGAACAGTTTCGCATAACAAATATTTGGGACGAAACCAGGCTATATTATCTACATTCTGGTACTTTCTCCAACACCAACATGTCGTTGTAGTATAGTGGTGAGTATTCCCGCCTGTCACGCGGGTGAGTCGGGTTCGATCCCCTCCAACGGCGTGAAGGACGGCTCAAATCTCCTGTGATCTTCTAGGGCATTGTTGCTCGCCCTGTTGGATTCTCTATCCCTTTCAAACATTTGGGGGCGTATAGTGGGTTGTCAGGGAGACGGGGTTCATACTACCCTGATCTAGTCCGAGTGCACACATGGGGATTGCAGTTCATATGCAAACGAACAGATTCGCACAAGATATATTTGCGACAAGACTGGGATATATTTTCGACGTTCTGGTACATGCTCCGAGCTAGTAGAACAAATAATACTTTCTCCAACACCAACATGTCGTTGTAGTATAGTGGTGAGTATTCCCGCCTGTCACGCGGGTGACCCGGGTTCGATCCCCGGCAACGGCGTGAAGGACGGCTCAAATCTCCTGTCATCTTCTAGGGCATTGTTGCTCGCTCTGTTGGATTCTCTATCCCTTTCAAACATTTGGGGGAGTTCAGTGGGTGGTCAAGGAGACACGGTCCATACTATACAATACACTGATCTAGTCCGAGTGCACACATGGGTATTGCAGTTCATATGCAAACGAACAGTTTCGCACAAGATATATTTGCGACAAGACTGGGATATATTGTCGACGTTCCGGTACATACTCCGAGCTAGAAGAACAAATGATACTTTCTCCAACACCAACATGTCGTTGTAGTATAGAGGTGAGTATTCCCGCCTGTCACGCGGGTGACTCGGGTTCGGTCCCCTCCAACGGCGTGAAGGACGGCTCAAATCTCCTGTCATCTTCTAGGGCATTGTTGCTCGCTCTGTTGGATTCTCTATCCCTTTCAAACATTTGGGGGCGTACAATGGGTTGTCAAGGAGAGAGGGTCCATACTACCCTACTCTAGTCATAGTGCCCACATGGGTATTGGAGTTCATATGCGAACGAACAACTTCGCACAACATATATTTGGGACAGAACTGGGATATATTTTCTACATTCTGGTACATGGTCCTAGCTAGTAGAGCAAATAATACTTTCTACAACGCCAACATGTCGTAGTAGTATAGTGGTGAGTATTCCCGCCTGTCACGCGGGTGACTCGGATTCGATCCCCTCCAACGGCGTGAAGGACGGCTCAAATCTCCTGTCATCTTCTAGTGCATTGTTGCTCGCTCTGTTGGATTCTCTATACCTTTCAAACACTTGGGGGCGTACAGTAGGTTGTCAAGGAGACAGGGTCCATACTACCATGATCTAGTCCTAGTGCACACATGGGTATTGGATTTCATATGCGGACGAACAGCTTCGCATAACATATATTTGGGACGAAACCGGGCTATATTTTCTACATTCCGGTACATGGTCCGAGCCAGTAGTACAAAGGATACTTTCTCCAACGCCAACATGTCGTTGTAGTATAGTGGTGAGTATTCCCGGCTGTCACGCGGGTGACACGGGTTCGATCCCCACCAATGGCGTGAAGGACAGCTCAAATCTCCTGTCATCTTCTAGGGCATTGTTGCTCGCCCTGTTGGATTCTCTATCCCTTTCAAACATTTGGGGGCGTATAGTGGGTTGTCAAGGAGACAGGGTCCATACTACCCTGATCTAGTCCGAGTGCACACATGGGTATTGCAGTTCATATGCGAACGAACAGCTTCGCACAACATATATTTGCGACAAAACTGGGATATATTTTCGACATTTCGGTACATGGTCCTAGCTAGTAGAACAAATAATACTTTCTCCAACACCAACATGTCGTTGTAGTATAGTGGTGAGTATTCCCGGCTGTCACGCGAGTGACTCGGGTTCGATCCCCTCCAACGGCGTGAAGTCAAATCTCCTGTCATCTTCTAGGGCGTTGTTGCTCGCTCTGTTGGATTCTCTATCCCTTTCAAACATTTGGGGGCGTACAATGGGTTGTCAAGGAGAGAGGGTCCATACTACCCTACTCTAGTCATAGTGCCCACATGGGTATTGGAGTTCATATGCGAACGAACAACTTCGCACAACATATATTTGGGACAGAACTGGGATATATTTTCTACATTCTGGTACATGGTCCTAGCTAGTAGAGCAAATAATACTTTCTACAACGCCAACATGTCGTAGTAGTATAGTGGTGAGTATTCCCGCCTGTCACGCGGGTGACTCGGATTCGATCCCCTCCAACGGCGTGAAGGACGGCTCAAATCTCCTGTCATCTTCTAGTGCATTGTTGCTCGCTCTGTTGGATTCTCTATACCTTTCAAACACTTGGGGGCGTACAGTAGGTTGTCAAGGAGACAGGGTCCATACTACCATGATCTAGTCCTAGTGCACACATGGGTATTGGATTTCATATGCGGACGAACAGCTTCGCATAACATATATTTGGGACGAAACCGGGCTATATTTTCTACATTCCGGTACATGGTCCGAGCCAGTAGTACAAAGGATACTTTCTCCAACGCCAACATGTCGTTGTAGTATAGTGGTGAGTATTCCCGGCTGTCACGCGGGTGACACGGGTTCGATCCCCACCAATGGCGTGAAGGACAGCTCAAATCTCCTGTCATCTTCTAGGGCATTGTTGCTCGCCCTGTTGGATTCTCTATCCCTTTCAAACATTTGGGGGCGTATAGTGGGTTGTCAAGGAGACAGGGTCCATACTACCCTGATCTAGTCCGAGTGCACACATGGGTATTGCAGTTCATATGCGAACGAACAGCTTCGCACAACATATATTTGCGACAAAACTGGGATATATTTTCGACATTTCGGTACATGGTCCTAGCTAGTAGAACAAATAATACTTTCTCCAACACCAACATGTCGTTGTAGTATAGTGGTGAGTATTCCCGGCTGTCACGCGAGTGACTCGGGTTCGATCCCCTCCAACGGCGTGAAGTCAAATCTCCTGTCATCTTCTAGGGCGTTGTTGCTCGCTCTGTTGGATTCTCTATCCCTTTCAAACATTTGGGGGCGTACAGTGGGTTGTCAAGGAGAGAGGGTCCATACTACCCTGCTCTAGTCCGAGTGCACACATGGGTATTGCAGTTCATATGCGAACGAATAGTTTCGCACAACATATATTTGCGACAAAACTGGGATATATTTTCGACATTTCGGTACCTGGTCCGAGCCAGTAGTACAAATGATACTTTCTCCAACACCAACATGTCGTTGTAGTATAGTGGTGAGTATTCCCGCCTGTCACGCGGGTGACCCGGGTTCGATCCCCGGCAACGGCGTGAAGGACGGGGCAAATCTCCTATCATCTTCTAGGGCATTGTTGCTCGCTCTGTTGGATTCTCTATGCCTTTGAAACACATGGGGGCGTACAGTGGGTTGTCAAGGAGACAGGGTCCATACTACCATGATATAGTCCTAGTGCACACATGGGTATTGGAGTCATTATGCGGACGAACAGCTTTGCATAACATATATTTGGGACGAAACCGGGCTATGTATTTGGGTACATGGTCCGAGCCAGTAGTACAAAGGATACTTTCTCCAACGCCAACATGTTGTTGTAGTATAGTGGTGAGTATTCCCGCCTGTCACGCGGGTGACTTGGGTTCGATCCCCCCCAACGGCGTGAAGGACGACCAAAATCTCCTGTCATCTTCTAGGGCATTGTTGCTCGCTCTGTTGGATTCTCTATGCCTTTCAAACATTTGGGGGCGTATAGTGGGTTGTCGAGGAGAGGGGGTCCATACTACCCTGCTCTAGTCGGAGTGCACACATGGGTATTGCAGTTCATATGCGAACGAACAGCTTCGCACAATATATATTTGCGACAAAACTGGGATATATTTTCGACATTCCGGTACATGGTCCGAGCCAGTAGTACAAATGATACTTGTTGGCCGATCAGAAGAGCAAGGACAAGTGGGAAGGCGGAGTCGGATCGGATAATAGGAAGTAAATAATAGTAGAATTATTATTCGGAGGGACGAATCCGGTACAGTTGTACTGATCTGGATCTGGACCGATTCGGATGTCGGTTGCCTAAGCGCACCGATTGTAACCCTGCCGGATGCCTATAAAAGGATCCAATGATTTGTAAAGGGTTTGACGAAAGTAATACAATAGTAATTATTGCATGTTTATCTGTATCTTCGTATTGTTACCGTCTGTGCTTAATTGTAATCATGTTACGCGTGTAACCTGGCATCCAATCCTTACCACCCCTTTGAAGAAGTGTCGGATAGACACCTGTGTTGAGGCTAGTCCGGCCAGGCAGACAACACTATTTTGGCGACCACGATTCCTGCAAAGTGCAGAGGACAACCGGGGGATGGATGTCTAGACCAAACGACGACCACATCACCGAACGAGGGAGACGATACACCGAACGCGAGTAACGATCGGAAGCCCTAAAACAAGCCGTCGACGAGATCCGGCGGGATCGGTCATTCTCCAAAACTCTTCGGAGAGTCGCAGAAGAAGCACTGCAGTTCCGGGTTCTGCAAATCCCCGACGAAGGCAGTAGCATAACAAGCCTGCAAGAGGCGGAAACGATACTACAGACGCTCGCCGGGGGCGACGGGGACTCGGAAGCATTCACAACACTTGAGGTGGTGTCGGAAAGCGACGGAAGCGTTGCGTCCCGGTATAAAAGCAGCCACGACACACCAAACAACTGGGAGGCAGAGGGGTCGGAAGACTCAGTAACATCGGAGCCAGAGGAAGAAATAACCCTGGAAGGTGGTGACCGGCAATCGCCGAGGGAGGCTGACCGGATACCGACAACAACCGCGAAGGAACCGAAGGAGCGGATACCGACAACACCCGCGGACGAACCAAAGGACCGGACACCGGCAACACCCGCGGAGGAACCAAAGGTTCTCACACCAACGCCAACAGCGGACAGAGAGCGGAGGAAGCAGGAGAGTCAGTTGGACGACACGATGCCGTACCCATACCTAGAGTACCGGGATGAGGCCGACGCGGAGGCACACGTGTACGCATTCCTCTAAACATGGGAAGCCAACCATGTCTCCCAAAGACTGACGGAGCCCAAAGCCGAACGATCCAAAGTCGCCGAATTCGGCATAACCTTAGAAGGACCGGCGGCCCGATGGCACGCAAAGCACTTACCGGGCAGCTTTGCCACATTCGATGCCTTGAAGGCCAGATTCCTCAGGCTTTTTCACAGACAATTTGAGCAAAGGGAATTGGTCGGGCAGTTCTACACCACCCGGCAGGAAGAAAACGAGACTGTGCCACAATTCATCATTCGGTTTCAGGACCTGCATAGCCAACTGACAAGAGCACCACCCGAAGATGAAGCCAAAGCAGTCTTTTTGGCCGCGCTGAAAGAGCCACTTCGAACAATGTGCGGAGTCCTGGATTTCCAAACCATCACAATGGACCAAGTTATTGATCGGGTTTTAGAAATGGACAAGACTAGCCCCTTCTTGTCGATGGGGATGTTACACCGGGCACTCCCGAAGGAGGAAGACCTGAGGTTCCGATAGGCCTTACAATGCACAACATGCCTAAATTCGGGGCACTCAACAGTAGACTGCACCCTGCGGACACAATGTATGATCTGCAACTCTCGAGCCCATACAACGGACCGATGCGAATATAACCTGTTAAATCGGCAGGCAGCACCGGTTCGACACATAGAACCGCGCAATCAGAACCCGGATGAGGATCGATTCCGGAGAGACGACCACTACCAACGCGAACGCGGTAACAGATACGCTGATAGAAGACGCGATAACTATGACCGAGAGGAGAGACGCAGAGATAGCTACCCCCGGGACCAGTACGACCGAGACGAATCCCCGGAATACAAACGACGCAGAGAAGAGAGGCGACAAGGGAACCGAAATTTCCGACGGAATCAGAAGCGTGGATTTTTCCGAAGAGAGGAACGTCGGGAGGCAGCGAGGAATGACAACCGGGTATCGGTACCGGATAACCGAAAAAACGAAGACGACCGCCGGAGCATACCCACCCTCCAAACCGGGGACAAAGGAGAAACGAGCAACAGTCACAAGGTGTACTGTTATTACTGCCATAAAGAAGCCCACTATAGTAACCAATGCCCAAGCAAAATCAATGACAAGCAGCCGGAAGTCAACATGGTTACAGCCGAAATAACAGAAGTACAGCAGGTCACAACCCGGTCAAAGGGAAAGACCGCCGAGTGGTAAGCCCAGGAGGCAATCAGAAAACAAGCGGCACAATGGATCAAGGAGGCCAATGAACAGAATGCGGCAGAAGTAAGAGACCAAAATATGCCAAAAGACGAAGAAATCATACAGCCAAGAGAAAACCCGACGTGGCAAGCGCTACAGGACTGTCAAATCGTGTTGTCGTTAGCACGACTACTACAGTTGGTGCCAGGGTTTACGGCAGACTTACAGGCATCCGTAAGCAAACCGAAGCCAACGCAAGCACCGGCATTCTTCTCCAACCCGGAGGAAGGACCAGCGGTGGTCGATACAAGTAGCCCGGCGATCACGGCAATCGTAAAAGGAAAGGAAATTGCTGGAACGATTATTGACGGAGGCTCCGGGGTAAATGTCATCAGCCGACAGACATGCAACAACCTGGGCATCCGGGAATGGGAACCATGCCCCTTCTGGTTACGCATGGCGGATACCAGCTCAGTCCGACCGACCGGGCTTATCCGGGATTTGGAAGTAACGATCGGAGGCCACGTATTCCGGATATCGGCCGTGGTGCTGCAAATGAATGTACAAGGCGCGTACCCCCTACTGCTAGGACGACCATGGCTGCGAACGGCGCATATCAAGCAGAGCTGGCAAAAGAACATGATCACATTCCGGCGAGGGAAAACAAAGGTACGAGTACCGACGCACCCACGGGTGATCACCAGTAAGGAAGCAACTCCATTGTATGCGGAAAGCATTAACATGTTGGAGGGATTACCGGACGAGGAAGTCGAACGGTACCTCGAGGAACACCCACGAATCGTCCCACTATTTGAGGTGGATATCACGGCGGCAGTAGAACCGTACATTACGACGCCGGATGAACCGGACCAAGCGGCGATCCGAGAACTGCGACAAGCGCAGGAATCCCTAGAGAGGGAAATGACGATATCCCAGAGAGTAAAAGCATCCCAACTAGAGGAGGTGGACCTCGGCACAGCAAACAAGCCCCGACCGGTAAATGTTGCAAAGGAATTGCCGAAGGAAGAAAAGAAGGCAATGGTAGCATTATTAACAGACTGCAAGGACGTGTTCGCGTGGTCGTACGAAGGCATGCGAGGGCTGGACCCCCAGCTCTATCAGCACCAAATTCACCTAAGTACGGACGCGAAACCGATCGCTCAACGCAGGTACCGGATGAATCCGAATTATGCGGCAAAGGTGAAGGAGGAAATTGATAAGCTCCTCCGGGTCGGATTTATCCGACCAGTCAAGCAGGCAACCTGGCTGAGTCCGATAGTGGTGGTCCCGAAAAAGAACAGCAAAATCCGGGTATGCGTGGACTACCGAAAACTAAATGCCGCAACAGGTCCCGATGCGTTTCCAATACCATTTACGGACGGGGTGTTAGATGCGGTAGCCGGCCACGAAGTTTACAGCTTCCTGGATGGATTTAGCAGCTACAACCAAATACGAATGAACCCGGCCGACCAGGAGAAGACAACGTTTGTGACGGAATGGGGAGTGTTCGTCGCGGTCGTGATGATGTTCGGACTAAAGACGGCTCTAGCGACCTTTCAAAGGATAATAATGGAAATTTTCGGGGAATATATCCCCGGTTTTATGCAGGTCTTCCTTGACGATTTCGCTGTCTACAGCCGGCACGGAGAGCATCTCGATCACCTCCGGCTGTGCTTGGAGAAGTGCCGCGAGTACCGATTGAGCCTGAACCCGGCCAAGTGCGTCTTTGGAGTGGCAAGCGGCAACTTACTAGGGCACGTGGTGAGTAAGGAAGGAATCGCGGTAGATCCGGATAAAGTCAAGGCGATTCTCGAGGCACCAGCACCAAATAACGCAAAGGCTTTAAGCCGGTTCCTGGGCCAAATAAGGTGGCATAGCCGGATGATACGGCACCTCGCAGACTTCGCTACACCGTTACATACCGCCGTACATAGGGTACCCTTCCTATGGGCGGAGACGGAGGAGGAAGCCTACCAAGCGTTGAAGGTTATGCTGTCACAAGCTCCGGTGGTGGAACCGCCGGATTGGAGTAAAAGCTTTCACGTCTTCGTCGACGCGTCGGACGTAGCAATCGGCAGCGTTCTGATGCAACTCAAGGAGCCGAAATGGTACCGACCGGTGTACTACGCAAGCCGGAAACTCTCAAAAGCCGAACGGAATTACTCTACGACGGAACGCGAGGCATTGGGAATGGTGTATAGTGTCACAAAGTGCAGGCATTATCTGCTCGGAAGGAAGTTTTCCTTCCATGTCGACCATTCGGCACTACTCTACCTGGTCTCGAAGGCATCCCTGACAGGAAAAATTGCACGATGGACACTGCTGTTACAGGAATTTGAATTCGACATTTTCCACCGACCCGGGGCGCAGCATGCGGTAGCGGACTACCTAAGCAGACTCGAATCCGGAGAAGCAGGGGACGGCGTCCAGGATGAGTTCCCCGACGCCAAGTTGTTCCAAATCACGACGAAACCGGCAACGGATGCAACGGTAGCCAATGAAGACACGTGGCTAACTGAGATGCATCAGTTCCTGAGCACCGGAGTTCCCCCGGAGAACATGGACCGCGATGAAAGGAAAAGGGTAGCAGTAAGAAGCAGACATTTTTGCTTGGTTGGAGACACCCTCTATCACAAGGGGGCAGATGGCATCTGGAGACGAGCAATGCGGAACGATGAGAAGGATCTAATCCTCAGGGAAGCCCACTGTGGAATTGCCGGCGGGCATTATGCCGGCGACGCAACCGCTCGAAAAATATGGCAGAGCGGACTGTGGTGGCCCACCACCCTAAAAGATGCCGTGAAGTATAGCAGAGAATGCGATTTGTGTCAACGACTGGGCCAACCCACGGAGCAGGCCCGGATGCCACACCACCCGGTTTTTTGCCTTTGGAACCGTTTCAAAAGTGGGGGTTGGACTTTGTCGGTCCCTTCAAGCCACTGGCAATGCGAACCGGAAATCGGTATGTCATAGTGGCGACCGACTATTGCACCAAATGGGTAGAAGCAAAGGCCTTACGGGACAACACGGCCGCGTCCACGACAAAGTTTCTGTACGAGTGCATATGGTGCCGGTATGGATGCCCGATCGAGCTTATAAGTGACCAAGGAGGACATTTTCTCGGGCAGGTAGTAGAAAGCCTGGCGTCATTTTACGCGGTGGTACATAAAAAGAGTACTCCCTACTACCGTCAAGCCAATGGACTAGCGGAATCAACGAACAAAACTCTCCAGGACATCCTACGAAAAATCGTCAACGAGAACCGGACCGACTGGGATACGAAATTGCAAAGCGCGCTATGGGCGTACCGAACAACGTACAAAACCAGCATTCGGACAACCCCGTTCCGACTAGCATTCGGTTTAGAAGCGGTCATGCCGGTAGAGTTCCAGATCCCCAACTTACGGATTCAGGTGAAGGAGCGCTTAAGTGAGAACGAGTGCGAACGAATCCGGCTGGCGACGTTGTTGGAATTAGAAGAAAACCGAATAGCCAGCTTACTACAACTCGAACTGGAGCAAAGGAGGAGAAAAGCTTTCGTGGACCGACACCGGCGTGGCAACGAAAAGGAGTTCGAAGTCGGGAATCCGGTGCTACTATTCCAGACACGGATGGGGAACATGCCGGGAAAGTTGCGGTTTCGATGGACCGGACCGTTCTGGATCACCAAGGAGTACAATGGGTCGTATCAGCTCGGCACGTTGTCTGGAGATGTCATCGGTAAGTGGGCAAATGGGTTTCGGCTAAAGCCGTATAAGGGAAATATGCCAGCGAACCCATTCAAGCAAAACCCGGAAATTCGGCAAGATGAGGAACCGACACCGACAAACGCTGCTGAAGATATTCGGACCGAGGAAGAACCGACACCGATACTGACAAAGACTATCCCAGAAAACCGACAGAAGGATCCGGTATCCACACGAACCGACAGAAGGACGTGTGTGTACTTGCTATTTAAAGCATGGAACGTGGGCACTCACACGCGGCAAACAAGAAAGGACATACTAATTATGACGAGAGAGGAACATGTGCGGGAAACGAAAAAGGGCGACTCGAGGCAAAAGCCACTATATAAGACACAGGCCTGCGAAGGACTCACTTTTTACGAATTTTCCTACATACAGGCGCAGAAGCACAGAAGAGCGATCCGACGCACAGAGCACACACAGCCCGATCCCGAACAACAGGCAGCAGAAGAAGAATTCGAAACAATGGTACTGTCGGAAGAGGCACGCCAATGGATGAGGGAGAACGGTTTAAAAGGATTGTTGCGGATCGCCGACGCTCCACCACACGCAGAACCAGAGCAGGCGGCAGCATCAATCGATTTGTCAGATGTCACGGAAGGAGCGGTGCAGGCGCTCACGGGAATAAAAGCAGGAGGACTTCAAACAATCGAAAACCCTTCAAGTGAGATCCTGTTCGAATATTTCGGTGAGTACTCTATCAGCAGCAAGGCGTACCGAACATAGGGCGGAGAAAACCTGCTGTTCGGAGAAGTGGCCCGCGCCATGATGGAATACGGATTCGTGAATCCCCGTCCCCCGGCCATAGCCAAGTACCGGGTAGCGTTCTTAATAGCAGTGTACGAAGGCTTACAAATAGACTGGCTCCATTTCATAACCGAAGGATTGAAGGAGGCCATCAAGAATCTTGTGGAAGGAAAAAAGCCATGGGCCGGGATAGCACAATGGCTAACGGTGTTAGTCCCACCGGTGCTCCCCATCACACAAAAGAAAAGAGGTCGGCAGGAGACGACGCCGAAAAAGGTCACAAAGCGCCGACAGATCTTGGAGAAACACACCCCCGGATGGACCCAGCAAGAAGCAGAACAGCGGGGGGAAGGACCATCTCGACAGCAACAGGAACAGGCAACAAAGGCAAAACCGGCAGGTAAAGGCAAAGGGAAATCGGCAGAGGAGGAACCGGTAGCGCGCAAACCAATCCATATAACGCTGTGACGGCCGGAACCGGAACCAGAGGACGTTATACAAAAGGTCCGCTTGGTAGCCGCACCGGAGGAGGAAGCTGAAACAGAAGACTCATCCGAACCACTGGTAAGACTCCCAGCAAGACAGGGTCGGGAGAGACGGGCAAAAGGACCGGCTCCACCAGTTGACAAAACTCAGGAGAGGTCGCAAGGACCACCTCCAGTAGCCGAGGCGGAAGAACTACCGGAACCCGTACCAAAGGAAGCAGCACCGACACTGGTTGTGCCGGACTTCAGAGAACCGGTCATCCCAGAGAAGAAGAATGAACAAGCGCCGGAGCCAGAGAAAAGGCCGGAAAAACAGCCTGAGTTAAGTGAGCAAGGCCACCCCGACACAGGAAGAACAAAGCCACAATGGCTGAGATGGCTTTCGGAGCAGTTATTGGGAGTAGCGGACCAGTTAGAGAAAGAAGAAACGTGTAGGCAACAGCTGACGCATACAACAACTCAGGAGTTGGTCGCGCTCCGAACACAGATCGAGGAAATGCAAGGGGAGCTGTTGCAGGCAAGGGAAGGAATTCAACAAGCACAAGTTGTCACCGAGCCGGTCGGGACAACAAGGAAGCAACCAGAACCGGAACCGGTAGCCTTGCAAACCGGCCCTGAGACCGAAAAAATAATAGAAACCTTACGAGAGGAGTTAAAAGCTCAGGAGGCATTAAGGGAAAGAGAAAGGGAGCAGTGGAAATCGATGGAGGACGACAGACGAAAAATGGAAGAAGGCCTCCGGAAAGGTCGAGCCGCTAATGACCGACTGCAAGAAGAAAAAGAGAAGCTGCAAAAGGAGAAGAACCGACTACGTCGACATGCCGAGCAGAAGATAAAACGACTGCAGGAAGAACTCCGACAACAGAAGGACCGGGACGATCGGTTAAGAGCTCAGGCAAACCGACGCCTGAAGCAGAAGACGGAGGACTTCGACCGTCTCTACCGAGATCACAAGTAGGCCGAGTCGGACAACAAGAAACGGGCAGCAGACTACGACCGGCAAATAGAGAAGATGAAAGAACAGCTCAAAGAGACCCGATTAGACCTGGCTAAGGCAATGGATGAGGTCAGTGCCAATAAGGAGGCATTGTCAGCGGAAATAGCCCAAGCGACGGAGAGAAGGAAGGAATTAGAGGCGCTAAGGCGGGAAAAGCTGGATCTGACCAAGATTAGGAATGAAGAAAAGGAAAAATCGACCTTCACGATCAGCAAACTGCAAAGTACCTATGAAAAGCAAAAAACGGATTACGAGGCCCAGGCTCAGATAATGGCCGACATTATAAACCGGGCAAGGAAGGAAAAGCAATAAGCTTATGCGCATGCTAAGGCGGGGGTTGACCGGATCAAGGTCATCATGTCAGGATGGAGTACCCGAGCTCAAGCAAGCATCAACGAAAGTATGGAAAAGCTATGGAAGGAGTGGTCACAACAGGCAGCCGAGCTGCAGACACTCCGAGCGGATGCCGAGAATCAGAGGAAGACCGGTGACAAGTTCTACAAGATGGATGAAGAAAGTATCGTCGCCATTCGGGAAGAATTGTCGGAGGATTTCTACACTTTAGCAGAAGAACACCTCAAAGAAATCCGAGGGTTGGTAGAGAGGTTGGATGACGGGCAGCTCGCAACTCAGTTGGAGTTGGAGAGATACGAGCAGGATCGGTTACGATAGGAAGCTAAGGGAAAAACGAAGCCAATCACGATAAGTGAGGGAGAGCGACCGGCTGAAATTGAACCAACCGACACCGAACAACCCCGACGAGGAATACCCGAAGAAGAACTTCCGATCGAAGGAGAAGAAAAAGAGCAGAAGCAGCCCGATGGCGGAGACCAGAAGAGCTGAGACCAGAAGACACCAGAGCAGAGGAAGAAGGCGTACCGAGCCAACCAGTCGAAACCGGAGAAAGCGACACTGGTAAAAGAACAGAGCCTGGAACAGAGGGAGAACAGGAGGAACCCGGACGAAGCGGTGAGGAAGCACGGCACCACAGAATCAAGCAGAGCCGGAGCAGCAAATTTTTACGGAACAACCCACCCAACCGGAGCTCGGAGACCAGGCAGGCAAGGAACAGGAACAGAAGGAAGAAGCACCACTTGACACCATCGAGCAGAGTGTGCTCGATATTTTGGAGGAAGAATGAGGCCGGGAGTGGATTCGAAGTGCAAGGCACTTTCCCACGGGCGTGCCATGTGTTGGCCGGTCAGAAGAGCAAAGACAAGTGGGAAGGCGGAGTCGGATCGGATAATAGGAAGTAAATAATAGTAGAATTATTATTCGGAGGGACGGATCAGGTACAGTTGTACCGATTCGGATGTCGGTTGCCTAAGCGCACCGATTGTAACCTTGCCGGATGCCTATAAAAGGATCCGATGATTTGTAAAGGGTTTGACGAAAGTAATACAATAGTAATTATTGCGTGTTTATCTGTATCTTCGTATTGTTTACCGTCTGTGCTTAATTGTAATCATCTTACGCGTGTAACCTAGCATCCAATCCTTACCACCCCTTTGGAGAAGTGTCGGATAGACACCTGTGTTGAGGCTAGTACAGCCAGGCAGACAAAAATACTTTCTCCAACACCAACATGTCGTTGTAGTATAGTGGTAAGTATTCCCGCCTGTCACGAGGGTGACCCGGGTTCGATCCCCGGCAACAGCGTGAAGGACAGGGAAAATCTCCTGTCATCTTCTAGGGCATTGTTGCTCGCTCTGTTGGATTCTCTATCCCTTTCAAACACTTGGGGGCGTACAGTGGGTCGTTAAGGAGAGAGGGTCCATACTACCATGATCTAGTCCGAGTGCACACATGGGTATTGCAATTCATATACGGACAAACAGCTTCGCACAACATATATTTGCGACAAAACCGGGATATATTTTCGACATTCCGGTACATGATCCGAGCCAGTAGTATAAATGATACTTTCTCGAACACCAACATGTCGTTGTAGTATAGTGGTAAGTATTCCCGCCTGTCACGAGGGTGACCCGGGTTCGATCCCCGGCAACAGCGTGAAGGACTGGGCAAATCTTCTATCATCTTCTAGGGTATTGTTGCTCGCTCTGTTGGATTCTCTATTCCTTTCAAACACTTGGGGGCTTACAGTAGGTTGTCAAGGAGAGTGGCTCCATACGACCATGATCTAGGTCGAGTGCACACATGGGTATTGGAGTTCATATGCGGACGAACAGCTTCGCATAACATATATTTGTGACGAAACCGGGCTATATTTTCTACATTACGGTACATGGTCCGAGCCAGTAGTACAGAGGATACTTTCTCCAAAGCCAACATGTCGTTGTAATATAGTGGTGAGTATTCCCGCCTGTCACGCAAGTGACCCGTGTTCGATCCCCAGCAACGGCGTGAAGGACGGCTCAAATCTCCTTTCATCTTCTAGGGCATTGTTGCTCGCTTTTTTGGATTCTCTATCACTTTCAAACATTTGGGGGTGTACAGTGGGTTATCACAGAGAGAGGGTCCATACTACCATGATCTAGTCCGAGTGCACACATGGGTATTGGAGTTCATATGCGGAGGAACAGCTTCTCATAACATATATTTGTGACGAAACCGAGCTATATTTTCTACATTCCGATACATGCTCCGAGCCAGTAGTACAGAGGATACTTTCTCCAACGCCAACATGTTGTAGTATAGTGGTGAGTATTCCCGCCTGTCACGCGGGTGACCCGTGTTCGATCCCCAGCAACGGTGTGAAGGACGGCTCAAATCTCCTGTCATCTTCTAGGGCATTGTTGCTCGCTCTGTTGGCTTCTCTATCCCTTTCAAACATTTGGGGGCGTACAGTGGGTTGTCAAGGAGAGAGGGTCCATACTACCATGACCTAGTCCGAGTGCACAAATGGGTATTGTAGTTCATATGCGGACTAATAGCTTCGCACAACATATATTTGCGACCAATCCGGGATATATTTTCGACATTCCGGTACAAGGTCCAAGCCAGTAGTACAAATGATACTTTCTCGAACACCACCATGTTATTGTAGTATAGTGGTGAGTATTCCCGCCTGTCACGCGGGTCACCCGGGTTCGATCCCCGACAACGGCATGAAGGACGGGGCAAATCTCCTGTCATCTTCTAGGGCATTGTTGCCCGCTCTGTTGGATTATCTATCCCTTTCAAACATTTGGGGGCGTACAGTGGGTTGTCAAGGAGAGACGGTCCATACTACCATGATCTAGTCCGAGTGCACACATGGGTATTGCAGTTCATATGCGAACGAAAAGCTTCGCACAACATATATTTGCGACAAAACTGGGATATATTTTCGACATTCCGGTACATGGTCCGAGCCAGTAGAACAAATGATACTTTCTCCAACACCAACATGTCGTTGTAGTATACTGGTGAGTATTCTCGCCTGTCACGCGGGTGACCCGGGTTCAATCCCTGGGTAAGGCATGAAGGACGGGGCAAATCTCCTATCATCTTCTCGGGCATTGTTGGTCGCTGTGTTGGATTCTCTATCCCTTTCTAACACTTGGGGGCGTACAGTGCCTTGCAAGGAGAGAGGGTCCATACTACCATGATCTAGTCCGAGTGCACACATGGGTATTGGACTCCATATGCGGACGAACAGCTTCGCATAACATATATTTGCGACAAAACCGGCTATATTTTCGACATTCCGGTACATGGTCCGAGCCAGTAGTAGAAAGGATACTTTCTCTAACGCCAACTTCTTGTTGTAGTATAGTGGTGAGTATTCCCGCCTCTCACGCGGGTCACCCGGGTTCGATCCCCGGCAACGGCGTGATGGACGGCGCAAATCTCCTCTCATCTTCTAGGGCATTGTTGCTCGCTCTGTTGGATTCTCTATCCCTTTCAATCATTTGGGGGCATACAGTGGGTTGTCAAGGAGAGAGGGTCCATACTACCATGATCTAGTCCGAGTGCACACATGGGTATTGCAGTTCATATGTGAACGAAAAGCTTCGCACAACATAGATTTGCGACAAAACTGGGATATATTTTCGACATTCCGGTACATGGTCCGAGCCAGTAGAACAAATGATACTTTCTCCAACACCAACATGTCGTTGTAGTATACTGGTGAGTATTCTCGCCTGTCACGCGGGTGACCCGGGTTCAATCCCTGGGTAAGGCATGAAGGACGGGGCAAATCTCCTATCATCTTCTCGGGCATTGTTGGTCGCTGTGTTGGATTCTCTATCCCTTTCTAACACTTGGGGGCGTACAGTGCCTTGCAAAGAGAGAGGGTCCATACTACCATGATCTAGTCCGAGTGCACACATGGGTATTGGACTCCATATGCGGAGGAACAGCTTCGCATAACATATATTTGCGACAAAACCGGGCTATATTTTCGACATTCTGGTACATGGTCCGAGCCAGTAGTAGAAAGGATACTTTCTCTAACGCCAACTTCTTGTTGTAGTATAGTGGTGAGTATTCCCGCCTCTCACGCGGGTGACCCGGGTTCGATCCCCGGCAACGGCGTGAAGGACGGCGCAAATCTCCTGTCATCTTCTAGGGCATTGTTGCTCGCTCTGTTGGATTCTCTATCCCTTTCAAACATTTGGGGGCATACAGTGGGTTGTCAAGGAGAGAGGGTCCATACTACCATGATCTACTCCGAGTGCACACATGGGTATTCGAGTTCATATCCGAACGAAAAGCTTCGCACAACATATATTTGCGACAAAACTGGGATATATTTTCGACATTCCGGTACATGGTCCGAGCCAGTAGAACAAATGATACTTTCTCCAACACCAACATGTCGTTGTAGTATACTGGTGAGTATTCTCGCCTGTCACGCGGGTGACCCGGGTTCAATCCCTGGGTAAGGCATGAAGGACGGGGCAAATCTCCTATCATCTTCTCGGGCATTGTTGGTCGCTGTGTTGGATTCTCTATCCCTTTCTAACACTTGGGGGCGTGCAGTGCCTTGCAAGGAGAGAGGGTCCATACTACCATGATCTAGTCCGAGTGCACACATGGGTATTGGACTCCATATGCGGAGGAACAGCTTCGCATAACATATATTTGCGACAAAACCGGGCTATATTTTCGACATTCCGGTACATGGTCCGAGCCAGTAGTAGAAAGGATACTTTCTCTAACGCCAACTTCTTGTTGTAGTATAGTTGTGAGTATTCCCGCCTCTCACGCGGGTGACCCGGGTTCGATCCCCGGCAACGGCGTGAAGGACGGCGCAAATCTCCTGTCATCTTCTAGGGCATTGTTGCTCGCTCTGTTGGATTCTCTATCCCTTTCAAACATTTGGGGGCATACAGTGGGTTGTCAAGGAGAGAGGGTCCATACTACCATGATCTAGTCCGAGTGCACACATGGGTATTCGAGTTCATATGCGAACGAACATCACCATGTACCATGGATTGGCGACGACACCGGGCCATGTTTTTGACATTCCGGTACATGATCAGAACAAGTAGTACTCACCACTATACTATACTTCCTCCAATACCAACATGTACTTCTAGTATACTGGTGAGTATTCCCTCCTGTCACGTGGGTGACCCGGGTTCGATCACCAGCAACGACGTGAAAGGCGTGGCAAATCTCATGTTGTCTTCGAGGGCATTCTTTCTTGGTCCGTTGGATTCTCTATCCCTTTAAAACACTTAGGGGCATTCAGTGGGTCGTCAACGAGAGAGGGACTATATTACCATGATCTCGTCCGAGTGCACACATGGGTATTCGAGTTCATATGCGAACGAACATCGTCATGTACCATGGATTGGCGACGGCACCGGGCCATGTTTTCAACATTCCGGTACATGATCAGAACAAGTAGTAATCACCACTATACTATACTTCCTCCAACACCAACATGTCGTTCTAGTATACTGGTGAGTATTCCCGCCTGTCACGCGGGTGACCCGGGTACGATCACCAGCAACGACGCGAAAGGTGTGGCAAATCTCATGTCATCTTCGACGGCATTCTTTCTCGGTCCGTTGGATTCTCTATCCCTTTAGAACACTTAGGGGCATACAGTGGGTCGTCAGCGAGAGAGGGACTATATTACCATGATCTCGTCCGAGTGCACACATGGGTATTCCAGTTCATATGCGGACGAACATCGTCACATAACATGCATTGGCGACGAAACCGGGCTATATTTTCGACATTCCGGTACATGGTTCGAGCCAATAGAACAAATGATACTTTCTCCAACACCAACATGTCATTGTAGTACAAAGGATACTTTCTCCAACGCCAACTTGTCATTGTAGTATAGTGGTGAGTATTCCCACCTGTCACGCGGGTGACCCGGGTTCGATTCCCGGTTACGGCGTGAAGGACGGCGTAAATCTCCTGTCATCTTCTAGGGCATTGTTGCTCGCTCTGTTGGATTCTCTATTCCTTTCAAACATTTGGGGGTGTACAGTGGGTTGTCAAGGATAGAGGGTCCATACTACCATGATCTAGTCCGAGTGCACACCTTGGTATTGCAGGTCATATGCGGACGAACAACTTCCCACAACATATATTTGCGACAAATCCGGATATATTTTCGACATTCCGGTACATGGTCCGAGCCAGTAGTACAAATGATACTTTCTCGAACACCAAAATGTCGTTGTAGTATAGTGTTGAGTATTCTCGCCTGTCACGCGGGCGACCTGGGTTCGATCCCCGCCAACGGCATGAAGGACGGGGCAAATCTTCTATCATCTTCTAGGGCATTTCAAGGGCATTGTTGCTCGCTCTGTTGGATTCTCTATCCCTTTCAAACACTTGGGGGCGTGCAGTGGGTTGTCAAGGAGAGAGGGTCCATACTACCATTATCTAGTCCGAGTGCACACATGGGTATTGGAGTTCATATGCGGACGAACAGCTTCGCATAACATATATTTGTGACAAAACCGGGCTATATTTTCAACATTCCGGTACATGGTCCGAGCCAGTAGTACAAAGGATACTTTCTCCAACATCTCGTTGTAGTATAGTGGTGAGTATTCCCGCCTATCACGCGGGTGACCCGGGTTCGATCCCAGGTAACGACGCGAAGGGCGTCGAAATTCTCCTGTCATCTTTGCGGGCATTCTTTCTTTGTCTGTTGGATTCTTTATCCCTTTCAAACACTTGGGGGCGTAAAGTGGGTCGTCAACGAGGGAGGGACTATATTAGCAAGATCTCGTCCGAGTGCACACATGGGTATTCCAGTTCATCTGCGGACGAACATAGTCACATGACATGTATTTTCAACATGGCTTTATTTTCAACATTCCGGTACATGGTCTGAGCAAGTAGTACAGAGGATATATCCTCCAACACCTGTTACCGGCCGGCAAGGAGTCCAAAATACGGAGTGAAGGAATTAATTAAGTATGGTTGTAAATAAGAATAGTGTGGACGGACGGACTGGAAATGGTATGCCGTTCCAGATCCGGACGGATCCCGAATAGGTGCGATAGGCACCGTTTTGTACTACGGGCCGGAAACCTATTTAAAGGCCCGGACCCCATTGTAATCGCAGCGGATAATTAATAGAGCATATGGTGTTTATACTTCTGTGTTGATTTCCGTTTTGTACTTACTTTTATATCTTACGCGTGTAATTAACCAAAGCGATCTAATCGTGTAACCTACGTAAGTCGGTGTAATCGTTGAATCTTAATCCTATGTCGTAATCACCCTTTGGTGAAGTGTCTCCGTGACACCTTGTGTTAGGCCTTGTCCGGTCAGAGAATAACACAGTTTTGGCGACCACGATTCTTGCTTTCTCGCAGCGAACGACGGCTTAATGGATGACGAGACCAACGCACGACGCCTCGCTGAACGGCAAAGACGGCGTGAGACTTTCCAGCAAGCAGCGCACGAAATTCGCTCGAATCGTTCGTTCTCCAACGAGATCCGGAGAGTCGCGGAGGAATCTCTTCGGTTACAGCAAACTCGCGACCAGGACGACGGAAGAAGTCTAAGTAGTCTCCGGGAAACCGAACGCCTCCTCGAGGCGCTGGCAAGCGGAGAAAACGAGGCAGAAGCCTTTTCAGCCTACGAATCGGATTCCGAAGGGGGATACAGCGTGCACACGAACTACCGGAGCAGCAACGATACCCCCGGCGGCCCGGAGGACGACGGGTCCGATACCGTGCCGACTCCAGAACCGGAACCGCTCGACCAGGGCTATCCGGAACCGCAAACGGAAGCCGTCAACCCACCAACACCGGAAGTGGAAGAAGCAAAGCCACCGGCACCAACGAAAGAGCCGGCGAAGGTACCGGAAGACGAACCGGAGAGAAAACCGGAAAGATATCAACAAACGCCACTAAACCGCGGCCTAACACTGGACGACGACATGCCGTTCCAATACTCAAAGTATCGCGATGATCCGGACGCGGAAGCGCATGTTCATGCCTTCGAGCAGACATGGGAAGCAAATCACACGTCCCAGCGAATGACATTGGAGGAAGAAGAACGCTCGAAGATAGCGGAATTCGGGGTCACGTTGGAAGGACCAGCAACACGATGGCGGCGGACGCAGGACCCGGCGACCATCACAACCTTTGCAGAATTAAAAGCAAAATTCTTGCATTTTTTCCACAAGGAGGTCGACCAGACGACAATGGTGGGCCTGTTTTATACGATCCGACAGGAGGCAGGGGAAAGCATTCCCCAATTCGTCATCCGTTTCCAACGAATGCATAGCCAGCTTGCCCGTGCACCCCCGGAGGAGGAATTACGGACGATATTCTTAAACGCACTCCGGGAACCGTTACGCACGGTGTGTACAGTAATCGACTTTCGAGGAAGCACCATTGACCAGGTCATTGACCGGGTCAGAGAAATGGAAAAGTCAAGCTCATGGCTTACACTGGGAACACTGCAACGGGCGTTACCCACCGATGAAGATCTCCGGTTCCGGCAGGCAATTCAATGCACAATCTGCTTGAATGCCGGACACTCGGCAGTGGAGTGCACCATGAGAACTCAGTGTGTGATTTGTCAATCCAAGAGTCATACAACGGACCGGTGCGAGTATAACCTGTTAAACCGACAAGCACCACCCGTCCGACGGATCGAGCCAAGAAGCAGCCGAGACGAAGATGACGATCGTTGGCAAAGAATGAACCGGTACCGATCGGCACAGGATGTCCGGTACGGAGACAGACAAGAGAATGATGGCCGGTACGGGAATCGGCATGATAACTACGACCGGTATGAGCGATCGGACCGTTATCGGGAGTCCAACAGACGACACGAGCAATACGACAGAGACCATTCCCCTGGTTACCGAAGGCACCAGGAGGACTACGGCCGATTTTACGATCCACCACGACCGGACTACCGAAATAAAAATAAGAATAATAAGAAACGTAATTTCAAGAAAGGTGGTCACACTAGGGACCCGGAACATGGAACCCCAAGGAGCCAACCGGCACAGAACGCACCACTCACTACGGGACCGACTCCGGATACCAGCAATGCTGAATCCAGCAATACCCGTAAAGAGTACTGCTATTACTGCAGGCAGGAAGGCCACTACAGTAACCAGTGCCCGGCAAAGAGCTACGATAAATGACCAGCAGTTAATATGGTGGTTCCGGAAGTGGCGGATATACAGCAAGTAACCACACGGTCGAAAGGCATGGCCAAAGAGTGGGAAACACAAGAGGCCATACGAAAACAGGCGACGGAATGGGTGAAGGAAGCCAATGAAAGGAACGTCGCGGACGCGGAACGGCAAAAGGCGAATACCATAGGGAGTGCTGGCGGTAGCCACCCAGAAAACGAGACATGGCAAGCACTGCAAGAATGTCAGATCACGTTGCCATTAGGAAGACTCTTGCAGCTCGTGCCGCGATTTACGGAAGGACTAAAAACGGGCATGACAAACGGTATAGCCCCACCGGCACCAGTCCTCTTCTCGAATCCGGAGGAGGGATCGACGGTGGTGGACACTAGTAGTCCGGTGATTACAGCTATTGTCAAAGGGCACGAACTTCCCGGCACAGTAATCGACGGAGGTTCCGGGGTGAACGTAATAAGCCTCCACACGTGTGATGCCTTGGGTATACATGAATGGGAGCCATGTCCGTTCTGGCTACAGATGGCGGATACGAGCTCTGTACGGCCGACGGGCTTAATACGGAAATTGGAAGTCACCATAGGAGGTCACACATTTCACATCTCGGCTGTAGTGCTGCAGCTACAGGCGCAAGGCGCGTACCCACTGTTGCTGGGCAGACCATGGTTGAAAACAGCACACATCAAGCAAAATTGGCGGAAAAATATGATCACCTTCCGGCGCGGAAAAGCCAAGGTCCGGGTACCGACACAACCACGGACGAGCAAGGGTAAGGAATGCACACCGCTATATGCGGAATGCGTGAACATGCTTGAAGGGTTGGCAGACGACGAAGAAGCCCAGTACTTGGAGGAACACCCGAAGATCGTACCACTCTTCGAGATTGACGTAGCTGAAGCCGTAGCGTCATACTTGCCGCAGCGGGACGAAACCGAAGCCGAACCAGACAAAGATTCGATTCGGGAATTACGGCAAGCACAGGAAGCATTGGAACGGGAAATGGCCATTTTCCAACGGGTAAAAACATCCCAACTCGACGAAGTGAACCTAGGAAGCAAGGACGAATCAAAGCCGGTACACATCGCCAAAGAAATGAAGCCGGAAGATAAAGCGGCGATGATCAAACTTCTCACGGAGTTTCGCGACGTATTCGCCTGGTCATACGAAGACATGCGAGGGCTGGACCCTCAATTATTTCAGCATCAGATCCACTTAGGCAAGGACGCGAAACCAGTGGCGCAAAGACGTTACCGAATGAACCCCAACTACGCCGCCAAAGTGAAGGAGGAAATCGACAAACTCCTAAGAGTGGGCTTCATCCGGCCGGTAAAGAAAGCGACGTGCCTGAGCCCCATCGTCGTCGTCCCAAAGAAGAACGGTAAAATCCGCGTGTGTGTAGATTACAGGAAACTAAATGCAGCCACAATTACGGATGCATTCCCTCTTCCGTTCACGGATGGAGTACTGGATGCCGTCGCCGGCCATGAAGTTTATAGCTTTCTAGACGGGTTCAGCGGATACAATCAAATCCGGATGCACCCTGACGACCAGGAGAAGACAGCGTTCGTCACCGAATGGGGGGTGTTTGTGGCCGAAGTAATGATGTTCGGCCTAAAAACGGCACCAGCAACTTTCCAGCGAATCATCATGGAGATCTTCGGCGAATACATTCCTGCCTTCATGCAGGTTTTCCTGGATGATTTTGCAGTCTATAGCCGGGTAAAAGACCATTTGCAGCACCTACGGTTATGCCTTGAAAAGTGTAGGTTATACCGGCTAAGCTTAAACCCAGCAAAATGCATCTTTGGAGTTTCAAGTGGAATCTTACTGGGACACATTGTAAGTAAGGAGGGCATTGCGGTCGACCCGGACAAAGTAAACGCGATACTAGGGGCACCGGCGCCGAAAACGGCCAAAGCACTAAGCCGATTCTTAGGACAGATCCGGTGGCACAGCCGGATGCTCCGTCACTTGGCTGACTTGGCTACACCATTACACACCGCGGTACATCGGACACCGTTCCAATGGACGGATACGGAGGATAAGGCATACAATGCCCTGAAGGTACTTTTGTCGCAAGCACCCGTCGTGCAGCCTCCGGATTGGAGCAAGGAATTTCATGTGTTCGTTGACGCTTCCGACATTGCTATCGGCAGCGCCTTAATGCAACTTACGGAGCCCAAATGGTACCGGCCGGTATATTATGCCAGCCGGAAGCTGTCCCAAGCGGAGAAGAACTATTCGACTACGGAACGGGAGGCCCTGGGCATGATCTACAGTGTCACAAAGTTTCGTCATTACCTATTGGGAAGGAAGTTCTCCTTTCATGTGGATCACTCGGCGCTCCTGTACTTAGTGTCCAAGGCGTCCCTGACCGGTAAGTTGGCCCGTTGGACCTTGCTGTTGCAGGAGTTCGAATTCGAGATCTTCCACCGGCCCGGTATCCAGCATGCCGTAGCAGACTACCTGAGCCGGTTAGAGTCCGGAGAATCAGGCGACGGAGTATCGGATGAATTCCCGGACGCAGAGTTATTCCGTATCACCCCGGAAACGGCAGCGGACGACACGGTGGCATCAGAAGATAGGTGGCTGACAAACATGCACCAGTTCCTAAGCACGGGCCTGCCACCGGAGGAAATGAACCGGGACGAGAGGAAACGACTGGCGGTGCAGAGCCGCAATTTTTGTCTGTTACGGGACACTCTCTACCACAAAGGAGCAGATGGAATATGGAGACGGGCAGTCCGTAGTGACGAGAAACAAGTAATCTTACGGGAAGCACACTGTGGGGTTGCCGGAGGACACTATGCCGGGGAAGCGACGGCAAGGAAGGTATGGCAGAGCGGCTTATGGTGGCCCACGACGTTAAAAGACGCCGTCAAGTATGCTAAGGAATGTGACCTATGCCAACGAATGGGCCAGCCTACGGAGCAAGCACGGATGCCACACCAACCGGTACTTCCACTAGAGCCATTCCAGAAGTGGGGGTTGGATTTTGTCGGACCGTTCAAGCCACCGGCAATGAGAACGGGTAATCGTTATGTCATCGTGGCAACAGATTATTGCACTAAATGGGTGGAGGCTAAGGCCTTGAGAGACAATACCGCGTCATCCACAGCAAAATTCCTGTACGAGAACATTTGGTGCCGATATGGATGTCCAATTGAATTAATCAGCGACCAAGGAGGGCACTTCCTCGGCCAGGTAGTTGAAAGCTTAACAACGTTCTATGCCGTGGTCCATAAACGGAGCACACCGTACTACCCACAAGCGAACGGGTTAGCAGAGTCCACCAACAAAACGCTGCAGAACATTCTCCGCAAAATCGTCAATGAAAACCGGACGGACTGGGATACAAAGCTCCATAGCGCGCTATGGGCGTACCGAACGGCATACAAAACAAGTATCCGGACAACGCCGTTCCGGTTAGCGTTCGGCTTAGAGGCAGTCATGCCGGTGGAATTTCAGGTACCAAGCTTACGGATCCAACTACGGGAACGGCTGAATGAAAAGGAGTCGGAGGAAATGCGGCTAGCAGCACTATGCGAACTGGAGGAGCAACGGCTGGCCAGCATCCTACACATGGAACTGGAGCAATGACGACGGAAAGCGTTCGTTGACCGTCACCGGAAAGGTAATGAAAAGATGTTCGAAATCGGAAAGCCGGTGCTAGTATTCCAAACGAGGATGGGCAAGCTGCCGGGTAAAATCCGGTTTAGATGGACAGGCCCGTATTGGCTTACACGGGAATACAACGGGTCCTATCAGTTAGGGACACTTGCCGGTGAAGTGCTAGGCAAGTGGGTCAACGGATTTAGACTAAAGCCCTATAAAGGACCGATGCCAAAGAACCCGTTTATGCAGCCCACCGGCACTATACCGGGAACGGTACGGATGGAAGAAAAAGACGACGGGGAACCCGTAGCAGAGGCGAAGGAAGACACGGCAACCCGTAAGGAAAACGGTAAGGGTCCGAAGGGACCTACGGATGTGTAAGATCACATACCGTCATTTAAAATTTAAAAATAAAAAATAATAAAAAATAAAAAAAATCGAGGTATGAACGGACGTGAAAGCAAGGAGCGAAAAGGTACAAAGTGGGCATTTAAGAGCCGCCACGCTACTTAATACTAAATTGGTACACGACGTGTGCATGCTCGAAAAAGGCGCCAAGACGCACAGAGAAGAAGCAGAACGCATGGAGACCTTTTCATTTCGCGAGCAAAGAAGCACAGAAGCACCAAGGCGGTGGAAGCTTACCAAACGCGAACTTGCACTCAGAGAACCCCCACGTTCGGAACTCTCTATCTCTCGCTCTCACTCCCATCACCACTCTACCTCGCTATCTTTCCTCGACCTCGAAGCAGACATGGAACCACAAACGCTGTCGGAAGCGGCCAGGAAATGGCTCAGGCAACACGGACTGGATGGGTTCTTGACCATCATGGAGGCACCACCGCACAGAGAAGCCGACCGGGTCATCAAGGAGCTCGACACGGAAGTCATCACCGAGGAAGCGATACGTGTGCTAACAGGCCTTCCGGAGGGAGGTATCTTTCAGATTGATAACCCAACCTCGGAGCAACTCATCCGATATTTCGGTGAGTACTCTGTTGCCGGCAAAGGCTATCGAACGCAGGGCGGCGAAGATCCGCTATTCAGGGAGATAGCTCGAGTGCTCCATGAGTACGGCCACGTGTACCCCCGACCCCCTGTCATGCCAAAAAATCAGGCAGGGATGATCATAGCCACCTATGAAGGGACCAAGGTGGATTGGCCGGTGTTGATTGCAGACGGTTTGTGCGCGGCAATCGACATGGTACGAGGAAAGGACGGCAAGGAGGGCCGGAAGCTGTGGCATGCCGTAGCTCAGTGGATAACATTGCTCGTGCCGCCGGTCGAGACCGTCCAGCCAAAGAAGCGGCCAAGATTATCGGAAGGAAGCACCTCGAAACCCGCGTCTAAACGACAGCAGCTGCTGGCGTCGAAGGCGACGAAAGGGAAGAAACGGCTCCCAGAACCGGAGGAGGTGTCACCGGTCCGACCCGTTAAGATAACCATACGGCGACCGGGACAGAAGGAACCAGAACCCTTGACGGCACAGAAACATGCCGTTACCCAGGAAGAGGAAACGGAGGAGCCAGAAGAGCACCTCCAACGACGGTCAAGAAGTAGGACCGCCGGGACAGCGGGGGAGCGTTCGTACCCGCAAGAGGAAGAAACGCCCCCAACTCAACCTGAGCAAACCACAAGGGAGGAACCGGAACCGGTGCGTATGGAACCGGCCTTGTCGACTTCTATAGAAGAAGTCATTCCAACGGCTCCGGAGACGGCGAGAACCGGAACTCAACAGCCGGCGAGCCCAGCCAGCACACACGGTGGCCAAGGAGTAGAACCAGAACGGCAGATACAAGCACTCAGGCCAGACAATTCCACAGTGAACGAGCCGACCCGACCAGTACAGCAGCAAGGCACCAGTAGCATGTGGCTACGGTGGGTAGGCGAGCAGATCGCCGGAGTGGTCGAGTACATAGAGGCGGAGGAGAGAGCGCACCACGAACGGTTGCTCGTCACAACCGTAGATCTAGAGACGGCCCGGTCCAGAATCCGGAGCCTTGAACAAGACTTGGACAGGGTCACAAGGGAAATGGCTCAATTGGCTTTGACAACACAAGTCCAAGCACCGGTGTCTCCGGGCAATGTACAGAATAAAGCGTCAGATCAACCTGTACATAGCAATCAGACCCCGGCAACGGAAACCGTTCCGGAGAGAAATGCGGCACAAGCCCAAGAGCTTGCGGACTTAAAGGATGAGCTAGCTGCCCAAGAAGCGCTGAGGAGCCGCGAAAGAGAGTTGAAGACGGCAGCAGAGGCAGAACTCAAAAAGACTGCCGAGAATCTACGCCGGGCCGAGGAGAGCTTACGAAAAGGCCACCAAGCATACGACCGGCTCAAGGAGGAGAAGGAGAAAATGCTGCAAGAGAAGGACAGGCTCCGGAGAAACGCCGAAACAGAAGTAGAGCGCCTGAAAGAGGAACTCCGGTAGGTAAAGGATAGGGAGGACCGGAACCATCGCCAGATCAACGGCAAGCTCAAACAAAAAACGGAGGAATTTGAGCACTTGCACCGGGAGTATAAACGGTTGCAAACAGAGCACAAGGAACGGACAGATGAGCTCCGGCAAGCAGTTGATCGGACCGCAATGGCATACGCTAAGGAACAAGCGGAAACCAGAAGACGGTTGGAAGAGGCGGAGAAGGTTCGGACAAAGCTCCTCAGGCAACAGCAGGCGGAAAAAGAAAGAGCGGCGGAGGTACTGCAGAGGCTGCAAACAACATATCAAGGGCAGTTGACGCGCTACAGAGAGCAGGCGGAGGATACGGCTAATCTCATCAAGCAGTTGAAGGAGGAACGACAAGTTGTGGAAAGTAGAGCGCAAATGGGAGCAAGTCGCATCCAGGATATCATGCGGGCCTGGTTGAACCAGACCAAGAGCTTGATTGACAACGGTTCCGTCAAATGGTGGACCAAGTGGGCCACGAACGCGGCGGAACTCCAATTGCTCCGGGCCGACGTAGAGAACCGGCGGAAGGAGGGAGATGATTGCTATATGCTGACTTCCGAAGACTTCACCGGCATAAGAGATGAGCTGGCCGAAGACTTTCAGGCCTTGGCAGAGGACCAACTAGGGCAAGTCCGGCAACTTGTAGCTCAGCTGGACGACGACAGGCTGGAGGCGCAGATCCAGTTTGAAAGCTACGAGAGGTCCCGGATCCGGGAAGAGAAAGCACGAGAACCGGTTACGGTCAACCTCAGTGATGAGTAACCGTTACTGGAAGGAGACCGGACCGGAAGCAGTCAAACGGGGATGCCGGAGTCAGAGAAACAAACGGAGCAGCCGCCTATAGAGCAGCCGGAGCAGCCTCAGTCCCAACCGCAACCACAGCAGTAGCAGCAAGCACAGCCGCGACAACCACAACCGGAAGAACAAGTGGAAACTCTGGAACAAAGTATTTTGGACAATTTGGGTGAACAATGAAGGGGCCGAGAAGGGTTCGACGTACAAGGTACTGTCCCACGGGCGTGCCATGTGTTACCGGCCGGCAAGGAGTCCAAAATACGGAGTGAAGGAATTAATTAAGTATGGTTGTAAATAAGAATAGTGTGGACGGACGGACTGGAAACGGTATGCCGTTCCAGATCCGGACGGATCCCGAATAGGTGTGATAGGCACCGTTTTGTACTACGGGCCGGAAACCTATTTAAAGGCCCGGACCCCATTGTAATCGCAGCGGATAATTAATAGAGCATATGGTGTTTATACTTCTGTGTTGATTTCCGTTCTGTACTTACTTTTATATCTTACGCGTGTAATTAACCAAAGCGATCTAATCGTGTAACCTACGTAAGTCGGTGTAATCGTTGAATCTTAATCCTATGCCGTAATCACCCTTTGGTGAAGTGTCTCCGTGACACCTTGTGTTAGGCCTTTTCCGGTCAGAGAATAACAACACCAACATGTCATTGTAGTATAGTGGTGAGTATTCTCGTCTGATACGCGGGTGACCCGGGTTTGATCCCTGGCAAGGGCGCGAAGGATGGGGCGAATTTCCAATTATCTTCTAGGTTGGGTTTCTCCTCGTAAATATCCTGTGTATTCTTCTCTTCTTCGTGTCGGGCATTCTTTCACCGTTTTCTGTGCATGATTCAAGCTCGGTTGTGGCCGAGCGTTGCGTATAGGGAGCTTCTAGTTCCCGTCATTTGCGACGAAACCGGGCCATGTTTTCGACATTCCGGTACATGGTCCAAGCCAGTAGTACAAAGGATATATCCTCTAACACCAACATGTCGTTGTAGAATAGTGGTGAGTATTCCCGTCTGTCACGCGGGTGACCCGGGTTCGATCCCCGGCAACGGTGCGAAGGATGGGGCGAATTTCCTGTCATCTTCTACGCCATTCTTTCTCTTACCGCTAGATTTTATACCCCTTATGAAGACTTGGGGGCATACAATGGGTCGTCAGCGAGGCAGGGTACATATTACCATGATCTCGTCCAAGTGCACACATGGGTATTCGAGTTCATATGCGAACGAACATCGTCATGTACCATGGATTGGCGACGACACCGGGCCATGTTTTCGACATTCCGGTACATGATCAGAACAAGTAGTACTCACCACTATACTATACTTCCTCCAATACCAACATGTACTTCTAGTATACTGGTGAGTATTCCCGCCTGTCACGCGGGTGACCCGGGTTCGATCACCAGCAACGACGCGAAAGGCGTGGCAAATCTCATGTCATCTTCGAGGGTATTCTTTCTCGGTCCGTTGGATTCTCTATCCCTTTAAAACACTTAGGGGCATACAGTGGGTCGTCAGCGAGAGAGGGACTATATTACCATGATCTCGTCCGAGTGCACACATGGGTATTCGAGTTCATATGCGAACGAACATCGTCATGTACCATGGATTGGCGACGACACCGGGCCATGTTTTCGACATTCCGGTACATGATCAGAACAAGTAGTACTCACCACTATACTATACTTCCTCCAACACCAACATGTCGTTCTAGTATACTGGTGAGTATTCCCGCCTGTCACGCGGGTGACCCGGGTACGATCACCAGCAACGACGCGAAAGGCGTGGCAAATCTCATGTCATCTTCGAGGGCATTCTTTCTCGGTCCGTTGGATTCTCTATCCCTTTAAAACACTTAGGGGCATACAATGGGTCGTCAGCGAGAGAGGGACTATATTACCATGATCTCGTCCGAGTGCACACATGGGTATTCCAGTTCATATGCGGACGAACATCGTCACATAACATGCATTGGCGACGAAACCGGGCTATATTTTCGACATTCCGGTACATGGTCCGAGCCAGTAGTACAAAGGATAGTTTCTCCAACACCAACATGTCGTTGTAGTATAGTGGTGAGTATTGCCACCTGTGACGCGGGTCACCCAGGTTCAATCCCCGGCAACGGCGCGAAGGGCGTGGCAATTTAGTGTTTGGCTTACGGCTTTGCAAGGAGTGTGGGTTGATATACCGCTCGAATACGGAGCGTGTCTACTCTTGATAGCAATGGGCCCCCGCGAATCCATTACTATCGTAGATGTAACCAGGACTTCCCGGGAGGTCACCCATCCCAGTACTGTTCTGGCTCAAGCGCTTAACTTGCAATGCTTGAAGCATCCAAACAACCACAAAACTCATGGCATGTGAGTTTTTTCTGTAATTAACCGTTCGGTTGTAGCAAGGAGTGCGGGTGACTTTGTGATATAGTAGATAATGTAATAGTAAAAGAAGAGATTCTCAGCACACACACACACACACACACACACACACACACACACACACACACACAGAGACTCAATAAGTTTTCATTAAAATGAAAGGAAAGACCTTATGCAGCAAACTAGTTTCTCTCGCTTAGAGCTCATCAGTGCAAAAGGTCATGGAAATACAAATGGTGGTTTATATAGGATGTTGAGAATGGGGAAGGGAGGAGAAAGAGGGAAAGTATAATCATAGTGAGTGGGGTGTAATAAGAGTGTAAATAGATGGAAGGCTGTAAGGATTTAAGGTGGAAGATCTTGATGATAGGGGGGGTGGTGATAAAGGGGGAAATGAGTTGGTGATAGGAAGATTGATAGGGTGATAAGACAGATGAGTGAGTGATAGGGTATGTAATTATAAGTACGTAAATATAAGATGGTGAGAAGGTGAAAATTAAGGAAGGGAATAAGAAGGGAAAGGAAGGAAAATGAAAAAGGAAGTTAGTAAGAGGTGGTGGGGAGAAGGTTTGAGGGAAACGAGGGAAGAGAGAGAGTGTATAAAAAGGTAGTGAGAGGTATAGGGGAGGGGGAAGGGAGAGAAAGAGAGAGAGAGAGAGAGAGAGAGAGAGAGAGAAACGGAATGAGTAAAGATATAAAATAGTAGTAAGGGGGGGAGAGAGAGAGAACTTGGATTTTAGTGAAACGTGTAGAAAAAGGTAGTGAGAGGTATAGGGGAGGGGGAAGGGAGAAGGGAGAAAAAAGGGAGAGAGAAGTATGGATTTTAGTGTAATGTGTATAAAAAGGTAGTGAGAGGTATAGGGGAGGGGGAAGGGAGAAGGGAGAAAAAAGGGAGAGAGAGAGAGAGAGAGAGAGAGAAGGAATGAGTGAAGATATAAAATAGTAGTAAGGGAGAGAGAGAGAGAGAGAGAGAGAAATATAGATTTTAGTGAAATATAAGGGAATGATAGGGGAGTATAGATAGGAGGGAAGGGGAAAAAGGAGATGTGTGTGACTAGTAAATAGTAGTAAGGGGGAAGGAGGGAGGAACGAGGAAGGGGGATAGATGAAGGGTGAGAAAATATGTTTATGGGGGTTCTAAGATGTTTTTAGTTTTGACTAGAAAAGAGTGGAGGTTTTTGGATTTTGTCCAACAAATAATGGGTTTAGGGATATGTTGTAGTTGGGGATCTAATTGTAGGCTAGAGTGTAGGCTATTGAGCATTTCTTTGATAATTAGTGTGGGGGTATGGCGAGTATATCTAAGTTTGAAGATAGTGGGTGGGGTGGTTTTTTTAGTTTTTTCTTTGAAGAGGAGAGTGTGTCTAAGGGAGTAAGGGTGTTTTCTAAAGTTCTTTAGAATAAAATGCGTGGGATAACCTCGGGCCCTAAGTCTCGTAAAGAATTTCTTTTGCATATTTAAATAACCTAGGGATGTGCTTTCTCTAACCATATATCTTTTTAATTCATCTTTGAGGGTATTCTTTCTTGGTCCAATGGATTCTCTATCCCTTTCGAACACTTGGGGGTGTAAAGTGGGTCGTCAGCGAGGGAGGGATTATATTAGCAAGATCTCATCCGAGTGCACACTTGGGTATTCCAGTTCATCTGCGGACTAACATAGTCACATAACCTGTATTTTCAACATGGCTATATTTTCGACATTCCGGTACATGGTCTGACCAAGTAGTACAGAGGATATATCCTCCAACACCAACATGTCGTTGTAGTATAATGGTGAGTATTCCCGTCTGTCACGCGGGTGACCCGGGTTCGATCCCCGGCAACGGCGCGAAGGATGGGGCGAATTTCCTGTCATCTTCTAGGGCATTCTTGCACGGCTCGTTGGATTCTCCATCGCTTCCAAAAACTTGGACGCGTACAGTGGGATATCAGCGAGCGAGGGCCTATATTACCATGATCTAGTCCGAGTTCATATGCGTACGAACATCTTTGCGTAACATGTATTTGCGACGAAAAGGGGCCAGGTTTTCAACATTCCGGTACATGGTTCGAGCAAGTAGTATAGAGGATACTTCCTCCAACAGCAACATGTCGTTGTAGTATAGTGGTGAGTATTCCCGCCTGTCACGCCGGTGACACGGGTTCGATCCCCGGCAAAGGCGCGTAGGGCATTGCAAATCTCTTGTCATCTTCAAGGGCATTCTTTCTTGGTCCGATGGACTCTCTATCCAATTCAAACAGTTTGGGTCGTCAGCGAGGCAGGGACTATATTACCATGATTTTGTCCGAGTGCACACATGGCTATTCCAGTTCATATGCGGATGAATATCCTCACATAACATGCATTGGTGATGAAACCGGGCTATATTTTCGACATTCCGGTGCATGGTCCGAGCCATTAGTACAATGGATACTTTCTCCAACACCAACATGTCGTTGTAGTATAGTGGTGAGTATTCCCGCCTGTCACGCGGGTAACCCGGGTTCGATCCCCGACAACGACGCGAAGGATGGGATTCCAGTCGGTTGTCAGCGAACGATGGCCTATATTACCATGATCTCGTCCAACTGCACACAGGGGTATTGCAGTTCATATGCGGACGAACATATTCGCATAACATGTATTTGCGACGAAAGAGGGCCATGTTTTCAGCATTCCGGTACATGGTTCGAGCATGTAGTATAGAGGATACTTCGTCCAACACCAACATGTTGTTGTAGTATAGTGCTGAGTATTCCTTCCTATCACACGGTTGATCCGGGTTCGATCCTCGACAATGGCGCGAAGGGCGTGGCAAATCTCATGTCATCGTCGAGGGCATTCATTCTCGGTCCGTTGGTATTTCTATCCCTTTGAAACACTTGGCGGCATATAGTGGGTCGTGAGTGAGGGAGGGGCTATATTACCATGATCTCGTCCGAGTGCACACATGGGTATTCCAGTTAATATGCAGACGAACATCGTCACATAACATGCATTGGCGACGAAACCAGGCTATATTTTCGACATTCCAGTACATGGTCGGAGAAAGTAGTACAGAGGATATATCCTCCAACACCCGGGTGAGTATTCTAGCCGGTCATGCGGGTGACCCAGGTTCGTACCTCGGCAACGACGCAAATGACGTGGAGAATTTTTTGTCATCTTCTAGGGAATTCTTGCTCGCTCCGTTCGATTCTCGATCCCTTTCAAACACTTGGGGGCGTATAGTGGGTTGTTAGCGAGAGAGGGCCCATACTACCCTGGTCTAGTCCGAATGCACACATGTGTATTGCACTTTATATGCGGACGAACATCGTCGGATAAGATGTATTGGCGACGACACCAGGCCATGTTTTCGACATTCCGGTACATGGTCAGAACAAGTAGTACTCACCACTGTACTATACTTCCTCCGACACCAATATGTCGTGCTAGTATAGTGGTGAGTATTCCCGCCAGTCACGCGGGTGACCCTGGTTCGATCCCCGTAAATGGAACGAAGGATGGGGGGAATCTCCTGTCATCTTCTAGGGCATTGTTGCTCACTCCGTTGTATTCTCTATCCTTTTCAAACACATGGGGGCGTACAGTGAGATGTGAACGATAGAGGGCCCATCCCACCATGATCTAGTCCGAGTGCACACATAGGTATTGCAGTTCATATGTGGACGAGCATCTTCGCACAACTTGTATTTGTGACAAAACCGGGCCATGTTTTCGATATTCCAGTACATGATCCGAGCCAGTAGTAGAGAGGATATATCCTCCAACACTAACATGTCGTTGTAGTATAGTGGTGAGTATTCCCGCCTGTCATGCGGGTGACCCGGGTTCGTTCCCCGGCAACGGCGCGAAGGACGTTGCGAATTTATTGTCATCTTTTAGGGCATTCTTGCTCACTCCATTGGATTCTCTATCCTTTTCAAACTCTTGGGGGCGTACAGTGAGATGTCAACGATAGAGGGCCCATACATACTACCATGATCTAGTCTGAGTGCACACATGGGTATTGCAGTTCATTTGTGGACGAACATCTTCGTACAACATGTATTTGTGACAAAACCGGGCCATGTTTTCGATATTTAAGTACATGGTCCGAGCCAATAGTACAGAGGATATATCGTCCAAGACCAACATGTCGTTGTAGTATAGTGTTGAGTATTCCCGGTTGTCACGTAACCTGTATTTTCAACATGGCTATATTTTCGACATTCCGGTACATGGTCCGAGCCAGTAGTACAAAGAATACTTTCTCCAACACCAACATGTCGTTGTAGTATAGGGGGGAGTATTCCAACTATACTACAGCGGGTGACCCAGGTTAGATCTCCGGCAATGAATGGAAGGGCATGGCAAATTTCCTGTCATCTACGAGGGCATTCTTTCTCGGTCCGTTGTATTCTCTATCCCTTTCAAACACTTGGGGGCGTATAGTGGGTCGTCAGCGAGAGAGGGACTATATTACCATGACCTCGTCCGAGTGCACACATGGCTATTCCAGTTCATATGCGGATGAACATTGTCACATAACATGCATTGGCGACGAAACCGGGCTATATTCTCGACATTCCGGTACATGGTCCGAGCAAGTAGTACAGGGGATATATCCTCCAACAGCAACATGTCGTTGTAGTATAGTGGTGAGTATTCCCGCCTGTCACGCGGGTAACCCGGTTTCGACCCCCGACAACGACGCGAAGGACGGGGCGAATTTCCTGTCCGCTTCTTGGGCATTCTTGCTCCCTCCGTTGGATTCTCAGTTGGCTTACATTGGGTTGTAAGCGAACGAGGGCCTATATGGACCATGAGCTCGTCCGAGTGCACATATGGCTATTATAGTTCATATGCGGACGAACATATTCGCATAACATGTATTTGCGACGATCAGGGCCATGTTTGCAACATTCCGGTACATGGTTCGAGCAAGTAGTACAGAGGATGCTTCCTCCAACACCAACATGTCGTTGTAGTATAGTGGTGAGTATTCCCGCTTGTCCCGCGGGTGACCAGGGTTTGATCCCCGGCAACGGTGCGAAGTGCGTGGCAAATCTAATGTCATCCTTGAGGGCATTTTTTCTCGGTCCGTTGGATTCTCTATCCCTTTAAAACACTTGGCGGCGTTGGGTCGTCAGCAAGGGAGGGACTATATTACCATGATCTCGGCCGAGTGCACACATGGGTATTCTAGTTCATATGTGGACGAACATCGTCACATAACATGCATTGGCGACGAAACCAGGCTATATTTTCGACATTCCGGTACATGTTCCGACCAGGTAGTAGAGAGGATATATCCTCCAACATGAACATGTTGTTGTAGTATAGTTGGGAATATTACAGCCTGTCATGCGGGTGACCCAAGTTCGATCCCCGGCAACGGCGCGAAGGATGTGGCGAATTTCTTGTCATCTTCTAGGGCATTCTTGCTCGCTTCGTTGGATTCTCGATCCCTTTCAAACACTTGGGGTTGTACAGTGGGGTGCTAGCGAGAGAGGGCCCATACTACCATGATCTAGTCCGAGTGCACACATGGGTATTGCAGTCCTTATGTGGACGAACATCTTCGCACAACATGTATTTGTGACGAAACCGGGCCATGTTTTGGACATTCCAGTACATGGTCCGAGCCAGTAGTACAAAGGATACTTCCTCCAACACCAACATGTCGTTGTAGTATAGTGGTGAGCATTCCCGCCTGTCACGCGGTGTCGCGAAGTTTCGCGCGTGCGTGTAGAAGTGCGGGACGACGGGGTTCTTGGACTAGGGAGGGACCGAGCGTAGGAAGTCGTGATTCACCATTTCTGGGACGCCGGAAACAACCCAAAAGGAGGGAGAGAAGAATACGTGCGCACCCCTAGGCAACACACGCACACACATAGTGCCGACCCCACTCACGCTTATGTACAGAAATAGAAGTAAGGAAACACTAAAACACCCACGTAGACACCAAAAACGCAGAATCTTCCATACTTACATGAAGCAAGATACAATAGTCGTCTACTGCCAAGCTGCCAGTTGGGAGCTCACGGGCTCGTCGTGCCGAGCGGGGTCTTGCACAACAGACAGTGCAGATACCGAACTTGCAGGTATCAAGCTAGACTCATAGACTGACGAAGAAGAAGCACAGGAGGAGAAGAAGAAGAGACCCGAAAACAAGAGAGAGAGAGGAAGAGAGAACATCTCTCCATTTAATGGTATACCCTACTAATACAAAATGGGCAACCCCTTCGTAAAGGGGCGCTCCCTTCCTTTTATAGAACAAGGAGAGGGATGCGTTACAATGTGGGATAACCTCGACTTAACTACTGTTCGGCGCCATAAATGCACCCTCGTTATTCATACTAAATGTACAAGGGTGACTGCACCTGCTGCACCTCGTCGATGTAGCCAACATTTTCCCGATTTCCGCCTCTGGCCGATATTCTTCACGACATCTGCCCCCACCAAACCGCACGTCCAACATCCCGGCTCGCTGCCGATTTGAATCGTCGGCTTCGGTTCTTCCTTCGCACTTACCTCCCCGTAGGCTCGTTCGACCCGTCGATGGGTCTTTCGCCGCGATCTCCGTAGTACGCATCCTTTTGTTGGCCCTTGTTCGGCTATATGCACGCTCTGCTCTCCGTCGTACGCCCGATGTCCTTCGCTTGAGGAACGTCCGTAGTGGCCTGCCTGGCCTCCGTCGACCATTCCCATGGTCCTGATTGTTGTCCCGCGTTGTTCTCACTGCCTTCGTCCCCTCGCCGCCACCTTCCTTCTCCTTGGTCTTACATCGCTACGCCGGCTCGGACTGCCAAGGTCTTCGGAATAGTGTGGAGGATCCTTTTCCGGTCTTCTACGCGCGACCTCTAAATTGTGCAACCCATTCTTCACACTCACCTTTCCGCTCCGGCACCTCCGTGTGCCGTCTTCCACTTCCTTCGTTCGGCACCACCCGTGCCGAACACCGTCCCATAGTCGCGCTTCGATCTGGCCTGCGATGGCACTTGCAAGACTCTTGTTCCGCCCCAAGTGTGCCTTTCCGGCCCGACACACCTCCCCGTGTTTGCCCCTACCGACTCCTTCCGAAACCGTAACCGGTCGGTAAGGGTTTCACACATCGTCTGCCCCGTCTTACCGACCTTTGTCGATGTCGAGTCCCGTTCCTTGCCGCCACGTTGGCCGAACATCCGGAGTCTCCGGAACCGGTGTGAAGATCCCCAGGTGTTCGAAAGGGGTAGAGAATCCGGCGGAGCGAGCAAAAATCACCTGGGAGATGACAGTTCATTCACCCCGCGTTTCGGGCCGTTGCAGGGGATCGAACCTTGGTCACCTGCATGATAGGCATGAGTACTCACCACTATACTACAACAAGATCCTAGTGTCAAAAACGTGGCCCGGTTTCATCACCACTACAGGTTATGGGATGGGACGAACTTCATCCGCGTAGGAAGAGGAAAAACCGTGAGTACACCTTGACGATATGATGGTAATATGAGCCTTCCTCGCGAATGACCCACTCTACACCCTAGAGTGTTCGAAGGGGGTAGAGATTTTGGCGAAGCCAACAAAAGTGCCCTAGGAGATGACAGTTGATTCCCACCATTGACGAGAATCGAACCTAGGTCACCCACATGAAAAGCGGAATTAGTCACTAGTATACTACAACGACATCCTGGTGTTGGCGGAAGTTACCTCTATACTACTCGTTCTGTCATGTACCGGAACATCGAAAACATAGCCCAGTTTCGTCGCCAATACACGCTATGTGATGAAGTTCGTCTGCGTATGAATATGATTACCCCTGTGTGCACTCGAACCAGATCATGGTTATATGGGCCATGCCTCCCAGACGACCCACTGAACGCCCCCAAGTGTTCAAAAGGTGTAGACAATCCGGCGGAACGAACAACAATACTCTACGTGATGACACGAGATTCGCACTACCATTTGCGCCGTTGCTGGGAATCGAACCCGCGTCACCCGCGTGACAAGCAACAATACTCACAACTATACTACAATGACATCCTGGTGTTGGAGGAAGTATCCTATGTACTAGTCATTCGGACAATGTACTGGAATGTCGAAAACATGGTCCGCTTTCGTCGCCAATACATGTTATGCAACGAAATTCGTCTGTGTATGAACGGGAATACCCGTGTTTGCACTCGCACGAGATCATGGTAATATGGGCCCTGCCTTGCTCACGACCTACTGTACGCCCCCATGTGTTCAAAAGGAGTAGAGAATCCGGCGGATCGAGCAACAATACCTTAGGGGATAAAACGAGATTTGCACCGCCATTCGCGTCATTGCCCGGGATCAAACCCTGGTCACCCGCGTGACAGGCGGGAATACTCACCACTACACTACAACGACATCTTGGTGTTGGAGGAAGTATCCTATGTACTACTCGTTCGGACCATAGACTGGAATGTCGAAAACATGGCCCGGTTTCGTCGCCAATGCACATTGTGGGGCGAAGTTCGTCCACGTATGAACGGGAAAAACCTTGAGTACACTTGGATGAGATTATGGTAATATGAGCCTTTCTCGCTAACGATCCACTGGACGCCCCCAAGTGTTCAAAAGGGGTAGAGAATCGGGCGGATCAATCAACAATACCCTAGGAGATGACAAGAGATTCAAACCACCCTTCACGCCGTTGCAAAGGATCGAACCCGGGTCACCCGTGTGACGGCCAAGATTATTCACTTCTATACTACAATGATATCCTGGTGTTGGAAGAACCATCCTCTTCGCACCGTTGACGGGAATCGAACCCGGGTCACCCACATGAGAAGAGGAATTAGTCACTAGTATACTACAACGACATCGTAGTGTTGGAGGAAGTATCCTCTGTACTACTCGTTCGGACCATGTACCGGAAGTTTGAAAATGTGGCCCGGTTTCGTCACCAATACACGATATGCGACGAAGTTCGTCCGCGTATGAACATGATTACCCATGTGTGCACTCGCATGAGGTGATGGTAATATGGGTCGTGCCTCGCAGAAGACCCATTGTACGCCCCCAAGTGTTGAAAAGGAGTAGAGAATACGGCGGATCGAACAACATTAGACTAGGAGATGACACCAGATTCAAACCACCATTTGCAACGTTGTCGGGGATCGAACCCGGGTCACCCACGTGATAGGTAGGAATACTCACGTCTATATTGCAATGACATCCTGGTGTTGGAGGATGTATCCTATGTACTACTCGTTCAGACAATGTACCGGAATATCGAAAACGTGGTCCGGTTTCGTCGCCAATACATGTAATGCGACGAAGTTCGTCCGCGTATGAACGGGAATATGCGTGTGTGCACTCGCACGAGATCATGGTAATATGGGCCTTGCCTCTGTAACGACCCACTGTACGCCCCCAAGTGTTCAAAAGGAGTAGAGAATCTGGCGGATCGAACAACAATACCCTAGGAGATGACAGGAGATTCGCACCGTTGTCGGGGATCGAACCTGGGTCACCTGCGTGACATCCGGAAATACTCACCACTATACTACAATGACATCCTGGTTTTGGAGGATGTTAACCTATGTACTATTTGTTCGGATCTTAGACCGGAATGTAAAAAACATGGCCCGGTTTCGTCACCAATACACATGATGGGATGAAGTTCGTCCAGGTATGAACGGGAAAAATCGTGAGTACACTCGGACGAGATCATGGTAATATGAGTCTTGCTCGCTGATGACCCACTGGACGCCCCCGAGTGTTCGAAAGGGGTAGAGAATCCGGTGGATCGAACAAAAATACCCTAGGAGATGACAAGAGATTTGTGAAAGATTATGTGCGGAAGCGTAAGACAACAACTTGGCTACGTAGCAGTAGGGAGAGAGAGAGAGAATAATACACAAAATACAGAGAGTACTCGGGAGAGACAAAGAGAGCAGAACGTTTTAATCAATTACGAAACAATAATGGTTCTATGTACATGAAACGTGCTCAACAACACTATTTATACAGGTCCTGAGAGGAGTGATAGAAGTACCGTGTACTTCAATGCTCACTCGAGCGTCTAGCACTGACTATGAGACTATTAACTCCATAGTAGTCTAGCTGCTACTAGGCGTCCAGTTACTGATGGATCCGGCTCAGGCTTATTCAGCCGATCCGGATCCAGTAGAGTTTGCCGCTCAACACTCCCCCTCAAGCTCAACCCTAGGTCGGATCATAGTGTCAGTCTCCATGGTAGTCGGTCTTTCCACCTGGCTTCTTCTGGCGTCACTCCGCCTCACTCGCGCTCCTCGTCCGGTCCGGTCCTGTTTGGCGCAACCCTTCTGTTCCAGTGCACCTCGACCTCCTTGGTCGGCTTGTCTGCTGAATAGGCCCAATTCAGCTCCCTCGCTGTTGTGACTTCTGTTGTGAATTGATCCGGTTCTTCCGAATCCTTCTATAGAACCGAATCAGGTGTCTCCGATTCGTTCCAGCTCTTGTCCGAATCGGTTGCTCCCGATTCGTCTTTTGGTTCCAGGCCCTTCACCACATTGGACCATTTCTAGCTTTGTTGGTTCTTCCCTTACTGGCGCAATCGACAATCTCTTTTCCTTTGCCCGTTCCGGTGTCTTTGCTCGTTCTCCCCCTCAAGTGTAGCACATCGAGATGCTGAACACCAAGCATTTCGGTGAATTTTTGTAACTTGTCTGATCCGAGTGGTTTGGTGAAGATGTCAGCAACTTGCTGATCCGTATGAACATATCGAAGTTCGACTTCACCGCTCAGGACACGTTCACGAACGAAATGGTAGTGCACTTCTATGTGCTTAGTGCGAGCGGGGAATATGGGTTGCTTGGCGACCTGCATGCTGCTTATGTTGTCACAGTAGATCAGGATTGGGGTCGGCACCTCAATCCGTAGGTCTTGCAGTAGTCGCCGAAGCCAAATGGCTTCAAAGTTGGCAACGGTAGCGCCTCGATACTCAGCCTCAGTGCTCGACAGAGCCACTGTTGGCTGCTTTTTGCTACTCCACGCAATAGTTGTGCTACCTAGGGAAAACATGTAGCCGGAGGTGGATCGGCGATCTGATGCATCGCCGGCCCAGTCGGCATCAGTGTAGCCGACTAGCTCTTCGATTATATCATGCAGGTATAACAGTCCCCGGTCCTTCGTGCCTCTTACATATCGCAAAACTCGATGCGCGCACTCAAGATGCTCTACTATCGGCTTCTGCATGAATTGGCTAATCACACCGAACGGGTAGCTGAGGTTGGGTCGGGTGATGGTCAAATATATAAGGCTTCCGACAATTTGTCGGAACCGTTTCTCATCACAGGCCGGTCCGGAGTCGGGGCAGAGCTTCTAGTTCCGGTCCAGGGGTGTTGAGACAGGTCAGCATTTTGTCATGCCGAACTTGTACAACATATTCAACACATAGTGTCTTTCTGAGAGCAATATGCCATCAGGGGGTTCGGATCACCTCGATCCCAAGGAAATAGTGAAGGACCCCCAGGTCCTTCATCTCAAATGCGTCCGACAGCTGGGACTTGACTCGGCTGATTTCATCGAGTCCGGGTCCGGTGATGACCAGATCATCGACATACAACAAGATGCAAACCAGACCGTCTAGTCCTTGCCAGATGAACAGTGAAGAGTCGCATTTGGAGGCCACAACCCCATCTTACACAACCGGTGCGTGATCTTCGCATTCCAAGCTCGGGGGCTTGCTTCAAGCCATAAAGTGACTTCTTCAGCCGGCATACCGCCGACTTGTTCATCTCCGACTGAAAACCGGGCGGTTGGGTCATAAAGACCTCTTCTTCAAGATCGCCTTGAAGAGGTGAAGATGCCACCCCTTTGCCGCAGCAACCGCTAGCACGACACGAACTGTCTTCATCTTCGCTACCGGAGCAAAGGTCTCGTCGTAGTCGATTCCGTGGGTCTGCGTGTATCCCTTCGCCACTAACCGTGCCTTGTACTCGACATCATGGCTAACTCGGACCTGCTTCGTCCGAGGGTTATAACACTTATACCCCTTTTGCTCATGTGAGTAGCCGACGAGGATGCACTTTTCCAATTTTGAATCCAGCTTCCTCCGCTTCTCATCCGTCACATGCACATATGCTATGCTGCAGAATATCCGAAGGTGTCTCAGATTCGGCTTGCTCCTGAAATACAGCTCATGCGCGGACACCTTGTCACCGATCCGGTTTTGGATGTAGATGGTCGTCCGGACCGCCTCCGCCCAGTAGAAATGGGGCATGCTCTTCTCCTCCAGCATCGCCCTTGCCGCATCGATTTTATACTTTGACCCATATGTGCATGTATATAATTGTGGACAATGTAGGATAGTGCACTTTAGGATAATGTGATTGGAATAACTAACTTATTAAAGTATTCAATACTTGTATTTAAAGTTGATCTAATCTATTCCTCAGTTTGTTCGTATGGGATCAAACCATATGTATATAATTGTGGACAATGTAAGGTAGTGAACTTTTGGATAATGTCCTGGAAATAACAAACCTATTAAGGCTTTCATACCTGTATTTAAAATTGATCTACTCTATTGCTTAGGTGATTCACACAGGATCAAACTCCGAACGATAACGCAAGTGGAACTACAAGCGTATAAAAACATGCGGATAATGCTAGTGGAACCATTATCAACACACTACACAATCTAAGCACCAATGGAATAGAAACATAATAGTTTTAACAATAGAAGACAAAGATCCATAATAACAACATGGACAGTCATGGCAACAATTGTACGACCATGTTATGTTAAGGTTAGCTTGGACCAAAATCAACCTCAATTTAAACCAATTCATGTTTCTCCATAAATTTGGTAGTCAGCTATGCATGCGGTGCAACCAATGTCATAAGTCTACTAACCAAGTATATAAAAATTAAATTGAAACATATAGAAGATTATAAAGAATAGAATCCACCAAGTAAAACCCAAAATTTGTATTAATAATGTGAAATCCAAACAAATCGTCAGTGTCATTTTCTTCATAGAGTCTATTACATAGTAATCAATTCATCAATGTCATTTTCTTCATCATCTTGTGTAGAACTCTCTTCGGCTATACGTGCATTGGCTTCCCCTGTTAGCCGAGCCAATGAAATATCTTTTATAAGCTCATCATCAAGCTCTATTAACTCCCCCCGTTCGCCGGCTAACGGAGGAATAGGCTCTCGCGAAGCAGGTTGAAACCTTTATGTATTACCGAGGTTCTTTGCACCGACCTCATCCTGGTTGGGGCACTCCCACAAAGCCTTAATCCTCATATTTATAAATATAACCTGCTCCTGCTCCTGCTCCTTCTCCAATGCAACTGTATTTCTAAAGAGCTTCAATGCACTTGCAGACGTCGTTCCTGTGAAGAAAGTAACAAGAAGAATTAGTTGTCAAATAAAAGAGATTCGGTATTGGTTATCTCAAGATCGTTACCCTAGTTCGAGGAATACCTGTGCCAAAAAAGAGATCTAATATCCAGTCTCCTTCGATAGAAAACATCTCGATCAAGCGCATCATAAGTCGCTGAGGTTTTTGATATGGGTTGACAAGTCCCCGTTCTCTCGTGGTGACATGTCGCAATTTCCGTGTCACTGTTGGATATACCAGTAGATTTGAACCTCCCACTTCATTAGAATGCACCTTGATTCTTTGTTTCTTAATTTCATCGAAGTAGCCAACCGTTGTAATAGTGTATTTCATACACTACATGAAAAACTTATAAAGTAACGTTTTAGTAAATATGAAGAAATAGAAGAAAATGTCAAAATAAATAATACATGCATAGGGCAAGATTCAAACCTTGCACCTCCATGTTAATAATGTGAAACCTTACCATTACACTACCATTTCATTAGTGTTAAAAAAATAGATGTCCTACATAGAAAGGTAAGTTCACCTAGGATAAACTTTAGTTAAAAGAAAAACACATGCTAAAAGAAAAAGCTACGCATGCACATCTAGCGTGCATGAATGCTATAGTCGATAAAAAACGCACAAGTTAGAAAAAAAAGCATAATCAATTTAGATAAAGCATATAGTCTATCTATAGGAAAAGCATGGAGTCTATAGTTAGAGGAAAAGCATGGATTACTAAGACTCCCTCATCACTACATAAGGATGGGGAGCACAATGTAAGGGGTGTGAATTATTTGGGAAATTGGATATATTTCCTAAAACACCAATAATAAAATAGAATCGTGGGATTCACGAAGTTTTATATAATCTATCTCTTTCAATCTAAATTCATATTCTTACATAAATATTGATTAATGTAATACTTGTGGGATTCACAAGGTTTGATCTCTTTTCTCAATCTACTCTAATCTATTTTAAACTATTTCAATTTATTACTACGATTAAGATAAACTAAAACAATTATACTTGTGGGATTCACAAATTTCTATATCTCTTTCTTATAATCTATTCATATTCATAACTAGATTAGCCTCAAATTCTTCCTCCTCCTAGTCCAAAACCCCGGTGGTTCCCACCCGACTCACGCAACGATCCGGAGCCGAAAGGCACGACACCGTGATGTATTCAATGGCATTAACGAACTGAAAAGTTGGCCCTTTATTTACATTGGTTTTTATCCTATAAAAAATAATACATCGAGTTAAGAATAGATTGAACAACCTTAAGAAATGCAATATAGTGAATGACACCTATAAATAATCCTTACCATGCAAGGTTCTCGATGCCATGGCAACGAGATCTCAAAGCTTGAGCTACCAAGTACCCTTGGTCCATACTATGAAAGACAACTATTCGCCACAAGGATGCAGTCGTTAGCTCAACGAAATCCTTGACCATCTTCTCCAACTGTTTAAACCTAAACGGTTCATCGTCGTATGATGACCCAACCATTCGAAATCCGTAAGGAATATCCGCAATCATTAGCGTATATTCCTTCTTTGGCACTTTTTGGATCAAGTCGACGACATCACCGCAAACCACATTGTAGTAAAGATCTCTCGTAATATCTTTTTTGTGGCTAAATTTTTTAAAGGAGCCATCTTCCTCCATTTCGTACGCCTTGACTTACCGACGATCCTTTTCTTTTCTGGCTCGCTCGAGATGTGCAAGGAAGGATGTAGGGAAATCGTGTATATCCTTAACTTCTCCTTGTTTCTTGCCACGACACAGTTTCTAATAGAAGCAATAGGACATCAAGTATTATTATACAAGCTCTACATATGATGAAAGCGTAATGAAAAACCACCAATACTAACCCAATCCTTGAATGCAATAAAATACTCTGATAAAGCCTTATATGAAGACGTTAGAGGATAATCCTCGGTCACTTGTTCCCAAGTTATACATCCAAGTTGTTTCATCATAACTTGTTGGATCTTCATGTACACCGTATGACTGTAAAATTAGAAATCAAGATTAGAACTTTGAATTACACCATATAGACTTCAATATCAGTATTTGAAAGACTTACTTATTGAACTCAGTGACAATTTCTTCAAGGCTTAAATCTTTCGCCACAACCCTTCACAAAACAAACACAAGAAGCTACTCGTCCTTAATACCTTGCATCGCTCTCCATAGAGACAGCTTCATGTCGTCAGCCGCTTCTTCAATTGTCAAGTCAATTTTCTTGGCCACTTGTCTCTTTAACTCTAGTTGAGGGTCAACCTTACATTTCTTTTGTCGTTGACCCTTTACCTCCTTATTCTCCCACATTGAGAAGATTTGATCCTATAGGTCCCATACTTCTCCATCTCTAAAGGCCAGTTGAAACCAAGACTCATATTTTTGAAGACCATCGGACTTAACATTATTATCTACCACAATACCGACTTCATGTAGACATTGACGTCGTAGACCTGGATGTAGCTTCACACCAAACTTTTGTTTCACGTCCAAATACCCGTGGTGGAAGAACCTTATACGCTCAATCGACGACATTTTCTACCTATAGTCATTATCATTATTATGGTCCCATGTCAACAGCTTTGCCTCTTTAGTTGTGAGCCCCACATAAATTTTGCACTCGACATACTTGAAGAAGAAAGTCGTTGGATGTTCTCTCACAAGTTGCCGACGTGCCTCCGATGAATGCGATCCACCAATGACAAAGTAATTATATTGATCATGCTTTCTAATATCAAAATCTTCAATGGTTTCACATTCTTCAGGATCTACCATAACAATAAAAGGCACCACAGTGGCATGAGGATTAATTTTCATTTTTTTCTTCAGATTTTGAACATGCATGCGGTGTGGCTCTCTAATCTCAAGTGGTCTTCGTCCTGTTTTTTCATCAATAGGGGGGCCGATGGATGTGTGTTATAGGAAAATTAAACACTTGCCCTTTCCTGACCAGTTTACGCTGCATTAACTCTCTCCTTATCATATTCTGCTCGGATGACAACACACCCGATGCCAACCCAGCTCCTGGCGTCCCCTTAGTGCCCTCCTCTTCGTTTTCACTTGATGAATCGGAGTCCGACATTTTGGTTTTCTTCTTCTTTGGTGGTCTTGATTGTACTTTAGATACCTTTTTGTGGCCTTCACTGGGGAGGGCACTTCCTCCCTTAGAGTTACATGGCCTTGTATATAAGGCCTCTAGGTAACAATAAGGTTTTGTCAGCTTTCAAGATCTTTTTTGAACGCTTCTGGCCCACAAGATTCCTTTACTGGAAGATCTTCTTAAAGGAACACTTTACGTACCCCCCTGGAGCACTCTATCATTACAAGTATGTTGGCTGAATCTGCATCCTCGTAGTCAAATCGTAGAATACGGCCATACATAAATGGGGTTTCCTTTCCAAGCTGCCCCTCCCCCTTCTTCTTTGTTGTATACAATACGACTTTTTTCTTTGAGTCGACGTATTGCATACACCATTCCTTGTCTGTTAGATCACGGTCAGGAAGGTCTTCACCTCTAGTAGTTGCTACAAGTTTCTTTTGGCTAACCTCAATGTGTGGTTGAGATTTTGACTCCTCGTTGGAGAGAAGCTTTTTTCCTCTCTTCATGGACTCGGGAGCTACTAGGTTCTGTGTTTCAATTGGAGAACCCTGTATGCGGAGCTTTATCTTCTTCACAGGTCGGTCCGACAAGTTCTCAAACGACCTATTTAAGAAAGGACATGTGGAAACATAAGTTAGGTGGTCACGTAGATTAAGGTTGTATATTAAAATACAAATAAGTAGATGAAGAAATAAATTAGCAGGCGATTTGTGGTGAACTATAAATATCAATCATGCATTCAGTGTACATGGTAGTCCTATATTCAGAAATCTATTCTAGTAAGGGCTATTCAACTTAGAAAATATATATCGTAATAAGTATACAAGGTTATATATTGTCTTGAAGGGCAGGTATGACTTATATTAATTCCATAACAATATTGTAGATAATTTGCATATGATAGACTTGAATTTGGTATCGTAAAGGTAATTTGTGGGTTATTTTCTACTATTTTAAGCTATAGTAGGTCGTATCGAGTTCAGGAACTTAATACGCCGTATCGAGTTCCCGTTTAAAACCTAAACTTTAAACAGGAACTCGATACGCCGTATCGAGTTCCTATTTAAAAAGCAAAGAGAATAGAGGAACTGGATACGGCGTATCGAGTTCCTGTTTAAAAAGCAAAGAAAACAGAGGAACTCGATACGGCATATCGAGTTCCTGTTAAAAACCTAAACTTTAAATAGGAACTCGATACGCCGTATCGAGTTCCTGTATAAAACCTAAACTTCAAACAAAAACTCGATACGACGTATCGAGTTCTTGAGTGACGAAACATATTTACAAAAATGTCCACAGTGTCAGAGGCCTAGCTGGAGTCTTGAAATCACCCGCGTCATAGGCGGGAATACTCACCACTATACTACAACGACCACATAGTGGTCGAAGAAGTATTCTCTATAGTACTTGTTCGGAACATAGACCAGAATGTCGAAAAATGTCCCGGTTTCGTCACCAATACACGGTATGCGATGAAGTTCGTCCCCGTATGAACATGAATACCCGTTTCTGCACTTGTTCAAGATCATGGTAATATGGGTCGTGCCTCGTAGATGACCCACTGTACGCCCCCAAGTGTTCAAAAGTAGTAGAGAATCTGAAGGATCGAACAACAATAACCTATGTACTACTCGTTCGGACTATAGACCGCAATATCAAAAACCTGGGCCGGTTTTGTTGCCAATACACGTTATGGGATGAAGTTCGTCTACATATGAACTGGAAAAACTATGAGTACATTCGGACGAGATCATGGTAACATGAGCCTTGCTCGCTGACGACCCACTAGATGCCCCCAAGTGTTCGAAAGGGGTAGAGAATCCGACGGATCGAACAACAATACCCTAGCAGATGACAAGCAATTCGCACCGCCCTTAACGCCGTTCTGGCGGATCGAACCCGGGTCACCCGCGTGACAGGCGGGAATACTCACCACTATACTACCACGACATCTTGGTGTGGGAGGAAGTACGGTCTCTAATACCTATTCGGACCATGTACCGAAATGTCGAAATGGTGGCCGGTTTTCGTCGCCAATACACGTTTTCCGACAAAGATTGTCCCCGTATGAACGGGAATACCCTTGAGTACACTCAGACGAGATCATGGTAATATGAGCCTTGGCTCGCTAAGAACCCACTATATGCCCCAAACTGTTCGAAAGGAGTACATAATACGGTGGATCGAGCAACAATGTCCTAGGAGATGATAGAAGATTCGCCCCGCCCTACGGGCTGTTGCCGGGGAGCGATCCCGGGTCACCCATGTGAAAAGCCGGAATACTCACCACTATACTACAACGATATCCTAGTGTTGCAGGAATTATCCTATGTACTAATCGTTCGGACCCTACACCGGAATGTTGAAAATGTGGCCTGGTTTCGTCGCCAATACAAGTAATGGGACAAAGTTTGTCCACGTATGAACGGGAAAAACTGTGAGTACACCTAGACGAAATCATGGTAATATGAGCCTTGCTCTATGAAGACCCACTTGACGCCCCAAAGTCTTCAAAAGGGGTAGAGAATCCGGAGCATCGAATAACAATACCCCAGGAGATGACAACAGATTTGCACCGCCCTCCGCGCAGTTTCGGGCGATCGTACTCGAGTCACCCGCGTCACAGGCGGGAATACTCACCACTATACTACAACGACCACATAGTGTTGGAAGAAGTATTCTCTATAGTACTTGTTCGGAACATAGACCGGAATGTCGAAAAGTGTCCCGGCTTCGTCACCAATACACGATATGCGACGAAGTTCGTCCCCGTATGAACATGAATACCCGTGTTTGCACTTGTTCAAGATCATGGTAATATGGGTCGTGCCTCGTAGACGACCCACTGTACGTCCCCAAGTGTTCAAAAGTAGTAGAGAATCTGAAGGATCGAACAACAATAGCCTATGTACTACTCGTTCGGACTATAGACCGCAATATCAAAAACCTGGGCTGGTTTTGTCGCCAATACACGTTATGGGATGAAGTTCGTCTACATATGAACTGGAAAAACTATGAGTACATTCGGACGAGATCATGGTAACATGAGCCTTGCTCGCTGACGACCCACTAGATGCCCCCAAGTGTTCGAAAGGGGTAGAGAATCCGACGGATCGAACAACAATACCCTAGCAGATGACAAGCAATTCGCACCGCCCTTAACGCCGTTTTGGCGGATCGAACCCGGGTCACCCGCGTGACAGGCGGGAATACTGACCACTATACTACAACGACATCTTGGTGTGGGAGGAAGTACGGTCTCTAATACCTATTCGGACCATGTACTAGAATATCGAAATGGTGGCCGGTTTTCGTCGCCAATACACGTTATACGACAAAGATCGTCCCCGTATGAATGGGAATACCCTTGAGTACACTCGGATGAGATCATGGTAATATGAGCCTTGGCTCGCTAAGAACCCACTATACGCCCCAGAGTGTTCGAAAGGATTATATAATACGGTGGATCGAGCAACAATGTCCTAGGAGATGATAGGAGATTCGCCCCGCCCTACGGGCTGTTGCCGGGGAGCGATCCCGGGTCATCCATGTGAAAAGCCGGAATACTCACCACTATACTACAACGACATCCTGGTGTTGGAAGAGGTATCATCTATAGTACTCGTTCAGAACATACACCGGAATGTCGAAAAGTGGCGTTCTTTCGTCGCCAATACTTGGCATGCGACGCAGTTTGTCCGCATATGAACATGAATACCCGTGTGTGTACTCGCACGAAATCATGGTAATATGGGCCGTGCCTCGCAAACGACCCACTGTACGGCCCCAAGTGTTCGAAGGGATTAGAGAATACGCTATATCGAACAACAATACCCTAGGAGAATAGATGAGATTTGCACCACTATTCGCGTTGTTGAGGGGGATTGAACCCAGGTCACCCGCGTGACAGGCGAGAATGCTTACCACTATACTAAAATGACATCATGGTGTTGGTGGAAGTATCCTATGTACTACTCGTTCGGACATTGTACTGGAATGTTGAAAACGTGGTCCGGTTTCATCGCCGATGAACGGGAATATGGGCCCTGCCTCGCTGACAACCTACTGTACGCCCCCAAGTGTTCGAAAGTGGTAAGAATACGACGGAGCGAGTAATGATGCCCTATGACATGACATTAGATTTGCACCGCCCTTCGCGTTGTTGACGGTATTGAATCTGGGTGACCCCCATCACAATCCGGAATACTCACCACTATACTACAACGACATCCTGGTGCTGAAGGAACTATCCTCTATAGTACTCGTTCGGAATGTAGACTGAAATTTCGAAAAGTGGCCCATACATGGTAAATGACAAAGTTCGTTCGCGTATGAACATGAATACCCATGTGTGCACTCGCACGAGATCATGGTAATATGGGTCGTGCCTTGCAGATTACCCACTATACGCCCCCAACTTTTCAAGAGTAGAGAATCCGGCGGATCGAACAACAATACCCTAGGGGATGACATGAGATTCGCACCCACCATTCGCGCAATTGCCGTGGATGGAACCTGGGTACCAACTTGACCGGCGGGACTACTCGCCACTATACTACAACGACATCCTAGTGGTAGAGGAATTATCCTCTATACTACTTGTTGAGAGACAAGCTCAACATTTGTGCGTAATACGATGCGTAACCAATGCGTAGACTAGGTGCATAAAACCGGTACGCAGACCGGTGCGTAGAAAGGCCGTATCGGTACGTAGACTGAAAGGCCGTTAGAAAGATATTCCTCGTAAGGAATAGTTTTGGGAGTAAGTGTCGAGGCTCATTTACGAGCAGTCAAGTATTGCCAGTACTTGTGTCAGCCCATTGTCAGGGCTTGTATAAAAGTGCTCACTCAGCACATCCTATGTAGGGATTGAGTTACTCTCTCTTAGTCTATTCCGTGCGTACTGTGCAAACCTAAGCTTTCCATTAAACCTTCGTTTTCTGTCGTTCGGTTTTCCTATATTGCTTCCGCACACCATTCTTTTTATGGTATCAGAGCGCGAGGGTTGAGAACCTCTGCAGCTGACTTTGCTTGAAGGAAAAACCAACGAAGAAGAACAAGAAAACCGATGGACAGAGGAATGGCTAGCTCGCTTCCAACGGAGAAGCTCGAAAGAACCAACTACGCATCTTGGTCCTACAAGATGCACTAGTACCTGCTCGGACATGGTTACTGGAGCTATGTTGATGGAGCAAATGACACAACACCCGATTCGACACACAAAGACTTCCCGGCGTGGGAACAATCGGCGAGCAGAGTGCTATACTGCTTTGCGTCTTGTGTGGGTGAACAACTGCTAAGCTATGTTCGGGATGCAAAAACGCCGAAGGGTGCATGGGAAAATCTGAAGAAGATTTTCGCCGCGAGCACCACAGCCAGGAAACTTCAGCTTCGACAGGAGTTGAGGAACCTACGACAACGCGATTTGTCGGTGGCTAACTATACCTCGAAGATTAAGGACATATGCGACTCCTTAGCTTCCATTGATGTGAACATCGAGGAAAGAGAGATGGTCCAGGTTTGTCTCGGGGGTTTGGCATCGAAGTTTGGGGCGTTCCGAACTGCAGTGTGTACCCGAGAGAACACGCCGTCCTTTTTCGACTTACGGTCGATGCTCCTGGTAGAGGAGAACCACGCGGGTGCGTCGACGAGCACGCACACCGATAGCAAGATGTTGTACACGGAGGGAGAAAGGCCCCGTGGTCGTGGCGGACGAGGTGAGTCGGTACGCAATGGAGGCGACCGACGGGATCAAGGAAGAAGGCACCGAAGTGATGCTGACAGCAATTCCGGACCCTCCGGAAATAGGGGGAGTCGAGGCGACGAGAACCAGAAAGGGAAATCTGCCGCGGAATGTTGGTACTGTGGCAAGAAAGGCCACAGGGAGAGTGAGTGTTTGAAGAAGAATGCCGAGTTGGAGAGTTCTGGTTCCGGATCTAGTTCCGGACATCCCGACAAAGGAAATCGGTAGCGATCGCACTACGCCGAAGGATCTAGAAAAGCCGGAAAAAGGTCAGTCTTCGTGACGAGACACGAAGCAAACGCAATGAAGCAGTCCACCCCGAAATCAGACGAGGTGTGGTATGTCGACTCCGGCGCGTCAAACCACATGACGTGCCACAAGGAGTGGTTCTCATACCTTCAGAAACCGACGCAACCAGGAGTAGTCACAACTGGAGACGACACTCCGCATCCGATCGCGAATGTCGGTGAAGTTCCCTTGAGCCATGTTGGGCAGAAAGGGAAACTTATGAACGTCTCGACCATCACTTTTGGACCATCACGAAGAATCTGGTGTTGGTCGGGCAGATCGTCGACCAGGGGATGCAGGTTCGGTTTACGCATCTTGGGTGCTTCATTGAGGAAGAAGGCCGTATTATTGCGCAAGGGAGCAGAGATGGGAGGATGTTTATCCTCGACTCTACTGACGGTGGCACTGCAATGTTCGCGAAGGGACAAAAAGTCAAGTCGGACATCGACTTATGGCACAAACGGATAGGCCACGTCAACTACCAGCGGCTTCAAGACCTGCAATTGAAACAAGTGGTGTTTGGATTACCCAAATTTAGTGGCCGGAAGGCACAAATTTGTGAAGCCTGCCAACTTGGGAGGCAACACCGACTTCCTTTCCCAAACGAGCGTAACCGGAGCCGGAACAAGCTAGACTTGATACACTCTGATGTGTGGGGGCCGACACAAAACGTTAGTCTTGGCGGGAGCCGATATTTCGTCTCCTTCATCGACGACTACATGCGGCACACGTGGATCTACCTCATTGAGAGGAAAAGCGAAGTCTTCAACTATTTCCGGGACCTCAAAGGGTTCGTGGAAATGGAAACAGGAAGAAAGATCAAGTGCCTCCGGTCAGATGGCGGAAAAGAATACTTTTCCGGTCAATTCAACGGTTATCTACAACAGATGGGAATTCGGCGCGAATTCAGTTGTAGATACACGCCGGAGCAAAACGGCATGGCCGAGAGGAAAAATCGGTCAGTTGTGGAAGCTGCACGCACAATGCTAGAGGAGAAGAGCTTGTCTAAGTTCTATTGGGCCGAGGCGGTAAGAACCGCGGTATACATCCAGAACCGGATCGGAGAAAAAGTGTCGGTGCACGAGCTATACTTTGGAACAAAGCTGAACTTGCGACACTTACGAGTTTTCGGTAGCATTGCGTATGTGTATGTGCCGAAGGAGAAAAGGAGGAAGTTGGATGCAAAAGCCGAGAAGTGTATCTTGGTCGGCTATTCGGACAAGCAAAAGGGTTATAAGTGCTATAACCCGAGTACCAAACAACCGCGCGTGAGCCGCGACGTTGAGTTTGATGAGTCTGCGTCCTGGTACTTGCCTCCGACACCGGACCTCACCTCCAATCCAAGTTCTGACGATGAGGATAGTGAGGCTGAGGTGCCTCCGGCTGAGACTGAAATCGGGACCCACGAAGAGAGTCCGATGTTGTTTCCGTTAAGTGGACCGAATGGACGACTGAGTCGGTACGAGCAGTCCGATGAAGAGCCGGCGAGTAGTGGAGACTCGGTCGTGCATTCCCCGCGTAGGAAGCCGAGGAGACGGCTTACATGCAAAGAGAAAGGGAAGAAGAAGGTGTCGGATTCCGGCCGACGCGAGTCAGACCGACGCGAGTCCAACTCCGAGGGAAGCGGCGACGGGCCTTCAAGAACGAAGTCCGCATCGTCCGAGAAGACCTTGACATCGGCTAATGACCGATTACGCCGATCTACCCGCCAAAAGAACCCAGTTGTGCGGTTCGGATACAACGAGTACATGGCGCATCACTATGCGTACATGACCCGTGTAGCGGAAGTGCGTGAGCCGGAGAGCTACGCAGAAGCGGCGAAGGACGCGAATTGGCGCGCCGCGATGGAGGAAGAGATGCACGCATTGGCGGAAAACGAGACCTGGGACCTGGTTGATGCACCGAAGGGTGTGAAGCTGATCGGATGTAGGTGGGTGTACAAAGTCAAGTACAACACTGACGGCTCGGTCAACCGAGAAAAGACCCGGTTAGTGGCAAAAGGCTACGCGCAGAAACACAGCATCGACTACGATGAGACGTTCGCGCCGGTCGCTAAGATGACGACCGTCCGTGCTTTGCTCGCGGTAGCCGCGGCCAAGGGGTGGCACCTACCTCAGATGGATGTAAAGAATGCATTCCTGCAAGGTGAGCTTGAGGACCAAGTGTACATGGTACAGCCCCCCGGATTTCACTCCGGAACGAACACGTCGGCAGTATGCTGATTGAAGAAGTCCCTTTACGGACTGAAGGAAGCCCCGCGTGCCTAGAATGCGAAAATCACGCATCGGTTGCGTCGGATGGGCTTTGCGACGTCAAAATCGGACTCCTCATAGTTCATTCGGAAAGGTCGACTCGGGCCGGTCAGTATTTTACTCTATGTTGATGACTTGGTCATCACCGGCGCCGACTTAGGTGAAATCAACCGCGTGAAGCTCCAGCTTGCGGCATCATTCGACATGAAGGATCTTGGGGACCTTCATTATTTCCTCGGGATCGAAGTGATCCGCACTCCCGAAGGCATACTAATCAGCCAACGTCATTACGCGCTGAATATGCTCTTCAAATTTGGGATGGCAGACTATAAGTCCGTCTCGACTCCTCTGGATAGAACTGTGAAGCTTCGCCCAAATTCCGGCAAGGTTTGCGATCCGACAAGGTTCCAATAAGTTGTCAGAAGCCTTATCTACTTGACAATCACCCGACCCGATCTCAGTAATCCGGTCGGGGTGATCAGTCAGTTCATGGTGCGACCTACCGAGGAGCACCTTCAGTGTGCGCAACGTGTACTGCGGTACGTAAGCGGCACTAAGGACCGGGGACTGCTATATCGGACCGATACAGCCCCGTAGTTGGTTGGCTACACCGATGCCAACTGGGCTGGGAATGTTGCCGATCGCCGATCCACGTCCGGATATGCATTCTCTCTTGGGAGTGCCGCGATAGCGTGGAGTAGCAAGGAGCAGCCGACAGTTGCACTGTCGAGTACCGAAGCCGAGATTAGAGGAGCGGCTGTCGCAACATGCGAAGCCATATGGTTGAAGCGGCTACTTAAGGATCTACAGCTGGAGGTGTCTGATCCAATGACGATCTACTGCGACAACCTCAGCAGCATCCAACTCGCGAAGAACCCCGTCTTCCACGCACAGACCAAGCACATTGAGGTGCACTACCATTTTGTCCGTGAGCGTGTCCTTTCAGGTGAAGTCGAACTTCAATATGTTCCGACGGATTGGCAAACCGCCGACATCTTCACCAAGTCTATTGGTCTGGACAAGTTCCGGCAATTTTCAGGTGCACTTGGGTTGCGTCACCTCAACCTGCCGAACTTGAGGGGGAGAAACGTCCCAGATAACCATGAAATCTCGGATCGGCTAAAGAAGTCGAGAGCAGATCCGCGGAAGAGTCCGAAAGCGGACACAAGGGGAGTAGCCGAAAGAAAGAGCCAAAGCGACCCAGGCATGGGGGAGATGACGCCGTCAAGGGCGAGAAGACCGGAGACGAGTTGGAGCCAGCCAACTCGGACGAGAACGAAAACCGATCGGAGGTAGCCGAGTCAGTTCGGATGTTTGATTCGGATACACTGAATCAACTGAGGGCCAAGTGGAAAAGAAGGCAGCAGGAGAAGCGCCAACACCGCGACAGCAAGGGACCTGTGAAGGGCCGTGGGAGCATACAAGCCGACCAGAAGGGTCGAAGCACACGGAGTCGAATAGGCCGAGGAGCGCGAGCGAGGCATGGATCTAGGAGAAGCCGGAGCGTAGGTCCGGCAGAGCAGGCGGAACCTCAAGTTGAGCTTGAGGGGGAGTGTTGAGAGCCAAGCTCAACATTTGTGCGTAATACGATGCATAACCAGTGCGTAGACTAGGTGCATAAAACCGGTACGTAGAAAGGCCGTATCGGTGTGTAGACCGAAAGGCCGTTAGAAAGATATTCCTCGTAAGGAATAGTTTTGGGAGTAAGTGTCGAGGCTCATTTATGAGCAGTCAAGTACTGCCAGTACTTGTGTCAGCCCATTGTCAGGGCTTGTATAAAACTGCTCACTAAGCACATCCTATGTAGAGATTGAGTATTATTTTTCAAATTTAAGTTCTTGAGTTACTCTCTCTCAGTCTCTTCCGTGCGTACTATGCAAACCTAAGCTTTCCATTAAACCTGCATTTTCTGTTGTTCGGTTTTACTATATTGCTTCCGCACGCCATTCTTTTCACTACTCGTTCAGACAATATACCGGAATGTCGAGAATGTGCTCCAGTTTCATCGCCAATACATGCTATGTGCCGAAGTTCGACCGCGTATGGACGAGAATACATGGGTATGCACTCACACAAGATCATGGTGATATAGGCCCTGCCTCGCTGACGGCCCACTATACGCCCCCAAGTGCTCAAAAGCAATCGAGAATAGGGCGGATCGAATAACAATAACATAGGAAATAACACGAGATTCGCACCACCATTCGCGACCTTGCCGAGGATCGAACCCTAGTCACCCGCGTGAGAGGCGGGAATACTCACCACTATAATACAACAACATCCTGCGTTGGAGGAAGTATCCTATGTACTACTTGTTCAGACGACAAACCGGAATGTTGAAAAAGTTGCTTGGTTTCGTCACAAATACACGTTATGCGACAATGTGTCCCAATGTTTGTCCACGTATAAACGGGAAAAACCTTTTGTACACTCGGACGAGATCATGGTAATATATAATCCTTGCTCGCTGACGACCCACTAGACGCCCCCAAGTGTTCGAAAGGGGTAGAGAATCCGGCGGATCGAACAACAATGACACGAGATTCACATCGCCCTTCGCGCCTATGCGGGGTATTGAACATGGGTCACCCGTGTGACAGGCGCGAATACTCACCACTATACTACAACGACCTCCTGGTGTTGGAAGAAGTATCCTCTATAGTACTCGTTCATAAAGTAGACCGGAATGTCGAAAAATTGCCTTGTTTCGTCGCCAATACACGATATGCGACGAAGTTCGTCCGCGTATGAATGGGAATACCCGTGTGTGAACTCGAACGAGATTATGGTAATATGGGCCCTGCCTTGCTGATAACCCATTGTACGCCACCAAGTGTTCGAAAGTGGTAGAGAATACGGCAGAGCGAGCAACGATGCCCTAGGCGATGACATCAGATTTGTACCCCCCTTCGCGCCGTTCAGGGTAGGGAATTCGGGTCACCCGTGTCTCAAGCCAGAATACTGATCACTATACTACAACGACATCCTGGTGCTGAAAGAACGTAGACCGAAATGTCAAAAAGTGGCCTAGTTTCGTCACCAATACACGGTAAACGACGAAGTTCGTCGCCGTATGAACATGAATACCCATGTATGCACTCGCACAAGATCATGGTAATATGAGCCCTGCCTCGCAGATGACCCACTGTACGCCCCCAACTTTTCAAGAGTAGAGAATCCGGCGGATCGAACTACAATACCCTAGGGGATGACACGAGATTCGCACCACAATTCGTGCAGTTGATATGGATCGAACACGGGTCACCCACGTGATAGGCTGGACTATACTACAACGACATCCTTGTGTTAGAGGAAGTATCCTCTATACTACTCGTTCGGACAATGTACCCGAATGTCAAAATCGTGGTCCAGTTTACTCGTTCGGACAATGTACCGGAATGTTGAAATCGTGGTTCAGTTTCGTCGCCAATACATGTTATGCACCAATACAATGTATGCAACGAAATTCGTGCATGTATGAACATGAAGACCCATGTGTGCACTCGCATGACAACATTGTAATATGGGGCCTGCCTTGTAAACAACGCACTGTACACCCCCACTTGTTCAAAAGGAGTAGAGAATCCGGCGGATCGAACAAGAATACGCTAGGAGATTACACGAGATATGCACCACCTTTCGCGCTGTTGCCGGGGATCGAAACCGGGTCACCCGCGCGACAAGCGGGAATACTCACCACTATACTACAACGACATCCTGGTGTTGCAAAAACTATCCTCTATAGTACTTGTTTGGAATGTAGACCGAAATGTCGATAAGTGCCCAAATTCGTCACCAATAAACGGTAAACGACGAATTTCGTCATCTTATGAACATGAATACCTATGTATTTACTCACACGAGATCATGGTAATATGGGTCGTGCCTCGTAGATGACCCACTGTACGCCCCCAACTTTTCAATAGTAGAGAATCCGGTGGATCGAACAACAATACCCTAGGAGACGACACGAGATTCACACCACCATTCGCGCCATTGCCGTGGATTGAACCCGAGTCACCCGCATGACAGGCGGGACTACTTAGCACTATACGACATTGATATCTTGGTGTTAGAGGAAGTATCCTCAATACTACTCGTTCAGACAATGTACTTGAATGTCGAAAACGTGGTTCGGTTTCGTCACCAATATATCTTATGCGCTGACGTTCGTTCGTGTATGAACAGGAATACCTATGGGTGCAATCGCACGAGATCATGGTAATATGGGCCCTACCTCGCTGACGACCACCTGTACGCCCCCAAGTGCTCAAATGGAGTCGAGTATCTGTCGGATCGAACAACAATACCCTAGGAGATGACAGGAGATTCACACCACCATTCGCGTCATTGCCGGGGATCGAACTCCGGTCACGCAAGTTCTAAAAAGGAGTCGAGTATCCGGTGGATCGAACAACAATACCTTAGGAGATGACAGGAGACTCGCACCACTATTCACGTCGTTGTCGGGGACCGAACCCGGGTCAGCCAAGTGACAGGCAAGAATACTCACCACGATACAACAACGATATCTTGGTGTTGGAAGAAGTATCCTATGTACTACTCGTTCGGACCATGTACCGGAATGTCGAAAACGTGGCATGGTTTCGTCGCCTATACACATTATGCGACGAAGTTCGTCCACCTATGAATGGGAATACCCGTTTATGTACTCGAACTAGATCATGGTAATATGGGCCCTGCCTCGCGGACAACCCACTGTACTCCCTGAAGGGTTCGAAAGGGGTAGAGAATCCGGTAGAGCGAGCAATAGGAGATTCTCCCCACCCTTCGCGCTATTATTGGGTATCGAACCCTGGTCACCCGCGTGACAGGGGTGAATACGCACCACTATACTACAACGATATACTAGTGTTGGAGGAAGTATCCTCTGTACTACTTGTTCATAGCATGAACCAAAATGTAGATAATGAGGCCCAGTTTCATTGCCCATGTTGGAGGAAGTTTCCTCCGTACTACTCATTCACAACATGGACCAGAATGTCGAAAACGAGGCCCAGTTTCATTGCCCATGTTGGAGGAAGTTTCCTCCGTATTGCTCATTCATAGCATGGACCGTGTTGAGCAGCAAGCTCAACCGGATCCGGATCGGCTGAATAAGCCTGATCGGTGAGCCGGTGAGCTGGGGAGCCGGTTAGCTGAATCAAGCAGTAACTGGAAGTCTAGTAGTAGCCTAGACTACTAGGTAGTTAATGTCTCGTAGTTATTATCAAACGCTCGTGTGAGCATTGAAGTACACTGTATTTCTATCAGTCCTCTTAGGACTTGTATAAATAGTGCTCTTGAGCACGTTGTATACACAGAGAATTTTACAGAGTGGTTGATAATAGATTTAAGTTGTTCTGTTCGTTCTCTGTCTCTCCTTCTGTGTGTTAATCTCTCTCTCTTTCTCTCTCTTTGTTGCTACCCGGTTAAGCTTGTTGTCTAAAGATTCCGCACCTTGAGAACCTCTACAGTCGACATTAGCATCTGAAGACAAACTGTAAGACCCAGTAATAACAGAAAGAGAAGTGATGGATAGAGGAATGGCTAGCTCGCTCCCGGTGGAGAAGCTCGACAGATCCAACTACGCATCTTGGTCATACAAGTTGCACTAGTACCTGCTTAGGCATGGTTACTGGAGCTATGACAACAGAGCTAACGACACAACACCTGATGCGGCACACAAGGACTTCCCAGTGTGGGAACAAGCGGCAAGCCGAGTGATGTACTCGTTTGCGTCCAGTGTCAGAGACCAACTACTAAGCCATGTTCGAGATGCCCAGACGCCAAAAGAAGCTTGGGGAAACTTGAAGAAGGTTTTCGCGGCAAGCACTACGACCTAGAAGCTGCAACGCCGACAGGAGTTGAGCAATATCCGACAGAAGGACATGTCGGTAGCCGATTACACAGCCCGAATCAAAGAGATCTATGACTCACTTGCCTCTATCAACGTCACTGTAGAGGAAGATGAGATGGTGCAGATTTGTCTTAGGGGCCTAACGTCTAAGTTCAGAGCGCTCCGAATGGCGGTTTGTACAAGGGAGAATACGCCATCACTTTTCGACTAACAGTCGATGCCCCTTGTTGAGGAGAACCACGCCGGTGTGTCAACAAGTGCACCCACTGACAACCGAATGTTGTACACGGAGACGGATCGGCCCCATGGGCATGGTGCTTGAGGCGGGTTGGCTCGCAATGGTAGCGACCGGCAAGAGCAGGACCAAAGGCACAGAGAACGTGCTGACAGCAGTGCCGAACCCTTCACAAGTAGGGGGGAGTCAAGGCAGCGCCGGAGGCCGGCAAGCAAAGGCTGACACGGAATGCTGGTACTATGGTAGAAAGGGCCACAGAGAAAGCGAGTACTAGAGGAAGTGCGCCAATTCGGACATATCTGGATCCGGCAAGGACGGCAGAGAGAACCAGCAATACATGCACTACGCAGAAGGTTCGGGAGGATCCAAAACCGGAACAGCCGGTAAAGGGCCAGCCTTGGTGATGAAACACGAGGCTAACTCGATGAAGAAGACCACTTCTAAATTGGAGGAAGTGTGGTACGTTGATTCCGGTGTGTCGAATCACATGACGAGCCACAAAGAGTGGTTCTCTTTCTTGGAGAAACCGGAACAACCGAGAGTCGTCGAAACCGGAGATGACACTTCTCACCCAATTGTGCATGTCGGAGAAGTCCCTTTGAGCCACGTCAGACAGAGGGGGAAGCTGATGAACGTATTACATGTTCCGACTATCACGAAGAGCCTGGTTTGCCGAAGTTCAGTGGCCGGAAGTCCAAATATGTGAAGCCTAGAAACTCGGGAAGCAACACTGGCTTCCATTCCCCACCGAATGAAACCGTAGCCGTAACAAGCTCGACCTTATTCATTCGGATGTATGGGGACCGGCACAGAACATTAGTCTTGGCGGGAGTCGATACTTCCTCTCCTTCATTGACGACTACAACCGACACACATGGATCTACCTCATTGAGCGGAAGAGCGAAGTCTTCGAGTGTTCCCGGAAACTGCAAAGCCTGGTTGAACGGGAAACGGAGAGGAAGATCAAGCACCTGCGGTCGGATGGCGGGAAAGAATACTTTTCCGGCCAATTCAACAGTTATCTGCAGTAGAATGGAATTCGGAGAGAATTCAGCTGTAGGTACACACCGGAGAAAAATGGTGTGGCCGAAAGGAAGAACCAGTCGATTGTTGACGCGGCAAGGGCAATGCTGGAGGAGAAGAGCATGCCCCATTTCTTTTGGGCTGAGGTGGTCCGGATGGCCATCTATATACAAAACCAGATTGGTGACAAGGTGTCCGCGCATGAGCTGTATTTCGGGCGCAAGCCGAATTTGAGACACCTTTGGATATTCGGTAGCATAGCATATATGCATGTGCCAGATGAGAAGTAGAGGAAGTTGGATGCAAAGTTGGAGAAATGCATCCTGGTTAGTTACTCGCATGAGCAAAAGGGGTATAAGTGTTATAACCCCTGGACGAAGCTGGTTCGAGTTAGCCGAGGTGTTGAGTTTGATGAGATGGTATCATGGTATGCCTTACCGGCTCCGACTTCCGACCCCAACCCCATACCGGAGGATGAGGCTAGTGAGCATGAACCGGTCCAGTTAGAAGACGAAGGTTTCGAGACTCTAGATGTGAGTCCGAGATTGTTTCGGTTTAGCGGGCCGGACAAGCGACTAGGTCAGATAGACCAGTCAGAAGATGAACCCATGAGTAGTGGAGACTCTGTTGTGTTCCCCCCGTGCAAGGAGCCGAGGAGATGGTTCATAGGCAAGGAAAAGGGGAAGAGGAAGATGCCGGAGTACGAGACCGGCAATGGTGAGTCAGATTGGAGCGGATCCGACTCCGAAAAAGAAGAAGGCGGATCTTCGGCAACGAAGACCGAAGCAGCCAAGAAGGGCCTCAAACTGGGTAATGATAAGTTACACCAATCTTCCCGCCAGAAGAACCCCGTGAAGAGGTACGGTTACAATAAATACATGACGCATCACTATGTGTACATGACCAAGGTGGCGGAAGTGCATGAGCCGGAGAGCTACGGTGTCGTGAAGTACGAAAGCTTCACATTAAAAGTCTACAATAAGATAAATACGTAACTAAAATAAAATTTGATAATGTTTTATATATCAAGATAATATTAACAACACATATGATAATATTATATATATGTAAAGAAAAATAATATATATATATATATATATATATATATAAATATATTATATTACACGAACAAGAGAGGACTTGAACCAATAACCCCACCCTATGACTTTCAAATCTTACCATTTACTCTATACTAATAATATATATAAAATACAGGATTTGCTTCAATGTATAAAAACAACGTTACATGTTATATTCAAATATTTGAGAGACTCAAACCCACAACCTCATATACCAAAGTCAACACACCTACCATTAGGCTAGGTCCTTTGATTTTAAAATTATATTTTTATGTTTATTCTTATGCCATATATTTTTTCATACATGAAAGCTCAAATGAGTGAGATGCCTATCATGCATCACATGCATTTCATGCACTACATGCATGACTTGTACCCTCCAATGCATCATATGCATGGGGGCACCTATTTAAATGGTGAAAGAGAAGATCAAAGGGGGAGAGGTATGAGATATCAATGAAATATATATTACATAAGAGATACCAGAAAATAGAGAAAGAAAGGAAGAAGTTCAACATAAAGGTGGAACTCTAGCTTGGCGATCGTGGTGGTCAACTCTCAACAAGAGGGAGGTCGTTCGAGCCTTATCTTTATCAAAATATTGAAGTGATGATTGTTGTGGCCTACTATCAAGAAAGAGAAGAGCAATTATCTTGTGAGACCAAGTTCGAAGGATCAACGACGCTTACAACCACTTTTGTAACTCTTTCATCAAATCATTATAAATCTCTTTTATTCCTTCAAATATCATTCAATATCCTATCTTGTCATATCTTGTTGCTCTCTATTTACTCTATCTCTACTCTTTTGTCTCTTCTGTCCATAATCCCAGTGATTCCTTCCTCACTTTCACGATATCTTTTGTCCACGCCACAACACAATTTGGTGAACCCGACGTGAAACGGGGAAGTAGAAGAGACATCTAAAGTAAAGATCAACATCAACATGGCAAGGACGAGTACAATGGATTCAGTAATGTTGTTTATTGAAAAGTTGAATCAAGATCGATTATTTCATGCCTTACGAGAAGTCCGAGAGAAGATTGGTATGTTTGATGGCACAAATATTTCGAAGTATGTGAATATATATTATGATGAAATGGAAATGTCTGGTATAAATTATGTCAATATGATACCAAAATTTTATAAATTAGTGGACATGGAATTAAGAGATAGAATTCATGAAATACAAGCATTGCATAGTTTGGATTGGAATGCATTCAAAGAAGCACTTGTGTCTGAATATGCTCGTGAGGATTACTCTCGCCTTACTATGCGTTCATTCCTTGAATGGGTCCTAAAAGAAAATAAAGGATGATCTGAGGCTGACACGAAAAAAGAGTTTGATAGATTGTATGGACACTTAAAGCTAGAGGAAAGAAATTCTTTGTTTTGGCAAAAGGTTGCTTTATTTTTGTAGGCAGTTGACAAGAGATATAGAAAAGAATTAGAATTCATGCTTGAAGTACCAAATTTTGAGGATGGTATAACTGCAGATTGGAATGAGTTAACAAATGCTTGTAATAAATTTATGAAAGGAATGCAAAGGAATGGTGCAATGCTACAAATACCACATGTGGGAATCACAAATCGGCTTGAGCAAAACATCGAAGTTCAAAGACTTGGTCGAGAACCATCACACGAAATGGTCCATCAACCACGAGAAATGATCGAAACTAAGAGTGAGTCTTTGCTTGATGATTTAGTTCAAAGTATGAAAGATCTAACAATTAAAGTGGCAAAGCTTGAGAATGGTCAGACTTTGAGGTCAAGGGAACCATTTCGACCTCGATGCATGTGGTGTGATAGTCTCGAACATCGATTACGTGATTGTGTGGAATATAAAGACATGGAAAATCGAGACTTGGTGTATTGGAAAAATGGTAACATTTATTTAACTGAAACTAGAAGTCCACTTACAAAGAACTTTGGTGATGGTGGTGTTAAGGCTAAATTTGAAGAAGCTGAAGCAAAGAAGGCTTCCGCAATGTACTACTCGGCAACGACAGGAATGCGCCTCGATGACATGCCATCCCGATCATCATTCTGGGAGAAGGTTGTAAGTACCGCACAAAAGCAAAAGATGAAGATGGAAGACCTTCGTGTTGCCAGAGATTCTGTAAGGAAAAACATTGGATGGGATGTTCCAGTAGATGCTATGACGGTCTATGCTTAGATGGCAGAACACCAAGAGCATGAGGTGATAGTAGAAGAAAAAAGGAAAAGGCCGGATGATGAGATTGGCTCAACAAAAAAGCATGAGACAAGAGAAAGCAAAAGAAAAGAGATAGATACAAAGGTCGAAAAAGGTAAATCTAGTCCTTAATTCAAATTAATGTCTGATATTGAAAGAGATACAGATTTAAAGAAAGTTTTAGAAACAAGAATACTAGACAGTCGAGTATAATTTACACTAAGAGAAGTGTTAGGTATTGCAAAAAAGGAATTTCATGATGAAATAATTGATATTGTGTGAAGAATGAAGCAAGTAAATGACTGGGTTAAAAAGACAAATACGAAGCTGGCATATGAAGTGGTGAGCAACGAGTCAAACAATATCGTTGTTGACTCTCAACATGCATCAACCTCAATGATAAAGTCAACAGATGTAAGAAGCCATTACTCTTGCAAATGTTGGGCAAGAGCCACTACTGAGCATCATGTGAAGATTGGAAATGTTCAAGACCCCGTGATGGCACTTATTGATCATGGTTCTGAAATAAATATAATGAGTACTGATTTTTACAACAAAGGTAGATGGCCAATTGATACTCAACATGGTTGGCGAGTAAAAGCTGCCACATCAGTCATGGAAGATTTATTTGTTGCATGCCCAAATGTAAAGGTTACTATTGGTGATATAGAGGTAGATCAACATTTCTTTGTGCAGGAAAGATCTACCTATCCAATAATCCTAGGGCAACCATACATTACAGCGGTATGGATGGAGACCAAAGTCCTCGACAATGGTTCTGCCTATGTGAAAATCCGTAGCCAAGATGGACGACGAACTATACAATTTATGACAGTTCGCCCAAATCATGAGAGGAACAAGCAAGAGCTTCGTGATCATTCAATACCAAAAGATTGTGATGATTTTGATAATTAGGTTTTTGACTAGGACTGTTGCGAGTGAGGGTTGCAATAGTCCCATTATTAAAAGACCCTCATATAGGGCATTACAACATATGAATAAATCATTTCATGTTTCTGAAAGTGGTGCTATATGTGTGACTAGAATGTATGAATGCAAGAGGAACTTGAAAAAGAATGTTAATCTGTTTCAGCAGGCATTGAAGGATAATGGAGTACTTGAAATGGAAGAGCAGATTGAAAGTGTTATGGAAGAAATTTCTTTTGCAAATACTTTAGAAGAGTTAGAAATGTATTTGAAAGAAGATGATGACAATGTTAGAAAGATACATATAAACTCAATTGATATGTATTATGAGATTGATAGGTATAATTGTAAATATGAAGAAGTAGAAAGTTTATGTAATACAAAATACAAAACAATAGATAAAAAGATCAAACCTGCTGTAGTACCATTACCTATTGGTAGCGAAGAGAAAATGGAGGCAACAGCAACTGAGCCTATGCTTCGACCAATAGAGAAGATCGGACATCACTTCACTTCGGAGACAATAAATAACTTGAGAATCGGAGGGGGTGAATTTCTTCTCCAATTAGAGATCGCGACTTTCAAAGAAATGATCTTTAGGCATGGGAAAGTGTTCGCATTCAAAGCTGAGGAGATTGGTTGTGTAGATCCAAACGTGGTGACACCAATGGTAATATTTATTATCCCTCATATTCCTTGGAATTTTTAACCTATTGCAGTACTGAGAGCTCAATTACCTCAACTGACCATACTCCAATAGATGGTTCATAGTTCCAAAGAAAGATGGTTCTCTAAGATTCATTCAAGATCTACAACCAGTCAACAAAGTCACAATCCGAAATGCGGGAATCAGACTGATTGTTGATGAATTTGAGGAAGATTTTGCTAGAAGAGCGATTTACTCTGTGGGAGACCTATATTCAGGATATGACCAATTTCAACAAGCAATTGATAGTCGCAATATCACAACAATGAAAACACCAATTGGGTTGGTTTGAATGTGCACTCTACCTCAAGGTGCGACGAATTCCGTTGCTCATATGATGAATGTAATGAACAAAGTTCTACATGGAAACATCCCAAAGGTAACTATGCCATTTTTACATGATATTCCTATTAAGGGATGCTTAGAAAGAGAGAAAGATGAGACTGTGGTTGGAAATGGTTGCAGAAAGTTTGTGATGGATCACATTAATGATTGTGAAAGAATTTTAAATAAGCTTGAGCAAGTACATTTGACACTATCAGGAACAAAGTCTAGCTTTGGGCAAAACGAAGTTCTAATAGTTGGTCATATGTGTGGGTGGTATGGGAGGAAGCCTTCACCGATCAAAATTAACGCAATACAAAATATGAAGGAAGTTTGCGACTCAGTAATAGAGGTGAGAAGATTTTTGGGTGCATGTGTGTTTTATCATATTTGGTTACCACACTTTGCACATGTCTCAGATCCTCTCTAGCAACTTTTAAGTACATTTGATACTATCAGGAACAAAGTCTAGCTTTGGGCAAAACGAAGTTCTAATAGTTGGTCATATGTGTGGGTGGTATGGGAGGAAGCCTTCACTGATCAAAATTAACGCAATACAAAATATGAAGGAAGTTTGCGACTCAATAATAGAGGTGAGAAGATTTTTGGGTGCATGTGTGTTTTATCATATTTGGTTACCACACTTTGCACATGTCTCAGATCCTCTCTAGCAACTTTTAAGAAAAGGGAAGAAGTTTATTTGGACTGATGAACATACACAAGTTGTTCAACAGCTGAAAGAAGCATTATTGAAAGCACCAGCTCTTCGTCAACTAGACTACAAAGGTGAAAGAACAATTCTAGTAACAATTGACACTAGCCCAATCGGGATCGGTTGGGTTATCAACCAAGAAGATGAAGACGAACATCGATATGCTATCAGATTTGGAGAAAAGATATTAAATGAAAGACAAAGAAATTATGCACAAGTTAAACGAGAATTGTGGGGTTTGCTTACTGCATTAAAAACAGATAGAGATTACTTGATCGGAGCAGATGTAGTGGTTGAAACAGATTGTTTGCCACTCATCGGAATGATAGCAAGTTGCACCACACCAGATATTGCAATGCTTCGGTGGATTTCATACATTAGAACCATGAACCCAAAATTACGGCATATAAAGGGCAAAGAGAACCCAGTCGCAGATATGTTGTCAAGAGCAAGGTTCATAAATGAAAGGGTGATGCAAGCTAAAGATAAGAATTGGGCAACTACAAGCCATCAAGTTGATTCACAAGTATCTATTAAGTCTCATGATGAGTTTAATGTAAGTATAATGTTCAAAGATGTGGAGTATGAAGGTCAATGGTTAGAAATAGGAAATTTTCTAAAGACTCAAGAATCCAACCCATCATGGTCAAAGAAACAATTAAATGAATTTTGAAGACGAGCATTCAAGTTATTTTTACATGATGGGCATTTATGGAGGCGTCCAAAAAGGCCAACCGAAAATCCTCTTTGAGTCATTTGTAAGGATGACATTAAGAGAAAATTAATTAATGAATTCCATGATAGTTTGTGGGCAGGACATAGAGGCATATGGGCGACATTTATGAAGTTAAAAGAAAAGTATTGGTGGCCACATATGTATAAAGATGTAACGAAATTTGTGGAAACCTGTGAGGTCTGCTAGAGGTATTAGAGGTATCGAGATGAGCTAAAACCAACATATTCATCATCAATGCATTATAAATAGATGGCCGATCTAGTGACAATGCCACTTGGGGAAGGTCAAATGCGATATTTAGTACTAGCAAGAGAAGACCTTACAAACCAAGTAGAAGGAAGACCACTACGACAAAAAAAAACTAGAGTTGTATGTAAATTTTTGTTAGAAGATGTAGTATGTCGTTACGGGTGTGTTGGTAAAATAATTGCAAATAGAGGAGAACTTAACTCTGATGAAGCTAGAGAATTCTTCAGCTGAATAGGGATCAAATTATCACTTACAACTGCGTATAATCCAGAAGCCAATAGAAAGATTGAAAGAGGACATAGCCCAATAGTTAAGGCGATCGTGAAAAGCTGTAAAGGTAAAATAAGAGATTGGCCACGCATGCTACCTTATGCACTATGGGCGGATCAAACAACTCATAGTTCGGTAACAGGATACATGCCAGCTGAATTGATACTTGGCCAAAAGCCCATCATGCCGGTACAAGAATCAATTATGTCATGGATATCTATTCCATGGAGAGAAGAGGTGAGCAGAGAAGAATTACTTGCTTTGTGAATTCAACAATTAGAGCGTCGACCTGAAGATATAGAAATAGCAGCCCAACGATTAAAGGAGGCTGTCATGATATGGCAAGACTCGAACCCATGACCTTAGGTTATATGGGTCGAGCTCTTGACCATTAGACCATCTATTGTAATACGTAGGATATTATTTTCATTTACATTTTATTATAGGAAATTAGTGTATATTCCAGATTTCTCTGGAACATTCTAGAAGCTTCAGGATTACTCCTGAAAACACTATAAAAGAGGGCACTAGGCATTATGTTGAACCAAATTGGTTCAACGCCAGTCTTAAGCCTTTTAGCCACCGTTGTATATTCTCTTCATATAATAAATATCTTTCTTATCATCACTCTCTCTCTCTCTCTCTCTCTCTCTCTTTCTCTCTGTCTCGCTCACTTCTTCCTTCTCTCGAAGAAGTTCCACACCTCTCATAGTACTAATCCTTCGTTTAGTACTAATTCCTTCTCTGTCTCAGTACTATTCCTGACAGTTTGAACCAATTTGCCTACCTTCTGTCTCTCTCATTTCCTACTAATCTTTTATTCCTCTTTTCTTTCATCCCATGGCCACTGTTAGCGCTGAAGAATATCAATCTGTTTTCTCGGAATTCCAATGCTTGAAGGAGAAGTTCCATGCTTTGGAACAAGAAAACCAACGGTTGCTGGGGGATCTTCAGCAAATCTCCTTAGAAAAGCAGCAAACGCAACAACAACATGGGGAACTTGCGTTACGCGTGCAACAACTCGAAGCCACCATCGTAGCGATGCAACAACATGGGTCCGGAACACAAGGGATTCATAAAGAACCTAAGATTGGCCTTCCCACGAAGTTCGATGGAATGCGATCGCAGTTTAGAGGGTTCCTTAACCAGGTACGATTAGTTATTCAAATGCATCCTTCCCGATATCCCACCGATGCATCACGAGTGGGTTTAGTAGGCACTTTGTTAAGTGGCTCAGCGTTGTCATGGTTCGCTCCACTATTAGAAAAGGAATCTCCGTTACTCAACAATTTTGAAGAGTTTCTAGGTGAGTTTAAAGCATGTTTCGGAGATACTGACAGCATCAGGACCGCAATCAACAAAATCCGGCGATTACGCCAAGGTGACCGTCCAGCCTCCGCATACGCTGCAGATTTTCGCCTACTCGCCGCCGATATCCCTTGGGATGATCAAGCGTTGATGGAGCAATTCCGTTATGGTTTACGCAACGACGTCAAGGATTTACTCTTGACCTTCCCCGAAGAGCCAAAGTCCTTAACAGAAGCAATCAGTCGCGCGGTGAGATGTGACAACCGCCTCTTTGAGCGACGTTCGGAACGACAGCTACAGATGCCGAGGGCAAGATCAGAGCCCACCTACGCCTCAGTGGTAGCAAGACCTTTTCCGAGGGAGTCATATAATGCGTCTCCAGCGAATACTCCGACTCCGATGGAGATTGACACTACACGTCGTCGAGGGCCATTATCCGAAGAAGAAAAGCAGCGACGCCGTACAAATCGACTATGTCTTTACTGCGGTGGACCAGGACATATCGCAATAAATTGCCCCCATAGGCCAAGAAGACAGGTAAACCAAATAGTCGCTAGTTCTAATTGTACTAAATCCGAACCTATTTCAGTAGGGATATCTGATAGTCCTAATAGTACTAATATCCCAGATCTAGCAAACAAATTTGATGTCCTTAGTCAGTTAGAAGAAGAGTTAAACGACTAAGTCCAGCCAAAATAGGAGCCGTTTGGTTGGACAGCCCTAGATCTGTGCAGCCCATTAGTGGTTCCATTCCCTCTAAGCAAGTTAGTGATGTGTTCGTAGCCCAAGTAATAGTTAGTACTAAAAGTACCCCTCCAGTACATGTCCTAGCACTCCTAGATTCCGGAGCTAACTCTTGCTTTATGGATAAGAAATTTGCTCAAGCTCATAAGATATCCCTAAGAAAACTCCAGTGTCCAGCCTCTGTAGTAGTCATTGATGGACGTCCCATTGCTTCCGGAAATATCCTAGAAGAGTCAGAGCCCATTAATATTGTCCTAGATAACTTAGTATGTGTAGTATCATTTAATGTTATTAGTATCCCAGAACATCCTATAGTTTTAGGACTACCGTGGTTTGAGTTACATAACCCTGACATAGATTGGAGAACAAGAGAAATCCGGTGTCGACAAACCCAAGGGTCAACTCAGAAGATGGCAACCATTTCGCTACGTCAGTTGCGTAAAGAAGGGCACAAGGAGGAAATGTTCCTCTTTGCAATATCAGTAAACCCCTCCAACACCACTAAAGAAGAATCCACCGTTCAACTTCCCGAGAAGTATCGCCATTACACCGATGTGTTCGATAAAGTACAAGCCAACACACTTCCTCATCATCGACCGTACGATTGCCCCATCGATTTACAACCGGGAAAAGAGCCGCCATGGGGACCGATCTACAATTTGTCACCAACCGAGCTGGAAGTCCTTCGGGCCTATATAGAGGAGAATTTGGAAAATGGTTTCATTCGGCATTCGAAATCTCCAGCCGGTGCGCCCATTTTCTTCGTCAAGAAAAAAGATGGATCGCTTCGTCTCGTTGTAGATTACCGTGGCTTGAATAAGGTTACAATCAGGAATAGGTATGCTCTTCCCCTTATCTCAAGTCTTTTAGAACGGATCAATGGTGCCAGGTTCTTCACGAAGATCGACTTACGGGGAGCATATAACCTCGTACGGATCCGACCAGGAGACGAATGGAAGACCGCGTTTCGCACCAGATATGGGCACTTCGAGTATACTGTCATGCCGTTCGGCCTCACTAATGCGCCGGCAGTCTTCCAGCACATGGCTAATGATATATTCCGAGATCTATTGGATGATTGTTTGATCATCTATTTGGATGATCTACTGGTTTATTCAAAGACCCAAGAAGAACATGATTCTCATGTACTATTAGTACTAAAACGACTTCGAGAACATGGTCTGTATGCAAAGCTAGAAAAATGTAGTTTCGGGTGCAACCAAGTGGAATTTCTCGGCTACATCATTTCGTCAGAAGGCATCTCCATGGACCCAGCTAAGGTCAGAACGGTGGTAGAATGGCAGACTCCGCGTTCGGTACGGGATGTGCAATGCTTCTTAGGCTTTGCCAATTTTTACCGGAAGTTCATACAGGATTACTCAAAGATCGTTCTACCTCTCACACAACTTACCAGGAAGGGACAACCGTTCACCTGGTCTGAAGAAACGGACATGGCTTTCGAGAGTCTTAAAACAGCATTTACATCGGCTCCAATTCTAGCTCATGTCGATCCGGAGAAACCATTCATTATCGAAGCTGACGCATCGGATTTTGCATTGGGGAGCATTCTGTCACAACAGGGGAATGATGAAAAGCTACATCCTGTGGCTTTTCACTCACGCAAGTTTGATGCCGCCGAAATCAACTACGAAATCCATGATAAGGAGCTATTGGCAATAGTGGATTCTTTTATGCAATGGAGGCATTTTCTGGAGGGATCCTCTCATCCAGTCACCGTATTTAGTGACCACAAGAATCTTGCCTACTTTCAGGATGCTCGTGTGTTGAATCGACGTCAAGCTCGGTGGGCCCACTTCCTCACGCGTTTCGACTTCAAAATTACATATCGTCCGGGGAGGCACCAAGGGAAGGCAGATGCATTATCACGGCGTTCGTATCTAGCACCCCATCCCGGCGAGCCAGCTTTCGATAACCAAAAACAAGTCATCTTGGGACCGACACGATTACAAGCAACACAAATCTTTGACATGCCTATGGATTCCCGCGTTATCGATACCATACGTGAAGACTTGAAGACAGATGCGTTCGCCCAAGCTATACTAGCACAAATTGATCCCTCTCGAGCGTCGTGTTCACAGTCGCAACCACCAGGTACGGACTATCGGCAATTCAAATACCATGATGGATTACTCTTCTTTAAAGAACTTTTGTATGTTCCTAATGGTTCTTGCCGCCTTCGAGTAGTACAAAACTGTCATGACACATATACAGCTGGGCATTTTGGTAGTACTAAAACATTACATTTAGTACAACGATCATTTTGGTGGCCCTGTATGCGACAATTTGTCGAGGATTTTGTTCGGACTTGTGATACATGTTGCAGAGCGAAAATGCCAAGGCATCATCCATATGGTTTATTAGAACCATTATCAATTCCAAGCAAGCCGTGGCAATCCATTGCTCTAGACTTCATCACAGATCTTCCAGTCTCTAAGGGGTTCAATGCGATTCTAACGGTGGTCGATCGATATACGAAGATGGCTCATTTCTTGCCATTTACTAAGGAGATCTCCAGTGAAGACACTGCCGAAATTGTCATGCGTGAAGTATGTCGGCATCATGGACTCCCCTCCCCGATAGTATCATCAGCGACTGTGGACCCCAGTTCGTGTCAAAATTCTGGAAGCACCTTTTTAACATGCTCAAGGTCACTTGTAACCTCTCTTCCGGCTACCACCCACAAACTGATGGCCAAGCTGAAAGAACAAATCAAACGTTGGAGCAGTATCTGCGGTGCTTTCTCAGCTATCATCAGGACGACTGGGCAGATATTCTCCACTTCGCCGAATTTGCCTATAACAACTCTATCCACGCATCCACTAAAGTTACGCCATTTTATGCTTATACGGGATGTCACCCCCGGTGGAGTGTACTTGAAACCCCAGAGGTGTCCACAAATCCGTGCGCGGAGGATCGTTTGGAGTGGTTACGCAAGATACAAGCGGATTTATCTACTCATCTCCAGCAAGCACAACAAACACACAAGGTCTACGCGGATCGTCATCGACTTCCATCTAGTTTTAATATTGGAGATCGAGTGTGGTTGCTACGACGACACATCAAGACTACTCGCCCATGTGACAAGTTGGATTATCGGCGATTAGGTCCTTTCCATATTATTGGAAAGATTAATGATGTTGCTTTTCGTCTCGATCTACCTCCTCAACTTCGGATACATCCGGTGTTTCATAGTTCTCTCTTCGAACCCTACCACGAGAGCACCATCCCAGAACGTCTTATCCAACCTCCACCCCCGATCGAGCTTGAAGATGGGCCGGAGTACGAGGTTGCCGCCATTCTTGATTCCAAGATTGTTCGCAACAAGCTCTACTATCTAGTCGATTGGCTAGGCTATAGTCCCAGCGAACGTACTTGGGAACCGATCGAGAATGTAACCAATGCTCGTGCTCTTCTTGAAGACTTCCATCGTCAATATCCACACAAACCGGGTCCTCAATCCAAGACGACTCGTGACACTCGTCGTTTTAAAGGGGGGATAGTGTCATGATATGGCAAGACTCGAACCCATGACCTTAGGTTATATGGGTCGAGCTCTTGACCATTAGACCATCTATTGTAATACGTAAGATATTATTTTCATTTACATTTTATTATAGGAAATTAGTGTATATTCCAGATTTCTCTGGAACATTCTAGAAGCTTCAGGATTACTCCTGAAAACACTATAAAAGAGGGCACTAGGCATTATGTTGAACCAAATTGGTTCAACGCCAGTCTTAAGCCTTTTAGCCACCGTTGTATATTCTCTTCATATAATAAATATCTTTCTTATCATCACTCTCTCTCTCTCTCTCTCTCTCTCTCTCTCTTTCTCTCTGTCTCGCTCACTTCTTCCTTCTCTCGAAGAAGTTCCACACCTCTCATAGTACTAATCCTTCGTTTAGTACTAATTCCTTCTCTGTCTCAGTACTATTCCTGACAGAGGCTCGACTGAAGAATAAAATTCGTTTTGATAAAGCTCATAGAATTCGACCTAAGAAAATAGAAGAAGGAGATTGGGTGCTCGTGTATGATAGCAGTTTAGATAATCAACATAGCATCGTCCGCAAGTTCGTTGAAAGATGGTTTGGGCCTTATATAGTAAGAAAAGTATATGATAACTTTACTTCTAAGCTTAGTGAATTGGATGGGACACTAACCCTAGATGTGGTACCTGGAAAGAGGAAAAAAGTATTTAAGAAAAGGTTTAAGCTTGAACCTCCTCCAATAGATCAACATGAAGATGAAAGATAGTGGCAAATGCAGGAGGATGTGCAGGTCTAGAGGGGGTTGATGTCGTGAAGTACGAAAGCTTTACATTAAAAGTCTATAATAAGATAAATACGTAACTAAAATAAAATATGATAATGTTTTATATATAAAGATAATATTAACAACACATGATAATATTATATAGATGTAAAGAAAAATAATATATAGATAAATATATTATATTACACGAACAAGAGAGGACTTGAACTAATAACCCCACCTTATGACTTTCAAATCTTACCATTTACTCTATACTAATAATATATATAAAATAAAGTATTTGCTTCATGATATAAAAACGACGTTAAATGTTGTATTCAATAATATTTGAGAGACTTGAACCTACAACCTCATATACCAAAGCCAACACATCTACCATTAGGCTAGGTCCTTTGTTTTTAGGATTATATTTTCATGTTTATTCTTATGCCATATATTTTTTCATACATGAAAGCTCAAATGAGCGAGATGCCTATCATGCATCACATGTAATGCATGAACGCCAAATGGCGATCATGCATTTCATGCACTACATGCATGACTTGTACCCTCCAATGCATCATATGCATGGGGGCACCTATTTAAATGGTGAAAGAGAAGATCAAAGGGGGAGAGGTATGAGATATCAATCAAATATATATTACATAAGAGATACCATAAAATAGAGAAAGAAAGGAAGAAGTTCAACATAAAGGTGGAGCTCTAGCTTGTCGATCGTGGTGGTCAACTCTCAACAAGAGGGAGGCCGTTCGAGCCATATCTTCATCAAAATATTGAAGTGAAGATTGTTGTGGCCTACTATCAAGAAAGAGAAGAGCGATTATCTTGTGACGAAGTTCGAAGGATCAACGACGCTTACAACCACTTTTGTAACTTTTTCATCAAATAATGATAAATCTCGTTTATTCCTTCAAATATCATTCAATATCCTATCTTGTCATATCTTGTTGATCTCTATTTACTCTATCTCTACTTTTTCGTCTCTTCCCATAATCCCAGTGATTCCTTCCTCACTTTCACGATATCTTTTGTCCACGCCACAACAACGTAGAAGCGGCAAAGGACACGAATTGGTGTGCCGCTATGGAGGAAGAAATGTGGGTACTTGATGCCAACAACACATGGGACATAGTTGACCCTCCCCGACACTGTAAACCGATCGGATGTAAGTGGGTGTACAAGGTAAAGTACAATGCCGACGGTTCGGTTCACCGGTACAAGGCCCGGTTAGTGGCGAAGGGATACACGCAGACCAACGGAATCGAGTACGATGAAACCTTTGCTCTAGTGGCGAAGATGATGACGGTTCGTGTGGTGTTGGCGGTTGCTGCGGCAAGGGGGTGACATCTTCACCAGATGGACGTGAAGAATGCATTTCTTCAAGGAGATCTTGAAGAAGAGGTCTTTATTAGCCAACCCCCCGGTTTCCAGTCGGAGATGAACAAGTCGGCGGTATGCCGGTTGAAGAAGTCACTTTATGGCCTGAAGCAAGCCCCCGAGCTTGGAATGCGAAGATCACGCACCGGTTGCATAAGATGGGGTTTGCGGCCTCCAAGTCTGGCTCTTTGTTGTTCATCCGGCAAGGTCCGGACGGTCCGGTTTGCATCTTGTTGTATGTTGATGATCTAGTCATCATCGGACCCGGACTTGATGAAATCAACCGAGTCAAGTACCAGCTATCAGACGCATTTGAGATGAAGGACCTGGGGGACCTTCACTATTTCCTTGGGATCGAGGTGATCCGAACCCCCGACGGCATATTGCTCCAACGGAATGACGGAATGCCGACCGATCTCCACACCCTTGGACCGGAACCAGAAGCTCCATCCCGACTCCGGACCGGCCTCCGATGAGAAGCGGTTTCGACAAATCGTCGGAAGCCTTATATATTTGATAATCACCCGGCCTGACATCAGTTATCCAGTCGGCGTGATCAACCAATATATGTAGAAGCCGACCGTGGAGCACCATCTGTGCATGCATTGAATTTTGCGATAAGTGAGCAGCATGAAGGACTAGGGATTGTTATACCCGGCATGGTATAACCAAAGACCTAGTCAGCTACACCGATGCTTACTGGGCCGGCGATGCATCGAATCGCGGATCCACCTCCGGCTATATGTTTTCCCTTGGTAGCGCGGTTGTTGCATGGAGCAGCAAAAAGCAACCACCAGTGGCCCTTTCGAGCACTAAGGAACACCGGGGCGCTACCATTGCCACCTATGAAGCCATTTGGCTTTCGGCGATTGCTGCAAGACTTGCGGATCAAGGTGTCGACCCCATCTCATGATACATACATTTCGATTGGAGGTGGGGGAGATGTAAGACGACCTAGAATAGAGCTGGTTGTGTACGGCTCCAAAAGTGAAACATGGAAGACCGGGTGAAGATGCATATGAGGGGGAAGATCAAGGCGAAATGCCACATCATTGATCTTACCAAATATCACATAAATGGTGCAAAAGGATATCTTGAACTTCTTGGAGTCGGGTGAGCCGATCTTCAGCAGCTGGGTTCGTCGGAAGTTCAGGATGTTCAAGCATAGTCCAACGAGGATGGAACCCAATGTTTGCAAATAATGGGGAATATCCAGTAGAAGAATGTTCTGATTTGTTGTAAGCAAATTCCACCAAATGTAATAGATCAACCCAATCATCATGTTGATAGTTGACAAAACAATGAAGATATTGTTCTACTGTTTGGTTGGTGCGCTCACTCTTTCCGTTAGTTTCTGGATGGTAGCCGGAAGAGAGTTTGCAAGAAGTATGTAAGAGTTTGAACATGTGCCACCAATTTTGAGATGAACTGGGAACCCCGATCACTGATAATATCATCAGAAGACCATGATGCCGAAACACCTCTCGCATGAGTAACTCGGTTGTCTCTTGGCTCATAATGGCCTTTGTGCAAGGAAGAAAATGTGCCATCTTGGTAAAACGATCTACTACCGTGAGAATAGAATCAAAACCCTTGGAAGGTGGTAGATCCATAATGAAGTCCAATGAAATAGATTTCCATGGACTCTCAGGAATAGGCATTGGCTGTAATAAGCCATATGGATGATGTCGATGTTTTTAGGATCGGCAACATGTATCACAAATATGAACATAATCCGTAACAAAATGGCGAAGTCGTGGCCACCAATACCTTCGAGAAATTAACACCAAAGTCTTGTGGATGCCAAAATGTCCAGCCATTGGTGTATCATGACATTGTTGCAAGACTTGGAGTCGAGAAGGACCATCAGGCACATATAAGAGATTTTGTCGAGGATTTTGAGATTGTGACAAGAAGCACGAACTGGGATAATATGGTTTAGAATATATTGGGCGAATTCATTAGTCTCAATATGCTCCCGAATGGAGTCCAGAAGACTTGAATCCTCGGGTGTGTCTATAGCATGAAAAGCCATTAGTCGTAGACGGTCAGGACCCAAGAGGATTTGCTTCTGACTTTCAAATGCGGCCTCTCCTGGTTGAAGTTCCATATATGAACACTGAGATAAAACATTTGCTTTGCTTTGTTGCGTCCCAGGGCGATATAAAATTACGAAATCAAAACGAGTTAAAAACTGGGCCCAACGAGCTTGTCGACAACTCAAGACTCGAGCACTTTGGAAGTACATTAGATTTTTGTGATCATTATAGACAATGATTTGTTGAGAAGAACCCTCCAAAAAATGACGCCATTGTTGAAAAGAATCCACAATGGCAAGAAGCTCTTTGTCGTGAATCTCATAATTGATTTCTGCAGCTTCGAATTTCCGTGAATGAAAAGCCACAGGGTGTAGTTGGCCATCATTGCTAATCTAGGATAATACGCTTCCTACTGCGAAGTCGGATGCATCAGCTTCAAGTATAAAGCGCTTCAATGGATCAACATGCATCAAAATTGGTGCGGATGTAAATTCTTGCTTTAATCCTTCAAATGCAGAGTTTGCATTTATACTCCACACAAATGGTTGATTCTTCTGTCTCAGTTGAGTGAGGGGCAATACGATCTTTGAATAATCTTTGATGAACTTGTGATAAAAGTTTGCAAACCCTAAAAAACATTGTATATCTCGCACAAACTGTGGTGTTTGCCAATCCAAAACTGTTTGAACCTTTGCTGGATCCATAGAGATGCCATGTGAAGAGACTATGTACCCCAAAAATTCCACTTGACGCTGGTCAAAACTACACTTCTCCAATTTTGCATAGAGACTATATTCACGCAACCCTTGCAAAGCTTGTCGAACATGTTTATCATGATCCTCTTGAGTTTTTGAGTAGATCAAGATATCATCTAGGTAAATTATGACGAAAATATCGAGGAAATCTCGAAAAATGTCATTCGCCATATGTTGGAAAACTGTTGGTGCATTGATGAGACCAAATGGCATCATTGTATACTCAAAATGGCCATAGCGAGTACGAAAAGCAGTCTTCCATTCATCCCCAGGAAAAATTCGAACAAGATTGTAAGCACCACGACCAGACGAAGTGAACCATCTTTCTTCTTAACGAAAAATATGGGTGCGCCGACAGGAGATCTTCAATGCTAGATAAACCCATTCGCCAAGTTCTCATCGATATATTCCCGAAGAACCTCTAACTTCGTGGGTGAAAGGTTATAAATTGGCCCCCATGGAGGCTCTTTTATGGGCTGCAAATCAATCGGGCAATCATATGCTCGATGCTCTGGTAGTCTATTGGCCTTCACCTTATCAAAAACATCGGAGAATTCTATATATTTCTTCGGTAGTTGGACCCCCGATTCTTGTGAGCTCGATGTGGGAGTTGCTAAAACTGCGAACACCAACATGTCTTCCTTCCGTCCTTCCTCACGTAATTGATGTATAGAGATTGTCGAAATCTTTTGGAATGTCATATCCTTTGTTGGAGTTTTAAGAGGCTCGGTCTGTATTGTGACCTCTTCAATGGTTCTTTTTCTCCAATCAATAGTTGGGTTATGTAGCTCAAACCATGGAAGACCAAGAACTAGTGAGTGCTTTGGACTACTAATGATGTTGAATGAGATGACACTAGCCAAATTGCCTAGGACTACATGAATTGGTTCAGACTCTTCAACTATATCACCTAATGCTTTGGGGCATCCATCAACGACTCCGACAAACACTGGGCTTGGGAGCATATGCAACTGAATATTGTGCATTACAGCAAACTCATGATCCATGAAACAAGAGTTGGCTCCAGAGTCTAAGAGGGTAGAAGCTAGGACTGAATGGCACCTAGATGTGTTAAGCTCAACTTGTGCAGAGAAAACTCGACTAACTTGACCGGATGAAATGGGACCACAACTAGGGACGGACGTTACATGCCTAGGGTTGTCCAACCAAATGGCTCCGATTTTGGCCGGTCTTACTCGTTTACCACATCATCTAATTGCCTCAAGAAATCTAATTGGTGTTTGATGGAGTATCCTTTGTACTACTTGTCCGAACCATGTACCAGAATGTCGAAAACATGGCCTGGTTTCGTTGCCAATACATGTTATGCGAAGATGCCCGTTTGCATATGAACTGGAATACCCATGTGTGCACTCAGATGACATCATGGTAATATGGGCCCTGGCTCGCTGACGACGCACTTTACGCCCCCAAGTGTTTGAAAGGGATAGGGAATCCAACGGAGCGAGCAAAAATGCCCTAGAAGATGACAAGAGATTCGCCCCATTGCCGGGGATCGAACTCGGGTCACCCGTGTAACAGGCGGGAATACTCACCACTATACTACAACAACATGTGGGTGTTGGAAACAGTATAGTATAGTGGTGAGTACTACTTGTTCGGACCATGTATTGAACTGTCGAAAACATGGCCCGGTGTCGTCGCCAATACATGTTATGCGACGATGTTCATCCGCATATGAACTTTAATACCCATGTGTGCACTTGGACGAGATAATGGTAATATAGGCGTTGGCTCGCTGACGAGCCACTGTACGCCCCCAAGTGTTTGAAAGGGATAGAGAATCCAACAGAGTGAGCAAGAATGCCCTAGAAGATTACAAAAGCTTCGCCCCGCCCACGAGATAATGGTAATATGGGCGTTGGCTCGCTGACGACCCATTGTACGCCCCCAAGTGTTTGAGAGGGATGGAGATTCCAACGGAGCGAGCAAGAATGCCCTAGAAGATGACAAGAGATTCGCCCCATTGCCGGGGATCGAACCCGGGTCACCCACGTAACAGGTGAGAATACTCACCACTATACTACAACAACATGTTGGTGTTGGAGGATCTATCCTCTGTACTACTTGCTCGGACCAAGTACCGGAATGTCAAAAATATGGCCTAGTTTTGTCGCCAATACATGTTATGTGACGATGTTCGTCCACATATGAACTGGAATACCCATGTCTGCACTCGGACGAGATCATGGTAATATGGGCCTTCGCTCACTGACGACCCACTGTACGCCCCCAAGTGTTTGAAAGAGATAGAGAATCCAATGGAGCGAGCAAGAATGCCCTAGAAGATGACAGGAGATTCACGCTGTCCTTCGCGCCTGTTGTCCGCCGGAATAGTAACCGACGGACAAGAGTGTAGGAATAAGAAATAATATAAGATCATAACACATGTAACGTTTCACGTAGGAAGTGTGAACGGCTAAATTGACCCTGTGTATATAAAGGGAAAAAAACCTCTGATAGAAGGAGCGTGTATTTTGGAATGTAAAGAAGCGTATCATAATAGAATTCTATCCTCTCTGAAAGTCTATGTATAGCTACGGCTAATCTACTATGTGTCTGGAATACCTGAGCGTGTAAGAACGTAAGTGTAACCATTGCTAAGGAGTTGGTTGTAGCCGTCCCCCTTATACGCTGATAGGTTAAGGGAGACATTCCCCTACGCATTACGCATAGACGCCCCATTCGTGGTTCCACAATCACTTGGAGGTCTAGGTCGAAGGACTGACCACAGACCCTGTTCCTAATCGGTAACACTTTTGGCACGCTTGGTGATCTGTGTCTTCTCACAGACGAGCAACAATGAATGGATGTTTAGCCGCAGACGCCCCAGAGAACCAACACGACAAGACCGGCCAATCACAAGGTTCGTCACACGCCAGGCAGAGGAACGCGCACGGCAGAAGCCTCGCCTCAGCGACCTCGGTACTACCTGTCGTGATTACAAAGGTGATTCTTCGCTCTCCAAACACCTCGGCGATACCCGGGGACCACGCTCACCACAACCACCCTGTTGTCTTTCCCGACCCGCCGTAGCCCCCAGCATGGCCTTTGCCTATCCCCGCTTTAACGGCGAAACCGACGCCGCAACCCATATTCGCATGTTCCTTAATGTCTGGAATGCGAACCACATGGCGCAAAGCCTTTTAGAGGCGGTAGCGCAGCAGTCGAAAATGACGGAGTTCGGGTTGACATTGGATGGGCGAGCGACATTTTGGCATTCACAGATGGATTTACTAGCAATCACAACCTTCGATCAGCTGTAGTCCACTTTCTTGCGGTTCTTCCATCGGAGGGTTCCACAACGCGAAATCCTCGGATAGTTCTACACGATTAAGCAACTGCCGACCGAGACGATCGCAGACTTCAGCTTACGTTTCCAAAATTTACGGCAGAAACTAGAACGGAGCCCCGCAGAGGACGAGGCTCGAGAGACATTTCTGGTAGCATTACGCTAACCCATCCGGGCAATGCTCAACAACAATAGCGTGAAAGGGGAAATGACGGATATGTTCATTGAACAAGCGTTACAGCTCGAGTTAGACGAGGAGAAGGAAAGGTTTTCTATGTCCTCCTTACGACAAGCGTTACCCCAGGACGAGGAACGCCAGTTTCGTCAAGCAATCCAGTGCACGATTTGCTTGAACTCGGGGCATTCCGCAGTGGAGTGCAACATGCGAATCCACTGCCCAATCTGCCACTCGAAGGCTCACACAGTCGAACAATGCGAATACAATATGTTGAACAGAGCCGCTCCCACAATCCGCAGCATGGACACGCAGTGTCCCCCACGCCGTACTAAACAAAGGAGGCAACAAGACCGACCACGGTATATGGATCGCAACCCATGGGACGACCGGCACCACCGGAATCGCCGAAATCACAATGATTCCGAGGAAGACGAACCGGAGGATGAGGACTATCGTGGACATCCAAGTTATGCTAAAGGGGGTCGGAGCTATGAGAATCACCGGACGACAAACAAACGTGGCGGCTTCAATGGTTATTGTGGGAAGCCGCGGCAATATCGAGATCACTGGCGTTATGACGAAAGCTCGAGACATGAGCGACACCAAGAACCACGATGGGACCAACAGCAACCACCGCGTGCGTTTCGACAAACAAGGCCGGACTGGGAGGAGCAAGTCGCACCAGGGGATCGGCACACACCACCAAGAGCCGAGAAGGGTGAATCAAGCATCCATTGTTTTATTTGTCAGCAGCCCGGACATTATGTCACGCAATGCCCAACATGCAAGGGCAAGGGCTCGCCGTCAACACGATTACGACGGAAGTGTAGCAAGTCACGACACGCCAACAAACAAAAACGGTTGATTGGGCTGCGCAAGATGAGATACGACGACAAGCCAAGGCATGGGTGGAAAAAGAAAAAGCGACCAATACAAAGCGCATGTGGAAGGAGTCCGCGAATGCGAGGGATCAAGTAGAGGACGAAGGACCGCTCCCGGACCCCATTTGGCAGGCATTAGCGGGCTGCGAGATAACGCTAACCATGGAGAAGCTGCTGCAGCTAGTCCCACACTTCTGCCAAACCATGGAAGAACGCGTGACGGGCATACCCGGGGTGAGCGTCGCTACAAACCTTACAGACGTTAGCGACGACCCGCCTGTAGTGGATCACCACAACCCGGCTATTACATTAATATTACACGGACAGGAAATTCCTGGATGCGTAATCGATGGCGGCTCAGGCGTCAATGTAATTAGCGCGCGAGTAGTTAGGCATTTCGGAATGGGAGTCTTGCCCATTCTGGCTCCGAATGGCAGATACCCGCTCAGTACGACCATTGGGCGGACATCGCTTGGACATCTCGGCGGTCGTCCTCGCCTTGGATGCCCCAGGGGCATACCCAATGCTTCTGGGCAGACCATGGCTTCGGGCATCAAATATCAAGCAGAGCTGGCATCACAAGTGTATCAGTTTCTGACACAGACGCACCAAGGTTCGCGTACCTACGGAAGGAAGCATGCCACAACCCAAGGGTATAAAACCATTATACGCAGAAGATATAAATATGTTGGCGGGGGTGGAGGATGCAGAATTGGAGGCATACTTAGATGAGCACCCACGGATCATTCCGTTGTTCGAAATCGACGTCATCACAACCGCGGCAAAATATGGCACGACCACTATTCTCCATGATGAGACTTACGAACCAAACCCAGAGTCAATATTGGAACTCAGTAGAGCACGAGCGGCATTCGAAAGGGAAATGGAAATTTCACGACGAGTCACCGCTTCCCCCCTGGAAGAAGTAAATGTGGGTATGGAGTCGGAACCCCGTTTCCTCTCCATCGCAAAGGAATTAAGGCCAGACCAGAGAAACACAATGATCGGACTACTCACGAGATATAAAGATGTGTTCACTTGGGCTCACGAGGACATGAAGGAGTTAGATCCCAAGTTCTATTAGCATAAGATCAATTTAGCAACCGACGCAAAACCCGTCCAGTAGCGCCGCTACCACATGAACCCGAACTATGCGACCCACATAAAAGAAGAAATTGACAAACTCTTGAAGGCGGGGTTCATACGGCCAGTTAAACAAGCCACCTGGTTAAGCCCGATAGTGGTCGTTCCAAAGAAAAACGGCAAAATACGGGTATGCGTGGATTACCGAAAACTAAACGCCATAACCATTATAGATGCATTCCCTTTACCCTTCACTGATAGCGTACTGGATGTCGTCGCAGGACATGAGATGTACAGTTTTTTAGATGGCTTCAGTGGGTATAACAAAGGTACGCATGCATCCCGAGGACCAAGAAAAGATGGCATTTGTCACGAACTAGGGAGTATATGTGGCAGTCGTCATGATGTTTGGGCTAAAGATGACGCCGACAACATTTCAACGGACAATTACAGAGATCTTTGGGGAATACGTTCTGGCTTTCATGCAAGTTTTTTTAGACGACTTTCTAGTATATGGGAGAACAATAGACCACTTTACGCACCTACAATTGTGCCTGGAATGTTGTCGCACCGCACGCTTAAGCCTGAATCCCGCGAAATGTGCTTTCGGCGTGACCAGCGGGAGTCTCCTGGGTCATATAGTCAGCAAGGAGGGAATAGTGGTCGATCCAAACAAGATCTCCGCGATTACGCAAGCCAAAACTCCGATAAACGCGAAATCACTCGGCCGGTTTTTAGGACAAATACGGTGTCATAGTCGGATGATACGATATTTGGCGGACTTCGCCACGTCGTTACATGCTGCCGTACATCAGACTCCCTTCCAATTGACAGCAATGGAGGACAAAGCCTATGAGGCACTTAAGATAATGCTCACGCAGGCCCCCGTCGTACAACCACCAGTTTGGGCGAAGCCATTCCACGTGTTCGTCGACGCCTCGGACATAGCAATAGGAAGTGCACTTAGAATGCAGCTCACTGAACCAAACTGGTACCGGCCAGTGTACTACGCTAGTCGCAAATTATCAGCAGCAGAGCATAACTATTCCACAACGGAGCGGGAGGTGCTAGGGATGATCTATAGCATCAATAAATTCCGGCATTATTTACTAGGGAGGAAATTCATGTTCCACGTGGATCATTCGGCGCTGCTGTATTTGGTGGAGAAACAAGCCCTGACGGGGAAATTGGCGCGATGGATGCTGCTGCTCCAAGAATTCGATTTCGTAATCCAACACCGACCAAGGACGCAACACGCAGTGGCAGATTTTTTGAGCAAACTCGAGAATGGAGAAACAGTACAGAAAGATGACGACGATTTTATGGACGTCGACATCCTGTGGGTAGCAGCACTAGCAGAAAGAACGGAATCGACCTTTCCAGACCAGTGGCTTATGGAAATGACATACTTTTTGACTACGGGACTGCCTCCACCACAATTACGCACGGACGAGAACAAACGACTAGCCGTCCGAAGCCGTAACTTCTGCCTCGTCGAAGGAGATTTATATCACAAAGGCAGTGACGACATTTGGCAACATGGGGTACGTCAGGATGAGAAAGAAGCAGTTTTACGGCAAGCACATTGCGGCACGACAGGTGGCCATTACGCGGGCGACGTTACAGCCCGGAAGATATGGCAGGCGGGCTTATAGTGGCCAACAACGCAGAAGGATGCATCCGAGTATTGTAGAAAGTGTGATTTGTGTCAACGGATGGGCCAACCCCACGGAGGCGCAAGGATGCCACACTAGCCCGTATTACCGCTAGACCCCTTCCAAAAGTGGGGATTGGATTTCGTGGACCCCTTCACACCGACATCAGCCCGTATGGGCAATAAATACATATTGGTAGCTATGGATTATTGCACCAAGTGGGTAGAATCAAAGGCACTACGAGAAAATACGGCGGTCGTCACAACCAGATTCCTTTACGAGCACATCTGGTGCCGGCTGTCCGATTGAGCTCATCAATGACTAGGGGAGTCACTTTCTCAATACAGTGGTTCGGGAACTAACACATCATTACACCGTAGTCCATAAGAAGAGTACGCCATATTATCCACAGGCGAATGGGTTAGCGGAATCCACCAATAAGACGTTGCAGACAATCTTGAAGAAAATCATCAATGAAAATAGAATGGGTTGGCATACCAAATTACAGAGTGTGTTATGGGCGTATAGAACCAGCTACAAGACAAGCATACAATCAACACCGTTTCGACTAGCATTTGGGTTGGAGGCTGTGATGCCGGTCGAATTTCAGGTACCCAGTTTGTGGATTCAGAAACTGGACCGACTATCGGAAGCCAAGTCAAAGGAGGTACGGCTCCACCAGCTACTCGAACTCGGGGAAAAACGCGTACACAACATTGTGGTGTTGGAGCAGGAACAACGACGGCGTAAAGCGTTTGTGGATCGACATCGGAACGCAAGGGAAAAGAAGTTCGCCGTCGGTCGGGCGGTGCTGGTTTTCCAAACCCACATGCGCCATATGCCAAGGAAGTTACAATTCCGCTGGAACGGTCCATACTGGATAATTGGAGCGGAACAAGGCATGTTCCAACTAGGTACGCTAGCTGGGGAAGTAGTATGCCAAAAGCAGAATGGGTTTCGCCTTAAACCATACCTGGGCACTACGCCACCTAACCCATTCACCACCAAACATGCCAGAGCCGGAGAACTCGCGGCGTAAATGGACGGCCCCACTTGTACCATAAATGCACGACATGTGGGTGTTGGAGAAACTATCCTCTGTACCACTTGTTTGAACCATGTACCGGAATGTCGAAAACATGGCCCGGTGTCGTTGCCAATAAATGTTATGCGACAATGTTCGTCCGCATATGAACTAGAATACCCATGTGTGCACTCGGACGAGATTATGGTAATATGGGCCCTCGCTCGCTGACAACCCACTGTATGCCCCCAAGTGTTTGAAAAGGATAGAGAATCCAATGGAGGTAGCAAGAATGCCCTAAACACTCACAGGAGATTCGCCCCACCCTTCGCACCGTTGCCGGTGATCGAACCCCAGTCACCCGCGTGACAGGCGGGAATACTCACCACTATACTACATCAACATGTTGGTGTTGGAGGAAGTATCCTCTATACAACTTGCTCGGACAATGTACCGGAATGTCGAAAATATGCCCCGGTCTCGTCGCCAATACATGTTATGTGACGATGTTCGTCCGCATATGAACTGGAATACCCATGTCTTCACGCGGACGAGATCATGGTAATATGCGCCCTCCCTCACTGACGACCTACTGTACGCTCCCAAGTGTTTGAAAGGGATAGAGAATCCACCGGAGCGAGCAAGAATGCCCTAGAAGATGATGGGAGATTCGCCCCGTCATTCGCGTCGTTGCCGGGGATCGAGCCCGGGTCACCGGCGTGACAAGCGGGAATACTCACCACTAAACTACAACGACATGTTGGTGTTGAAGGATATATCCTCTGTACTTCTTCCTCAGACCATGTACCAGAATGTCGAAAATATAGCCCGGTTTCGTCCGCATATGATTTGGAATAACCATGTGTGCACTCGGATGATATCATGGTAATATGGGCCCTCGCGCTCATTGACAACCCGCTGTACGCCCCCAACTGTTTGAAAGGAATAGAGGATACGACGAAGCGAGCAAGAATGCCCTAGAAGATGACAGGAGATTCGCCGCGTTGTTCGTGCCGTTGCCGGGGATCGAACCCGGGTCATCTGCGTGACAGGAGGGAATACTCACCACTACATTACAACGACATGTTGGTATTAGAAGATATATCCTCTGTACTACTTGCTCGGACCATGTATCGGAATGTAGAAAATATGGCCCGATTTCCTGGCCAATACATGTTATGTGACGATGTTTGTCCGCATATGAACTAGAATACCCATGTGTGCACTCGGCCGAGATCATGGTAATACGGGCCCTCCCTCGCTGACGACCCACTGTACGTCCCCAAGTGTTTGAAACGGAGAGAGAATCCAACAGAGCGAGCAAGAATGCCCTAGAAGATGATAGGAGATTCGCCCAGTCCTTCGCACCGTTGCCGGGGATCGAACCCGGGTCACCCGCGTGACAGGCGGGAATACTCACGACTGTATTACAACGACATGTTGGTGTTCAAGGAAGTATCCTCTGTACTACTTGCTTGAACCATGTACTCGAATGTCGAAAATATTCCCCGGTTTCGTCGCCAATACATGTTATGTGACGATGTTCTTCCTCATATGAACTGGAATACCCATGTGTGCACTTAGACAAGATCATGGTAATATGCACCCAATGGACGCCCCCAAGTGTTTGAAAGGGATAGAGAATCCAACGGAGCGAGAAAGAATGCACGAGAAGATGACAGGAGATTTGCCCCGCCTTTCCCGTCGTTGCTAGGGATCGAACCCGGGTCACCTGCGTGACAGGCGGGAATACTCGCAACTATACTAGAACGACATGTTGGTGTTGGAGGATATATCCTCTATACTACCATCTCAGACCAACTACTGGAATGTCGAAAATATGCCCCTGTGTCGTCGCCAATACATGTTATGCCATGATGTTCGTCTGCAAATGAACTGGAGTACCCATGTGTGCCCTCGGATGAGATCATGGTAATATGTGTTAGGAAACAAGTCCCTCCGGATGGGACTTGAGAAGTACCCGGCAACGGAAGACCCGGTGAGAACCGGATCAGAAGTACCTGGCAAGAGTCGGACGGTAAAGACCCGGTTAGTACCAGATGAGCAGTACCCGGCAAGAGCCGGATGGTGAAGACCCGGTGAGAACCGGATGAAGAGTACCCGACTACGGAAGACCCGGTGAGAACCAGATGACAAGTGCCTGGCAAGAGCCGGATGATGCAGGCCCGGTGAGGAGTGCTCACCGGATGAAGGGACATATTCGTAAATATGTTTTCTGAGAGTCCATCGGGGCTATATTTGTAAATAGCCGAAAAGTCATATTAGTATAAATATGACTTAGGGAAAACTCTTTAGAGAGAGTTGTTGTCATTCTTGTTGGCGCAAGATTAGAGCGTGCAACTGTGTATAGAGAGAGTGAGAGAGAGGAAGAGGTCGTTGCCTCTGTTGTAACCGCCGCCTGTGGCGAAGATAGAAAGCTCGAGGTTGTTGCTTCAGTGCTTTACCATTTGTACATTCTAACATAGTGATAGTTTGCAGTCTGTGGGCTACCGTGGTTTTTTCCCTAGTTTGGGTTTTCCACGTTACCATCCTGTGTTCTCTTCTCTCCATTGTGTCGTGCATTCATTCCCCGTTTTTCTGTGTTTTGATTCTAAGCTCAGTTGTGGCCGAGCATTGTTCATTGGGAGTGTGTGTTCCTGTCAATATGTACCATCCCTCGCTGAAGACCCACTAGGCGCCCCCAAGTCTTCGTAAGGGGTACAAAATCTGGCGGAGCGAGCAAGAATGGCCTAGAAGATGACAAGAGCTTCGCCCCGCCCTTCGCGCCGTTGTTGGGGATTGAAACCGGGTCACCCGCGTTGTCGTGAAGATATTCATTCCATAGGCGGAAACCGGGGTGGAAAGGGCAAGTCGGTGGTGTGCAACATGTGCACACGTGTACTAGGAAATGGTGTATAGAAATAAGAGGGGAAATTTTGCCCCACATTGTAAGGTCCCTCCCTCCTTGGGCTATAAAAGGAAGGGAGGAGTCACTTATGAAGGGTTGCCTATTTTGCGTATGAAAGGTATACCACTTAGCCTAGAGTTCTTACCATTTTAGGGTTAGGGTTTTGTTTAGGGTTTTCCTTATTCATCTTCGGTTAGGGTTTTCTTATAGTCGTTTGGTGCGGCCCATGCGGCCACCATTGTTGTAATCATTTGTTCGTTTTAATATAACTTGTTGAGTATCTTGCCTCCGCGATCTCACCTTCTATGTCATGGTCTTATTCTTTCCTCATCTCCTCTTGAGCTAACCCTAAACCCTAAACCCATTCTTTCTCCTCTACTCCTTAGTCCGAGACCCCCGTGGTCCCACGCCCTCTACATGGACGCACGTAACAAAGCGACATCATTGGTGAACCCGACGTGAAGGGCGGCAAGGGAGCATAGAGATGGAACAAGACTTCGACTTTGCGGAGATGATGGCGAATATTGTGATGGAGACCCGACGGAAGAAGGCGAGGCAAGATGTGGCTCCACAAGACGTCGAGAGGGTGGTCGATTGAGTCGGCCGATTCAACAGGGACGAAGTCTCGAGGTTCTTGGAAGCGTACAAAGCCGAGATGACGAGGAGGGGCGTGAACGAAGTGATGCGGCTAGAATATTTTCGTCGAGTGGCGACCGTATCAGTGCACAAAGAGGTCAAGGAGCTTCAAGAATCTCACGATTCATGGGAGTCCTTTTAGGGAGCTCTATTAGACGCATACGGATACGCGAAACCGGAGTGGGTATGCCGGCAACCCGATGGGGAGCGGTTGGCAACAACGTGGCCCACGAGCGACGGAGAAGAGAGGGCGGTGAGCCGCTATGCACTACCATCGGAAGAGAGCTCGACGCGCGATCAACTCGAGGAGTACGACCTAGAGGCGTTGGTATGGGAGGCGTGCGAGAGCGTGAAGTTGAAGTTCGAAGCTAAAGAAGGGCTTATTATGGAGTCGGGCCGGAGACGATCCGAGGATGCGGAGGAAGAAGCGTCCCTATGCGTGGACGATGGGGGAGAGGGTGCAGGGCAAGAGACCCTCTCGTCTTGCGGAAAAGGGACGGCCATGGATGAGGCCAGTGACTACGAAGCGGGGAGCGAGACTCTGGCATCCGGCCCTAGAGCCGGTTTGAGACCTAGAGTGATGAACGGTGGCGGCGGCAAGGCGGGCAACCAAGACGACGGCAAGGAGATCGAGGAAGAGGACGCGACAAGCGCAATCGAGGCTTCCGCGATCGGAGATGGGGTAGCCACGGACAACGACGTCTGGACGGAAGCGGCTACGGACACAACAAGTGGGGGTGCCGGGTCCTTACCCACACCGTCCCTAGAGGCTCCGGCAATCGGCCCGAGTGCCGGCGTGAGACCTAGAAGGATGGGCGGTGGTGGCGGCAAGGCGGGAAACCGAGACGAGGACGAGGACGAGGAGGTAGCAAGCATAACTGAGGCTTGCGTAACCGGGGACAAGATAGCCACGGACCACGGCGTCCAAACGAAGGTGGCTACAAACATGACATCGGTGAGTGATGGTACCGAGACTTTTCCCACACCTATTCTAGAGACTTCGGCGGTCGGCCCTAAGAGCCCACGTGAGACCGGAGAGACGGAAGGTGGCGGCGGCAAAGCCGATGATCGAAACCACGACGAGGAAGGTCATAGCGGACGGAGGAGAGACCCCTCGACACCGGGGCCGGAGACTATGGCGGTTGCGCTCGAATGCCAACATAAGACCGGAGAGAAGGGCGGAGGCCATGAGGAAGCATGGCCTGGAGCGAACACGTACGAAGATGAGGATGCGAGGCCCAAAATGGGCATGTACAAGAGGACCGACGGAGAGGTCGGGAGCGGCAAAGAGGAGAGAGTCGGGAACCGACCCGACCGGAAGATGAACCGGTCGATAATCCGACATGACCGGAAGACGACACGGAGACTGATCGGCCGAGACCGATCCGGGCGAAGGCTAAGTCAGCATGATTGGAGGTCGAGGCGAACAAGCCACAACACCCGGTGGGAGCCGGTGAGCATGAGAAGGAGACCAAGCGGGTATGATGACTACGGTTCCGTGGAAGACCGGAAACGAGCAGGACCCTCCCCACCTATTCTACAGACTTTGCCGGTTGCCGATCAACATAAGACCGGGGAGACGGCGGGTGGCAGCGAGGAATTGGAGACCGGAACAGATGAGACTACCGGAACGGGTACCCGTTACGTGAAGACGGACGAGCACGGTCAAGAGGGCCAAACGGAGATGGAAGAGTGTACGGCAACGAAGGATGAAGAGACCGACGCGAAGGTCGGGTCTACGGTGGATGAGACGCGTAATACGAAGTATGCACTCCCGCGTAAAACGGAGCATGCACTACGGCCCGCGAAGGGCCAAGAAGCAAGCATGCAACCGGAAGAGCGGCAACGAGTGACCGGCAACGGCGAATTGGTCGAGCCTTTGAGAGGCAAGCACGCTGCAAGAGACGGAGCGGTGAGCTGTCGGGATCGGCGGATGAACGATGAAAGCGGAGGTTGGTGCGCGGAGAGCAAAGAGTTATGCACCAGGGAGAGACAAAGCGGCTTCCTGGAGGACATGCGGGGCCAAGCGGTCCAAGAGGATGCGAGTCGGGATGAAGCGGTAACGAGAGCCGCGAAGAACCCCGACACGAAGGTCGGGATGACGATACGCTCTACTACAAGAGAGCACGGAGAGCAAGGGACAATCGAGGTGCACGTAATGGGGTCACCTAAGGACCAAAGAATGAGCATGCATTCGGAGGAACCGCAACGAGTGACCGATGATGACGGTCGGAGGAAGCCTTCGAGAGGCAAGCATGGGACGATAGACGGCACGACGAGACGCCAAGATCGACGGAACGAGACGAGCGCGATCGGCATGAACGAAGGATTGTGTCTAGGAAAACGAAGGGGATGCGTGGAGAACGAAGGGTCACGTACCGTGAAGAGCAAACAGGGCATCCCAAAGGATGTGTGTGGCCAAGCAGGCCAGGCGGACCAAGAGGATGTACCTCGGGGCAAAGCAGCAACATCGGAGGTTGTGGAGGACACCGAAGACGACAGAACCGACTCGGATGTCTGGGAAGCAACGTACCTTTTCGAAAGGGTATGCAAAGTGGAGCGGAGTGCGAGACGTGCGATGTGGCCTCGTAAGGGCCGAGCGACGAGGATAATCGACGAGGATGATCGACGACGAAGTTCGGCGCGTGACAGTGCCGAGTCGAGGAAGCGGCCAAGGCGAGACAAGCGTGGACAAAGAGCACACGGTGCAATATCTGGCAAACAGTCGGGAAGAACAAAGATTCGGTCCAAAGTCGCACACAGAAAACGAAGGAAGGCAAAGCGAGGTTTGTGAAGGCCGAGTCTGGCGGACCAAGCGGAGACAGTGGTTCGGCGAACTCCGTCGAGTATGGTGGATCGGATTGAGCCGACGGGTCGAGAGCAAACAACGGATATGGCGGACCGGGAGGCTACGGTAGTCCATGTGGGACGGATGGGCTTGCTCGAAGTGGAAGACAAAGTTGGCCAAACCTGACAAAGACGCTAAGGACTCGGTTGACCACCATGGCCGAAAATCTCACCTCTTTCCCCTTCTTAGCACATACCGTTGGATGTGTGGTTTGGTGGGGGCGGATGTTGTGAAGATTTTCATTCCATAGGCGGAAACCGGGGTGGAAAGGGCAAGTCGGTGGTGTGCAACGTGTGCACACGTGTACTACGAAATGGTGTATAGAAATCAGAGGGGAAATTTTGTTCCACATTGTAAGGTTCCTCCCTCCTTGGGCTATAAAAGGAAGGGAGGGGTTACTTATGAAGGGTTGCCTATTTCGTGTATGAAAGGTATACCACTTAGCCAAGAGTTCTTACCGTTTAAGGGTTAGGGTTTCGTTTAGGGTTTTCCATATTCATCTTCGGTTAGGGTTTTCTCATAGTCGTTTCATGCGGCCCACGCGGCCACCATTGTTGTAATCATTCGTTCGTTTTTATATAACTTGTTGAGTATCTTGCCTCCTCGATCTCTCCTTCTATGTCCTGGTCTTATTCTTTCCTCTTCTCCTCTTGAGCTAAGCCTCCATATCATGTCTTATTCTTTCTCCTCTACTCCTTAGTCCTAGACCCCCGTGGTTCCGCCCCTTCTACATGAACGCGCGTAACAACGCGACAGGCGGGAATGCTCACCACTATACTCAACGACATGTTGTTTTAGTATCCTGAGTACTACCTGCTCGGATCATGTACCGGAATGTCGAAAACATTGCCCGCTTTCGTCGCAAATACATGTTATGCGAAGACGTTCGTCTGCATATGAACTGTAATACCCATGTGTGCACTCGGACTAGATCATGGTAGCATGGGGCCTCGCTCGCTAACAACCCACTGCATGCCCCCAAGTGTTTGAAAGGGATAGAGAATCCAACGGAGCGAGCAACAATGCCCTAGAAGATGACAAGAGATTCGCCCCGTCCTTCGCAAGGTTGCCGAGGATCGAACCCGGGTCAACCGCGTGACACGCGGGAATGCTCACCACTATACTACAACGACATGCTGGTGATGGAGGAAGTATCCTCTGTACTACTTGCTCGGACCATGTACCGGAATGTCGAAAATATAGCCCGATTTCGTCGCAAATACATGTTATGCGAAGATGTTCGTCCGCATATGAACTGGAATACCTATCTATGCATTCGGACGAGATCATGGTAATATGTGCCCTCCCTCGCCGATAAGCCACTTTACACCCCCAAGTGTTTGAAAGGGACAGAGAATCCAACGGAGTGAACAAGAATACCCTAGAAGATGACAGGAGATTCGCCCCGTCCTTTGCGTCATTGCCGGGGATCGGACCCGGGTCACCCACGTGACTGGGAATACTCACCACTATACTACAACGACATGTTGGTGTTGGAGGAAGTATCCTCTATACTACTTGCTCGGACCATGAACCGGATTGTCGAAAATATAGCCCGGTCTCGTCGCCAATACATGTTATGTGACGATGTTCGTCTGCATATGAACTGGAATACCCATGTGTGCACATGGACGAGATCATGGTAATATAGTCCCTCACTCGCTGACGTCCCACTTTACGCCCCAAAGTGTTTGAAACGGTTAGAGATTCCAACGGAGCGAGAAAGAATGCCCTCGAAGATGACAGGAGATTTACGCCGCACTTCTCGCCGTTATAGGGGATCGAACCCGGGTCACCCGCGTGATAGGCGGGAATACTAACCACTATACTACAACATCATGTTGGTGTAGGAGGAAGTATATTATAGTGGTGAGTACTACTTGTGCAGACCATATACCCAAATGTCGAAAACATGGCCCAGTGTCGTCGCCAATACATGTTATGCGACAATATGCGTTCGCATATGAATTGGAATACCCATGTGTGCACTCGGATGAGATAATGGTAATAAATACCCTACCTCGCTGCCGCCCCACTGTACACCTCTAAGTATGTCAAAGGGGTAGAGTATCCAACAGAGCGAGATAGAATGCCCTCAAAGATGGCAGGAGATTTGCCCCGCCCTACGCGCAGTTGCCGGGGATCGAGCCTGGGTCACCCGCGTGACAAGCGGGAATACTCACCACTATACTACAACGACATGTTGGTGTTGAAGGAAGTATAGTATAATGGTGAGTACTACTTGTTCGGACCATGTACCGGAACGTCGAAAACATGGCCTAGTGTCGTCGCCAATACATGTTATGCGACGATGTTCGTTCGCATATCAATTGGAATACCCATGTGTGCACTCAGACTAAATCCTGGTAATATGTACCCTGCCTTGTTGACAACCTATTGTACGACCCATTATATGCCCCCAAGTCATCGTAAGGGGTACAAAATCGAGCGGAACGAGCAAGAATGGCCTCGAAGATGACAAGAGATTTGCCCCGCCCTTCGCACCGTTGCCAGGGATCGAACCCGGGTCAGCCGCGTGACAGGTGGGAATACTCACCACTATACTACAACGACATGTTGGTGTTGGAGGATATATCCTCTATACTACTTGCTCAGACCATGTACCGCAATGTCGAAAATATAACCCGGTTTCGTCGCATATCCACGTTATGTCACGATGTTCGTCCGCATATGAACTGGAATACCCATGTGTGCACTCGGACGAGATCATGGTACGATAGTCCCTCCCTCGATGACAACCCACTGTGCGCCCCCAACTGTTTGAAAGGGATAGAGAATCCAATGGCGCGAGAATGAATGCACTCGAAGATGAGAGGAGATTTGCCATGCCCTTCGCGCTGTTGCAGGGGATCGAAACCGGGTCACCCGTGTGACAGGCGGGAATACTCACCACTATACTACAACGACATGTTGATGCTGGAGGAAGTCTAGTATAGTGGTGAGTACAACTTGTTCCAACCATGTACCAGAATATCGAAAACATGGCCCGGTGTCATCGCCAATAAATGTTATGCAACAATGTTTGATCGCATATGATCTGGAATACCCATGTGTACAATCGTACGAGATGATGGTAATATGTACCCTCCCTCGGTGACAACCCACTGCACGCCCCCAAGTCTCCGTAAGGTGTACAAAATCTCGCAGAGCGAGCAAGCATGGCCTAAAAGATGACAGGAGATTTGCCCCGACCTTCGCGCCGTTGCCAGGGATCGAACCCGGGTCACCCAAGTGATAGGCTGGAATACTCACTGTTGGGAGCTCACAGGCTACAAACTGTCACTATGTAAGAATATACAACCGTGAGTTCACTGAGGCAACGACCTCGTGCTCACAGATCTTCGCCACAGATGGCGGTTACAAGAGAGGCAACGACCTCTTTCTCTCTCTCTCACTCTCTGTACAGTTACGCACTCACGCTTTTCTTGCACCACCAAGAAATGACAACAACAACCAACCCTAAAGGTTTGCCCTAAATCATATTTATACTAATATGACTTTACGGCTATTTACAAATATAGCCTCTATGGGCTCTCAGAAACATATTTACGAATATGTCTCTTCATCCGGTTCATACCCGGTCTGCACCATCTGGCTCTCCGTAGCCAGGTACTCCTCATCCGGTTCATACCGGGTCTGCACCATCCGGCTCTCCGTAGCCGGGTACTCCTCATCCGGTTCATATCGGGTTTGCACCATCCGGCTCTCCGTAGCCGGGTACTCCTCATCTAGTTCATACCGGGTCTGCACCATCCGGCTCTCCGTAGCCAGGTACTCCTCATCCGGTTCATACCGGGTCTGCACCATCCGGAGGGACCTGTCTCCCAACAAACTCCCCCTTCACTCCGGCATGGGGTGTCTTACCAGTTTGATCCTCTTCCGGCATGCATCCAGCTTGTCGGGTATCAGCACTTTGGTCAGTATATCTGACCCGTTCTCGGCCGTGTGGATCTTCGTCAGCGCGAACTCCTGGTCAACTACTCTTTCCCGGATCCAATGATACCTTCGCTGGATATGCTTCGTTCGGGAATGGTAGGCCGCATTCTTAGCAAGGTGGATGGCACTTTGACTGTCGCAATAGAGCCGGTATTCATCTTGCCGGATACCGAGCTGTCCGATGAAGTCCTTCCTTCATCCATAAGATTTCCTTGCCGGCTTCCACAGCCGCCATGTACTCTGCCTCTTTGGTTGACAATGCAACCGTCTTCTGCAGCCTCGACTGCCATGAAACAGCTCCCCCTGCATATGTCATTACATACCCGGATGTGGACCGGCTGGTATCCACATCAACCGACATGTCTGAATCGGTAAAACCGTCAAGTTGGGGTTTTCCGGAGCCGAATCGGAGACACATATGCGTGGTGCCCTTCAAGTACCGGAGTATCCATTTGACTACGTTCCAATGCTCCTTGCCGGGATTGCTCATGAATCGGCTCACCACTCCGACTGCATATCCTATATCCGATCGGGTACACACCATTGCATACATCAAGTTCCCGATGGCAAAGGCATATGGAATCTTCATCATATCCGCCTTCTCTGCTTTCGTCTTCAGGCTTTGCTTACCGGATAGCCTGCAGTTTGCCGGAAGTGTCGATCTGACCGGTTTTGCATCTGACATGTTGAACCGGTGAAGCACCTTTGTCACGTACTTCTCCTGTGACAGCCATAATTGCTTCGCTGACCGGTTCCGGATGATGTGCATCCCCAGCATCTGCCTTGCCGGACCCAAGTCTTTCATTGAGAAGGTCCGGTTGAGAGCCTTCTTCCGCATCCGTATTTTGACTTGGTCCCATCCGACGATCAACATGTCATCCACGTACAGAAGGAGTATCAGGAAGTCGCCTCCTTCGAACTTCTTCACAAACACGCAGTGATCGGCCTGCGTCTTGTGGTACCCTTGATCGGTCATGAAAGAGTCGAACTTCCGGTACCATTGCCGGGGGGGCCTGCTTCAACCCGTAGAGGCTCTTCTTCAACCGGCATACCCGGTGCTCCTTCCCTTTCTCCACGAATCCTTCCGGTTGCTGCATGTAGATCTCCTCTTCGAGGTCACCGTGAAGGAATGCCGTCTTCACGTCCAGCTGGTCTACCTCGAGGTCCATGCTTACCGCTATACTCAGCACCGTCCGGATGGAGATCATCTTTACTACCGGGGCAAATATCTCGTCGAAGTCCACGCCCTTCTTCTGCTGGAACACCTTCACCACGATCCTGGCTTTGTATCTCGGGGGGTTGCCGGCATCTCCCGGTTTCAACTTGTACACCCACATGTTTCGGAGTGCCCGCTTTCCTTTTGGCAACTCCACCAATTCATACGTATGGTTCTCATGCAGGGAATCCATCTCATCCTGCATGGCACTTAACCATTTTCAGCTGTGGGTGTCATCCTTTGCTTCTTCGAAGCTTTTTGGCTCCCCCTCATCGGTCCGCAGCACATGCTCTGCATCCGGAAATCTCCGGGGGGCCCTTCTCTCTCTGAGAGGATATCTCCGTCTTCGGGCTTCGGTAACCGGCTCCTCCATTTGCTCTTCATTCGAATCCCATTCGGGGTCTAGGCCGGTTCCGGTCTCAGCTTCCTCTACTTCTTCTTCTGCCAGTTCGGTATCCTCACCGTAACCGGCTGGTCCCTCGAGTGCTAACCGGTCTCTTGCCGGTTGGGTCTGCTCATCGTAGAATCTATCCTTACCGGTGTCAGAACCAAGGATAAAAGATAGAGTGATGGAAGAAGGATAGAGAAGAATGGATGTATAAGATAGAGAAAGAAAGAGAATGGATACAAGATATGTAATGAGAGCTAAAGACTGGTGTTGATTTGAATTGATTTGAGAATACATGTATGCGCTTATTTATAGGTTCCTATAGAATAGCTTAGAGATTTCTAGAATGTTCTAGAATGTTCTAGACCTAGAATGCTCTAGGACATTCTAGAACATTCTAGAATAATCTAGAGTTTTTACAATAATCAATGTAATACAAGAAGTAGCTTTTATTGTTTCATATAACAATAAGCTATCTTAATGGTTGAGGTTTTCAAGTATGAATTACAAGGTTCGAGGTTCAAGTCCGGGTGACGCCATAATGGTCATGTGTTCATGACACTATCCCTCCTTCGAGAACGCCAAGTGGAAGTCGGCGTTAACATTGTTGGGTCGGGCTTGTTTGGATAGTGACGATGGAAGTCGTTGACCAGAGCTTCAGCATTATAAACGTTATCGATGGGTTCCCAAGTGTGATCACTCGGAGGATAACCAAGCCAATCAACTAGATAATAAAGCTTATTGCGCACAATCTTAGAATCGAGAATAGCAACTACCTCGTATTCGGGGCCATCCACAAGTTGTACAGAAGGCGGTGGTGGCACGACACGATCAGGAATTAAAGAGGTGTGGCAAGGTTCCAAAAGAGAGCTATGAAAGACAGGGTGAAGCCGCATATGTGGGGGAAGGTTAAGACGAAATGTTGGATCATTAATCTGCGCCGTGATGACAAAAGGACCTAAGCGTTGATAGTCAAGCTTAGCACGGGGTCGGGTAGTCTTGATGTGACGACGAAGCAACCATACATGGTCACCAACCTTAAATGGAGACTTAAGACGATGTCGATCGGCATTGGTCTTATGGTGTGCTTGCGCTTTCTGAAGATGTGACGATAACTCGAACTGGATTTGTTGTAGTCGGTGGAGGTGATGCGCCGCACTAGGGTTTCGTGACACCTCGGGAAGACCCAGTATACACCATCGAGGGTGGTTGCCGGTGTAGGCAAAGAAAGGTGTAACTTTGGTAGAAGAGTGGACCGTGTTGTTGTATGCAAACTCAGCAAGATGTAAAATTTTACTCCAATCATCTTGTTGATAACTAATGAAACATCGAAGATATTGCTCGAGCGTTTGATTTGTGCGCTCTGTTTGTCCGTCAGTTTGTGGATGATAAGCCGAAGAGAGTTTGCAAGAGATTTTGAGGCCTGCCCATAGGTGCTTCCAAAAGTGTGAGATAAATTGAGGACCTCTATCGCTAATAATATCATTTGGGAGACCATGATGGCGAAACACTTCACGCATAATGAGATCTGCAGTTTCTTCACTATTGATGGTCTTTACACATGGTACAAAATGTGCCATCTTGGTAAACTGATCCACTACTGTTAAAATAGTATCAAAGCCTTTGGAAGGTGGAAAATCCGTAATGAAATCCATAGAAATAGACTGCCATGGCTTGTTGGGAGGGGGTAATGGTTGTAGTAAGCCATAAGGGTGATGTCGGGGTATTTTGGCGCGACAGCAGGTGTCACAAGTGCGAACATAATCTTCGACAAATTTTTGGAAGTGAGGCCACCAAAACGAACGTTTCACCAGCTCAATGGTCTTGGAAATACCAAAATGTCCAGCCATGGGGGCATCATGACAATGTTCCAACACTTGAAGTCGGGGTGATCCGTCGGGGACGTAAAGGAGATTCTTGTAGAAGAGTAAACCATCTTGCCACTTGAAGTCCTTATAATATTGAGATGACCCTGGCAATGTGGAGCAAGATGGACGACTTGAACCACAGTGGGCTAAGACATCCTTAGCAAAATCATCTGAATGAAGTTGTTGCCGAATAGTGTCAAGAAGGGTAGAATCAAGTGGTGTGGCATAAATTGTTGCTACCTGTAGCTTTGATGGCCCGAGGAGAGTTTGCTTTTGATTGTCAAAGGCCGGATCTCCAGGTTGAAGTGCTAGATACGAACGCCGAGACAGAGCATCTGCTTTCCCTTGTTGTTTTCCGGGGCAAAAAATGATCTTGAAATCGAAACGCGTTAGAAATTGGGCCCACCGAGCTTGTCGTCTATTTAATACTCGAGCTGTTTGAAAATATGTGAGATTTTTGTGATCACTATAAATGATAATCTGATGAGGTGATCCTTCTAGAAAATGACGCCATTGCTCGAATGAGTCGACCATAGCTAGTAACTCCTTGTCATGCACCTCATAGTTTATCTCCGAAACAGTAAACTTTCTCGAGTGAAACGCGACTGGATGTATCTGCCCGTCCTCGCCTGGTTGCGATAGGATACTCCCCAATGCAAAGTCTGATGCATCCGCCTCAATAGTAAATGGCTTTTTAGGATCAATATGTGCTAGGATGGGTGCTGATGTGAATGCCTCTTTTAGCTGCGTAAAAGCCTTGTCCGCTTCGATACTCCAAAAAAATGCTTGATTTTTCTTGGTGAGTTGAGTAAGGGGCAACACAATGCTTGAATAATTATGTATGAATTTGCGATAGAAGTTCGCAAATCCGAGGAAACACTGGACATCCTGAACTGAGCATGGGGGTTTCCATTCCAATATTGTTTGGACTTTTGCCGGGTCCATGAAAACACCCTGGGATGAAATAGTGTATCCCAAAAATTCGACTTGTTTGCAATCAAAACTGCATTTCTGAAGTTTGGCGTAAAGACCATACTTCCTTAGGCGTTCAAGTACTTGCCGCACATGTATATCATGCTCCCCCTGTGTTTTAGAGTAAATCAATAGATCATCTAGGTAGATGATTAGAAAAATATCCAAGAAATCCCGGAAGATGTCATTTGCCATATGTTGGAATACGGCAGGTGCATTTGTGAGCCCGAAAGGCATGACTGTATACTCGAAATGACCATACCGAGTACGAAATGCTGTTTTCCACTCATCTCCTGGCCGAATTCGAACAAGATTATGTGCACCCCTTAGATCAATTTTGGTAAAATGCTTTGCCCCACAAATGCGTTCTAAGAGATTGGAGATTAAAGGTAAAGCATACCTATTCCTTATGGTGACTTTATTTAAGCCTCGATAGTCCACGACCAAACGAAGGGAGCCGTCCTTTTTCTTCACAAAAAAGATAGGAGCACCAGCTGGAGACTTTGAATGTCGAATAAATCCATGTGCAAGATTTTCCTCGATGTATTCTGGAAGAACCTCAAGCTCAGTGGGTGATAAATTGTAAATCGGACCCCACGGAGGCTCTTTTCCTGGTTGGAGATCAATAGGACAGTCGTACGGCCGATGCTTTGGAACAACACTAGCTTTGACTTTGTCGAAAACATCAGCATAGTCTTGATATTTTTTGGGAATTTGGATGTCTGAATTCCCTTGAGTGACACTAGAAGGTGTCACTGATACTGCAAATAAGAAAAGGTCCTCCTTGCCTCCCACTTGGTGCAATTGTTGCAATGTGATGGCTGAAATTTGATGAGAAGGATATGGTGCATCGGTAGAACTATATACTTTGGGAGGATAATCCCGAGTTCGATCCTTGACAATGATATTTTCTACTAAAGGCACCTAATTTCTCGCTTCCTCCAATCGATTCTAGGGTTATGTAGCTCGAACCATGGCAAACCGAGGACAATTGGATGCTCAGGACTACGGATTATGTTAAAGGAAACTACACATCCTAAATCCCCCAAGAGTATGTGTATTGGCTCAGACTCTTCAAATATCTTCCCGGAAGCTATGGGGCGTCCATCAATCACTACTACGGAAACTGGACAAGGAAGTGTATGCAAGGATATTTGGTGTTTTTGGGCAAAATCTCTATCCATGAAACAAGAATTGGCTTCAGTATCTAAGAGGGCTTGGACTTGAAGTTGACAACTTGGTGTCCTAACTTGTACTAGGGCTGAGAAGACTCTACTAACATGCTTGGAAGAAATGGAACCCACACTAGGTTGTACATATCTAGGGTTGTCCAACCAAATGGCTCCTATTTTGGCCGGACTTATTCGTTTGACTCCTCTTCTAATTGGCTTAGGACTTCAAATTTATTGGACAAGGGTGGATTATTCATAATATTAGATTCACTAACTACTTCTAAAATGTTGGACTCATTTTTATTGTCATAGTGAATTTGATTTACCTGACGTCTCGGCCTACGGGAGCAATGAATGGCTATATGTCCTGGACCTCCACAATATAAGCACAGATGGTTTGCTCGACGACGTTGCTTCTCTTCGTCTGACAACGGTCCTCGTCGTTGAGTCATATCGATCTCCAGGGGTGTAGGACTATCCATTGGGACTGGACTACGTGTTTGCCTTGGAGTTGGAGCAGGGCTATACATTTGCCTTGGGGATGATTGCGCCGTTACTGATGCATAAGTTGGTGTGAATCTAGATCTTGTTATTTGTTGTTGTCGCTCACATCGACGCTCAAAAAGGCGATTATCACACCGTATTGCTCGACTAATAGCTTCTGTAAGTGACCTTGGATCCTCGGGGAAGGTAAGAAGTAAGTCTTTGACATCTCTACGAAGGCCTGAACGGAATTGCTCCATTAGGGCTTGTTCATCCCAAGGAGTATCGCTTGCGATGAGACGGAAATTGGCAGCATATGTTGAAGCTGGTTGATCGCCTTGACGAAGTGTACGAATCTTGTTAATAGCTGTTCTCGCCCCATCAGTATCTCCGAAACAAGCCTTAAATTCCTTGATAAATTCCTCGAAATTATTCAGTAGAGGAGAATTGGTCTCTAGCAATGGAGCAAACCACGACAACGCTATGCCAGTCAATAAAGTGCCCACTAGCCCGACTCGTGATGCATCTGTTGGGTAACATGCGGGATGCATTTGAATCACCAACTGTACTTGATTCAAAAAACCTCGGAAATGCGCCCTCAACCCATCAAATTTAGCTGGGAGGCTAATTTTGGGCTCCTTGATAAGTCCCTGACCTTCAACCCTTTGTTGTTGTAACACGACGATTGTCGACTCTAACTGTTGCACTCGTCGCGTGAACTCCTCTTGTTGTTGTTGCTTCTCTATAGTAACCTTTTGTAGATCCCCAAGTAGACGTTGATTCTCTACTTCAAGAGATGCGAACTTGGATTTAAGGTTCTCCATTTCTGCAACAAGGGTGAGATATTCTTCTGAGTTAATGGCAGCCATGGTTTCAGGATGGTTACAAAGGAGGATAAGAGAGAGAGAGAGAGAGAGAGAGAGAGAGAGAGAGAGAGAGAAAGAGAGAATTCGAATCAAACTGTCAGAACCAAGGATAAAAGATAGAGTGATGGAAGAAGGATAGAGAAGAATGTATGTATAAGATAGAGAAAGAAAGAGAATGGATACAAGATATGTAATGAGAGAAAGACTGGTGTTGATTCGAATTGATTTGAGAATACATGTATGCACTTATTTATAGGTTCCTATAGAATAGCTTAGAGATTTCTAGAATGTTCTAGAATGTTCTAGACCTAGAATGCTCTAGGACATTCTAGAACATTCTAGAATAATCTAGAGTTTTTACAATAATCAATGTAATACAAGAAGTAGCTTTTATTGTTTTATATAACAATAAGCTATCTTAATGGTTGAGGTTTTCAAGTATGAATTACAAGGTTCGAGGTTCAAGTCCGAGTGACGCCATAATGGTGATGTGTTCATGACAACCGGTCGACTCGGAGTTCATTATCTTCTTCTCCGACTCCTAGTCAGCAGCGTCTTGTCCTCCATGAAGATAATATCTCGACTCCGGAATACCTTCTTGTCGACCAGGTCCCACACTCGGTAGCCGAACTCATCGTCACCGTAACCGAGGAATATGCATGGCCGGGTCTTTGGATCTAACTTTCCTCTCCGGTCCTTAGCTACATGCACGTACGCGAGACACCCGAACACCTTCAGATGCCGGTAGGACACTTCCTTACCGGTCCATACTCTCTGTGGCGTGTCTCTGTCCAAGGGTACTGAGGGTGATCTATTTATCACATATGTCGCCGTCGACAGTGCCTCAGCCCAAAACTTCTTGGGTAGTTTTGCATGCGCTAGAATACTTCGGACCCTCTCCATTGTGGTCCGGTTCATCCTCTCGGCCAATCCGTTTAGTTCCGGTGTCTTCGAGCCGGATTCCCTTCGAGCAGCAGTACTCCTCGAACTGCCCCCGGTATTCTCCTCCGTTATCTGCCCGAACCGCCTTCAGCTTCCGGCCGGTTTCTCTTTCCACTCTCGCGTGAAGCTCTTTGAAGACGGATAACACCTGATCCTTTGTCTTCAACGGTGTGGTCCACAGCTTTCGGTTGTGGTCATCTATGAATGTCACGAAGTACTGCGCTCCGGCATGTGACTTCGTGTCTACTTGACACACATCCGTATGCACCAACTCCAGTGGTGCATTACGTCTCATCGGTGGCCTTGGTCGGAAGGAGGTCCGGTTCTGCTTACCGGCCAGACAATCAGTGCACTTCTCTAAGTGCACGTTCTTCACTGGAATGAGGTTGTCGTCTGCAAGCCTCTTCATCCCCTTCTCACCCATATGACATAGCCTCTTGTGTCACAGCTCACCGGCAGTGTCGGATGCCACGTTCACTTCTTCCGGACATAATCGGGCATTCATCAAGTACAGAGTGTTGACCTTCCGGGCCCGAGCCACAATCAGGCTCCCTTTCCGTTCCGGATGCTACCCGTGTAGCCCTCATCATCTAGCTGACCGGCTGATATCAGGTTCAGTCGAACCTCTGGAACGTGTCGGACATCCTTCAGTAGCAACTTGCATCCGGTTGGTGTCAACAGCCACACGTCTCGTATGCCGACAATTCGGCATGTACCTTCATTCCCCATACGGACACAGCCGTGATCACCGGATGAGTAGGATGAGAAGCATTTCCGGTCTGGGGTAAGGTGGAACGATGCTCCGGAGTCTACCACCCAGGTCATCTCATCGCCGGCAAGGTTTATCTCACTCTCCTCGTTGATGAGCATCAACTCTTCTTCACTTGCCGCGATTGCCGTCGTTCCCTTCTGGTCCGGCCCCCTCGGTCTTTACCGTTCCGGTGCGGTGTCCGCTTCGAATCAGTACCGTCGGTCTCCTTATCTTTTCGGAAATGCCGACAGTTCTTTTGGAAGTGTCCCGGCTTGCCGCAATAGAAGCAAGTGGGCCTCCCCCTTGACTTTGACCGTGTCCCCGACTTCTCCCGGTTCTAGGGACTACGGTTTCTTTGTCTTTCGCGTTCCGATTCGGTAAGGAGCGCTTTGGAGTCGGAGCTCGTATCTTTATCTTTCCGACCCGCCTCCTCATCTAGCAAGCTCGACTTTACTCTTGCTAGGGATAACCGCTTTCCTTCCGGCCCGGCATTGCCCAAAGTGACAACCAACGTCTCCCAGCTATCCGGGAGGGAACCGAGCAGGAGTAGCGCAAGTACCTCATCGGCGAGAGGTACTTCCAATGAAGTTGCCTGGTGGATCAACCCCTGGAAGGCATTCATGTGCTCCGCCATGCTGGAGCCATCTTGGTACTGGAGTCTTACTAGCTTCCGGAATACCGAAACCTGGTTAACAACATTTTTGTTTTGAAACATTATGCCAATCTTCTCCTAGAGCTCATGAGCCTTGCTCTCTTCATTGAAGTTGTTGTACAGGCTCATGTCGATGAAGCACCGTATGTACGTCATTGTCTTCATGTGCATCACCTCCCATATCGCGGTGTCAATTTTGTCCGGTCTCTTGTCCACGAACTAAACCAGCAGCCAGAGGTCTTTAACCACGAGCATGTCCCTCATCTTCAACTTTCACACTAAATAGTTGGAGCCGATGAGCTTGAACATGCCGCCAAACAATTCATCCATTTTCTGTGCTGTTTCGCTCTGATACCACTTGTTGGGAACTCAACGCTCCCTATACGCAACGCTCGACCACAACCAAGCTTAGGATCAGACACAGAAAACGGGAAATAAAGAACGACACAATGGAAGAGAAGAGTACACATGAAGTTTACGTGGAAAACCCCAAACTAGGGAAAAAAAAAACCACGGCAGCCCACAAGCTGCAAACTGTCACTATGTAAGAATATACAATAGTGAGTTCACTGAGGCAACGACCTCGTGCTCACAGATCTTCGCCACAGATGGCGGTTACAACAGAGGCAGCGACCTCTTTCTCTCTCTCTCACTCTCTGTACAATTACACACTCACGCTTTTCTTGCACCAACAAGAAATGACAACCACAACCAACCCTAAAGGTTTGCCCTAAATCATATTTATACTAATATGACTTTTCGGCTATTTACAAATATAGCCTTGATGGGCTCTCAGAAACATATTTACGAATATGTCTCTTCATCCGGTTCATACCGGGTTTGCACCATCCGGCTCTCCGTAGCCAGGTACTCCTCATCCGGTTCACATACCAGGTCTGCACCATCCGACTCTCCGTAGTCGGGTACTCCTTATTTGATACATACCGGGTCGGCACCATCCGGCTCTCCGTAGCCAGGTACTCCTCATCCGGTTCATACCGGGTCTGCACCATCCGGAGCTCCGTAGCCGGGTACTCCTCATCCGGTTCATACTGGGTCTGCACCATCCGGAGGGACCTGTCTCCCAACACTCACCATTATACTACAACAACATGTTGGTGTTGGAAGAAGTATCCTTTGTACTACTTGCTAGGACCATGTACCGAAATGTCGAAAACATGGCCCAATTTCGTCGCAAATACATGTTATACGAAGATATTCGTCCATATATGAATTGGAATACCTATCTGTGCACTCGAACGAGATCATCGAAATATGGGCCCTCACTCGCTGATAAGCGAATGTACGCCCCCAAGTGTTTGAAAGGGATAGAGAATACAACGGAGCGAGCAAGAATGGCCTAGAAGATGACAACAGATTTGCCCCGCCCTTTGCACCATTGCCGGGGATCGAACCCGGGTCAGCCGCGCCATAGGCCAGAATACTCACCACTATACTACAACGACATGTTGGTGTTGGAGGATATATTCTCTGTACTACTTTCTCGGACCATGTACCAGAATGTCGAAAATATAGCCCGGTTTCGTCGCCAATGCATGTTATCTCACGATGTTCGTCCGCATATGAACTGGAATATCCATGTGTGCACTCGGACCAGATCATGGTAATATAGTCCCTCCGTCGCTGACAACAAACTGTGCACCCCCAAGTGTTTGGAAGGGATCGAGAATCCAACGGCGCGAGAAAAAATGCCCTCGAAGATGACAAGAGATTTGCCACGCCTTTCGCGCTGTTGCCGGTGATCGAACCCGGATCACCCGCGTGACAGGCGGGAATACTCACCACTATACTACAATGACATGTTGGTGTTCGAGGAAGTCTAGTATAGTGGTGAGTACTACTTGTTCGGACCATGTACCGGAATGTCGAAAACATGGCCCAGTCTCGTCGCCAATAAATGTTATGCGACGATGTTCGTTCACATATGATCTAGAATACCCATGTGTGCAATCAGACGAGATCATGGTAATATGTACCCTCTCTCACTGACAACCCATTGTATGCCCCAATGTCTTCGTAAGGGGTACAAAATCTCGCGGTTTGATCGCAAATACATGTTATTCGAAGATGTTTGTCCGCATATGAACTGGAATACCTATCTATGTACTCGGACGAGATCATGCTAATATGCGCCCGCGCTCGCTGATAAGAGAATGTACACCCCCAAGTGTTTGAAAGGGATAGAGAATACAACGGAGCGAGCAAGAGTGCCCTAGAAGATGACAGGAGATTCACCCGCATGACAGGCGGGAATACTCCCCACTATACTACAACAATAGGTTGGTGTTGGAAGAAGTATCCTCTGTACTACTTGCTCCGACCATGTACCGGAATGTTGAAAACATGGCCTGGTTTCGTCGCAAATACATGTTATGTGAAGATGTTCGTCCGCATGTGTGCTCTCGGAATAGATCATGATAATATGGGCCCTTGCTCACTGACAACCCACTGTACGCCTGTTTAAAAGAATCCAACGAAGCGAGCAACAATGCCCTAGAAGATGATAGGAGATTCACCCCGTCATTTGCGTCGTTGTCGGGGATCAAACCCGGGTCACCCGCGTGACAGGCGGCAATACTCACCACTACCGGAATGTAAAAAATATAGCCCGGTTTCGTCGCCAATGCATGTCATGGGACGAACATCCCGCGTGACAGGCGGCAATACTCACCACTACCAGAATGTCAAAAATATAGCCCGGTTTTGTCTCCAATGCATGTCATGTGACAATGTTCGTCCGCATATGAACTAGAATACCCATATGTGCACTCGGACGAGATCATGGTAACATAGTCCCTCCCTCGCTGACGACCCACTCTATGCACCCAAGTGTTTGAACAGGATAGAGAATCCAACGGAGCGAGAAACAATGCCCTCGAAGATGACAAGAGATTTGCCACGTCCTTCGCGCCGTTGCCGGGGATCGAGCCCAGGTCACCCGCGTGACAGGCGGGAATACTCACCAATATACTACAACCACATGTTGGTGTTGGAGGAAGTCTAGTATAGTGGTGACTACACTTGTTCGGACCATCTGTGTTGCACTGGGACGAGATCATGGTAATATAGGCCCTCGCTTTCTGATAACCCACTGTACCCCACTAAGTTTTTGAAAGGGATGGAGAATCCAATGGACCGAAGAAGAATGCCCTTGAAGATGACATGAAATTCGCCCCGTCCTTCGCGCCGTTGCCGGGGATCGAACCCGAGTCACCCGCGTGACAGGCGGGAATACTCACAACTATACTACTACGACATATTGGTGTTGGAGGAAGTATCCTCTGTACTACTGGCTCGGACCATGTACTGGAATGTTGAAAACATGGCCCAGTTTCGTCGCAAATACATGTTATGCGAAGATGTCGTCCGCATATGAACTGCAATACCCATGTGTGCTCTCGGACTAGATGATGGTAGTATGGGCCCTCTCTCGCTGACAACCCACTGTACGCCCCCAAGTGTTTGAAAGGGATAGAGAATCGAACAGAAGCAACAATGCCCTAGAAGATGACAGGAGATTCGCCCCATCCTTCGCGTTGTTGCCGGGGATTGAACCTGGGTCACCCGCGTGACAGGCGGGAATACTCACCACTATACTACAATGACATGTTGGGATTGGAGGATATATCCTCTGTAATACTTGCTCACACCGCCAATGCATGTTATGTGACGATGTTCGTCTGCATATGAACTGGAATAGCGATGTGTGCACTCGAACGAGATCATGGTAATATAGTCCCTCCCTCGCTGACGACCCATTGTTCACCCCCAAGTGTTTTAAAGGGATAAAGAATCCAATGGACCAAGAAAGAATGCGCTCGAAGATGACATGAGATTTGCCACGCCCTTCGCTCCATTGCCAGGGATCGAACCCGGGTCACCCGCTATTATGAAGAATTTTGGCCAGAGGCGGAAATCGGGAAATGTTGGTTACATCAGCGGCGTGCAGCAGGTGTAGTCACCCTTGTACATTTAGTGTGAATAACGAGGGTGCCTTTATGGCGCCGAACAGTAGTTAAGTCGGGGTTATCCCACATTGTAACGCATCCCTCTCCTTGTTCTATAAAAGGAAGGGAGTGCCCCTTTACGAAGGGGTTGCCCATTTTGTATTAGTAGGGTATACCGTTAGATGGAGACACATTCTCTCTTCCTCTCTCTCTCTTGTTTTAAGGTTTCTTCTTCTTCTGCTCCTCTGCTTCTTCTTCATCACTCTATGAGTCTAGCTTGATACCTGTAGGTTCGGTATCTGCCCTGTTTGCTGTGCAAGACCCCGCTCGGCGCGACGAGCCCGTGAGCTCCCCGACCAGCGGCCTGGCAGTAGACGATTGTTGTATGTTGCTTCTTGTAAATATACGTTGTCGTGAAGATTTTCGGCAATAGTGTGAAAATCCCATAAAACGTACGAAATTGAGTATGAATCACATAGTACAATAATTGTAAAGATAACATTTTAAATAGATTTAATATCTAAGTACAAAATGATGGAGGTTTCGAATGCACTTTATTACACAAGAAACGGACAACTAAATGTCAAGATATGAGGGTATAAAGTTTGTGAAAGGAAAAGAGAAAATTGTGAGATATCCCACATAGGCACGACAAATACAGCTCTCATCATATATAAGGTGGAGCAAAAGATATTATCTTTGTGTCTATGTGTGGAGCATAGAGATTTCAAGGTAACTTGAACTAAGAGTAGAGGTGGGCTAGCTACTCGTAAAGGGTTTTGGCCAACCAAAACCGGACCGGCGATAGAGCCGGTGATCCGGCGGCAATTCGGCGACGGCACCGGTAACCGACGGTATCCGGCGAACCGGCGTCCGATGACTAGATAAATAAATATATAAATATATATACATATTTACATATACAAGGAGGGCAAGTAAGGATTCGAACCTTGCACCTCCAAGTTAGGAGTCAATTGGCTTACCATTAAGCCATGCTATTTAGTTGAAATTATATTTCTATCATTGTACTTTTACATGTAAATTCTCATACATGAGAGCTAAAATGAGTGACATGGTTATCATGCACCACATGTAATACATAAGCGCCAAATGGCAAACATGCAATTTATGCATGTCTTGTACCCTCACATGCATCATATGCATGAGAGCATCTATAAAAGAGGGAAGGGGGAGGAGAAAAAACACGGTTTTCTTTTATGAAAATTAAGAGGAAGAAATTTGTTATCAAATTGATGGTGTAACTTGTTTCTTAAATCCAAAGATAAAACTTCAATCAATCTTTCTCAATCTTTTAATCTCAACTTCTCTCTTTCCCAATCTATCTTAAGTACTTTCTCGCCAAAGCTTGTATCGACTCTAAATCCTTCTGGTCCAGAACCCCGGCGGTTCCGCCTCACGATCCGCGCGTAGTGACGGATCTTCATGACATAATTAAGTGGTGAACCCGACGTGAAAGAGGTGGTAGGAAGGATCAAGTCGAGATTAATACTTGGAGATGGCGTCCTCAAGCAACCAAGCGGGAGAGCTCGAAAGGATGATGCTAATCGTCGAGCAAATGATGAGAACTCGGGACAACGATGCGAGCGTGGAGAAGGCTGTCGATCGTGTCGTAGAGCTCGAGGGCCAAATCGATGGAAGGAACGTTACGAAGTTCCTTGATGCATATAGAAGGGAGATTAATCAAAGGGACGTGTCCGAGGCACGTCAAATCGCAAGCTTCAAGAGAGTTGTCGCCAACAACATCCAAAGACACGTCATCGAGCTTCAAGAAGGTAAGACAACATGGTCCGAGTTCGAGAAAACGATACTAGCGGAGTTCGTGACTGAAGACTCAACGAGGATGACTCGACATGCCCTGATGAAGTGGATAGAGAAGAAGAATAAGAAGATGAGCGTCTCGAGGGTGTACGACGAATTCGACCAGATGTTTAGTCATCTCCCCAATACGGACCAAGTGTTGCTTGAAGAGGACAAGACTTTGTACTTCTTGAAGGCCGTGGACATAAAGGATAGACGGGAGTTGGGGACTCTTCTCGAAGATGATACCCAAGCAAATGGGCTCGTAGCGGACTAGATCACGGTGAAGAGGGCATGCAATAGGCTCGACAAGCGTCGCCAATGGGTTGATGACACCGACTTGACGGGACCGACTACCACGGAGAAAGCAAGACCGCCGAAAGTAGCTGAGCCGCCAAGACAAAGTAACGTGGAAGAAAAGAAGATTGATGACGACATCATTGAAGAGCTAGCAAAGAAGTTCGAGAAGGTCACTCTAGCCAACATGAATCATCGGGGCCCTAAAGGAAAAGAACCCTTTAGATGCGTGTGGTGCGATAGCATGGACCACATGAGAAGGGATTGTGCGAGCCTTCGAGAGGCGATTCGACAAAATATCGTATACATAGAGGACAACATGATCTGTTCAAGCGAGACTAGAAGACCCCTACGGGTGAATTTTGGAAGAGGAGGAATGAAGAAATCTATGGAGGATGCCGATGCGACTCATGTGGATACGATGCACTATGCTGCGTCGGCCGGAATAAGAGTCGGGAAAGACAAGACTGAAGCTGCTAGAGCGGGAGCAAAGTTTTGGACTTCCGTTCTCGAATATGAGAAGAAGGGAAAAATCACATCGAACGAGGTAGAGCTTGCGGACCGAAGCGTGCAAAGCATAACCGGGTGGTCGGATCCGGTGGACGACAACACCATACTCGCAGAGGTGATGTGCGACAACCACGAGGTGTTCGTCAAAGAAAAGAGAAAGAGAATAGAAGAGCAAGGGCCATCAAAAAGACATGAAACAAGGAACGCGAAAAAGAAGGACGATGCGGAGACGAGTCAACCTTTACAAACAGAGGAACGAGAATCAAGCCGAAAAGGGGAGCCGAGCATACGAGTTGAAGAAACGGTTCGGCCCGTGAAGGTTGGTGTCGAAGACCCCACTCGGAGGACAAGGACTATAGCTACCTATAAGCTAAGGTCGGACATAGAACAGACGACGGACCTAAAGAAGATTCTCGAAGAACGAGTTCTTGATAGCCACGTAACTTTGTCCTTGAGGGAATTGCTAGGCATTACGAAGAAGGAGTTCCATGACACGATCGTGGACCTTGTAAAGAGAAAGAGACAACAATCGGACGAGGAAGAAGAGAAGCCGCAAAAAGCAAAAATGAATGCCATAACGATGACAAGAGAAGAAATCGATGAAGATATGGTGGACAACCACTACACTCGACCTCATTGGGCACGAGCGACAACGGAGACGCCGGTGAAGATCGGGGAGAAGGAAGAGACCGTGGTAGCCTTGATCGACCACGGCTCGGAGATCAACCTCATGTCAACCAACTTCTACAAAAAAGGAAGATGGCCAATCAATACAAACCACGGATGGAAGATTCGCGCGGCAACAAATTCTACGGAGGATTTGTATGGAGCTTGTCCCAATGTCAAAGTCACGATCGGGGATGTGGAGATGGATCAACACTTCTTCGTACAAGAATCGGCGTCGCATCCTGTAATCCTAGGGCAACCTTATATCACATCATCTCAGATGGAGACCAAAGTGTTCGATAATGGAGCAGCCTTCACACGAATAAAGAGTCTTGACAACCAAAGATCGGTTCAATTCCTAACGGTGCGAGCCAATCATGAAAGGAATCGAGATAGTCTCGGAGGTGAATCCTCGGATTTTTAGAGCGGACTATTGAAGCATGGGGCACAAATAGTCCAAGCAATCACAAGACCCCACAAGAAAGAAGAGTGCGTGGATTGCGAGGAGAACCAACATGTGTCACACCTAGTGGCGCATGTAAACTAGTACTACTTGACAAGAAGCACAAGCGCCGGATACAAGAATTCGAGAAGATGTTGAAAGAAGAAAACATAATAGAAGAAGGAGAGTTCGTGACTCATATTATGGAAGAAGCCTCATTTAACGACACCATCGGCGAAATCGAGGACGTCGTGGACTTGAGCTATCTTCACAATCAACGTGTGATTTCGGTTAACTCCGTCAACATGTACGCTATCATCGATGAATACCGTCGTGGCATCTCGATGAAGGAAGCTGAAATCAACACGAAATATAAAACGGTGGATAAGAAGATCAAGCCAGTTGCGGTTCTGCTACCGGAAGATAGCTGGCAAAAGATGAAGGAAGTCGCTAACGATCCAAGCTTAAGAGATCCGAAGAAGATAGGTCATGTCTTCACCAAAGAGACGAAGGGGAAGCTACGAGTTGGAAAGGAGGATTTCCTTCTCCCTGAAGAGGAGCGAATGTTTCGCGATATGCTTGAGAGACATGGGAAGGCTTTCGCATTCTTCCCACGAGAAATCGGATGCGCCGACCCAAAGGTTATAGAGCCGATGGTGATCATCACGGTGCCTCATGTGCCTTGGAATTTGAAGCCGATACCGGTTCCGAGAGCACACCTTCCGAAGCTGATCGAGCTCTTAAAGGAGAAGGTGAGTATGGGAATTCTAGAACCTTCGAATGCCCCTTATTCCAATAGGTGGTTCACGGAGCTGAAGAAGAATGGATCATTGCGATTCATCCAAGATCTTCAACCCGTCAACAAGGTGACAATTCGAAATGCCGGAATCGGTCCGAGCGTGGACGAATTTGTTGAAGCGTTTGCGGGTCCATCTACTCCATTGGCGATCTCTACTCCGGATATGAACAATTCCAATTGGCGATCGACAGTCGGGACATTACAACCATGAGGACTCCGATCGGGCTTGTGCGGATGTGTACCTTACCCCAAGGCGCAACGAACTCGGTGGCTCATATGGTGAATGCCATGAATAAAGTCTTGAAGGATTGCATTCCGGACATCATGATGCCATTCTTGGATGATATTCCGATAAAAGGATGTTCAAATGAGGAGACAGATGAATCGAAAGATAAGGAAGGTTGTAGAAAGTTCGTTGCGGATCATATGAAAGATTGCGAGAAGGTGCTTCAAAGGCTCGAAGATGCGAATTTGACATTTTTAGGAGAAAAATCCGCATTCGGGTAACCGGAGATCTTGGTGGTAGGTCACTTGTGTGGAGCATACGGCCGGAAGCCCTCGCCATCCAAAGTGAACGCAATCCAAGACATGAAAGAAGAATGCGAAAACCAAACGGAGGTTCGAAGGTTCCTTGGAGCGTGCGCGTTTTATTATATATGGATTCCTCACTACGCTCATGTCGCTGAACCGTTATATGGACTACTAAAGAAAAGAATAAAGTTCGAATGGCGAGACGAGCACACAGAGGCGATGCGAAGATTAAAGAAACTGCTTCTTGAAGCTCCGGCACTAAGGAAGGCCGACTATGCCGAAGGGAAACCAATTTACGTGACCGTAGATACAAGCCCAACCGGAAACGGGTGGGTCATCAATCAAGAAGGTGAAGATAATGCGCGATATGCCGTCCGGTTCGGAGCAAAGGTTCTCAACGAACGGCAACAAAGATATGCCCAAGTCAAGCGGGAACTTTGGGGTATTGTGTCGGCAGTGAAGACGGACAAAGATTACCTGATCGGGTCAGAAGTGATAATAGAGACAGATTGTCTCCCAATTCTCGGAATGGTCTTGGGATGTGCGACCCCAGATCTTGCTATGCTAAGGTGGATCGCCTACATCAAATCTTTAAACCCAGAGATCCGTCACATTGCAGGGAAGAAGAACACCATGGCTGACATGCTGTCAAGGGCAAGATTTTCAAATGGAAGTAACATGGTTTCGGAAGATGAAGATGTCGCCCTCGACTTCTTCAAGATGGCTCTATTGTCAGCGGAAGACCAGGACACGCAAACCCTCCACGCCTTCAACGAGAACGAGTACTAAGGAGAGTGGTTACTCATCGGTAGATTCCTAAGAACATTGACGGCAGATGCTTCGTTGACAAAGGAGGAGGCCCTACGAATCCGAAAGAAAGCTTACCGATACTTCTTGAAGGGAGGATTCCTTTGGCGACATCCAAAAAGAAGGACAGGAATACCACGTCGAGTGGTGGTAAAGAAAGAAGAGCAAGAGACGCTGATGACCGAATTCCACGAGAGTGCTTGGGCAGGTCATAGAGGAACATGGGCGACGTTTGAAAAGTTGAAGGAGAAGTACTGGTGGCCAAGCATGTACAAAGATGTACTCCATTTCATGTCCACATGCGAAACTTGCCAAGTATATTCAAATATATGTCATCGTGATGAGTTAAAGCCGACATACCCACTCACCATACACTTCAAATGGTTGGTGGATCTGGTCTCGATGCCAATGGGAGTGGGACAAATGAAGTACTTAGCGCTGGCAAGGGAAGACTTGACAAATCAAGTGGAAGGACGAGCCTTGACAAATAAGACGACTTCAGCCGTTTGCAAATTTCTACTTGAAGATGTTGTTTGTAGATATGGATGTGTAGGGAAGATAGTGGCCGACCGAGGGGAGTTGGACGCGCACGAAGCGACGGAGCTCTTCGAAAGACTAGGCGTGAATCTCTCCCTCACGACTACCTACAATCCGGAAGCAAATGGGAAGATCGAGCGAGGGCATGGACCTATCGTTAAAGCCATCGTACGGGCATGCAACGGTCGAGTCGGGAATTGGCCACGACTATTACCCTATGCCTTGAGGGCCGATAGAACGACACATAGCTCGGTGACAGGGTATATGCCGACAGAGCTTATGTATGGACAAAAGCCGATTATGCCCATCGAAAGGACGATCGCCTCATGGGTAGCGATACCGTGGGAGAACGAGATGAGCCGAGAAGAGTTATTAGCGGCGCGGATAAGGCAACTTGAAAGAAGACCTGAAGATTTAGAAAAAGCGCGAAAGATGATGAAGGCAGCCCGAGTAAATAACAAAGTTCGGTTCGACAACACGCATCGACTTCGTCCCAAGAAGATTGAAGAAGGGGATTGGGTTTTGGTTTACGACAACACCCTTGACAATCAACACAGTACAACAAGGAAGTTCGCAAAAAGATGGTTCGGGCTGTTGGGATTTCGGTCCCTCCGGATGGGATGGCCGGAGATGAATGACGGCAAGCCCGGTTGCGGTTACGGAACCGGAGAATGAAGAGTACCCCGGCATGAAGCCGGATGAAGAGTACCCCGGCTACGGAGCCGGATGATGAAGACCCCGGCTACGGAGCCGGATGATGAAGACCCCGGCTACGGAGCCGGATGACGAATGTACACGGAGAGAGATCCGGATGCGGGGACATATTTGTGAATATGTTTGCCAAGAGCCCTTGAGGCTATATTTGTAAATAGCCCGAAAGTCATATGTGTATAAATATGACTTAGGGCAAACAGTTTAGTTGTTGTTACTCATTTTTCTGGTTTTCCACTTAGAGGGAGCTAAGTGAGCAGCCGAGAGAGAGAGAGAGAGAGAGACGAAGAGGTCGTTGCCTCTGTGTATTACCGCCGCCTGTGGCGAAGACAGTGAGCTCAAGGTTGTTGCCTTGTAGCCTCACCATTGTACATCTCTGCTTATAGTGATAGTTGGAGTTTGAGGACTCCCGTGGTTTTTCCCATTTAGGGTTTTCCACGTAAAACATCCTGTGTACTCTGCTCTCCATTGTCTTCGTGCATTTTGTATTTCCTGTTTTCTGTGAGTTGATCCTATTCCTCGGTTGAGGCCGAGCACTGTGTTCGACAAAGTGGTATCAGAGCATCGGTAACACAGAAAATGGAAGGCGGCGGTAGTGGGCCTCCGGGCATGATGGTGTTGAACTCACAGAACTACGCCGACTAGAAGATAAAGATGGAAGACCTTCTCATCGTTCGAGACCTGTACGAACCGATCGACAATGCCGAGATACCCAAGGGGGTAATAGAGTCGGAGTGGAAGCTCCTGAACCGGAAAGCCGTAGCGACGATCCGGCAATATGTCGATGTAAGTGTCCTGCAACATGTGACGAACGATACGAACGCCTATGAGATGTGGCAGAAGCTGTCCGGACTGTATGAGAGGAAGAATGCTCTGACCCGGACCTCCCTGATGAGGAAGATAGTGAATCTTAAGTACCGGGACGGCGAGAGCATGGTCGAACACGTCAGCACGTTCATGGGATTCGTGAACCAGCTTGCGGCGATCAAGTTCCCGTTGGATGACGCAATGCAAGCCATCATGCTGATGTGTACCCTTCCGGAGAGCTGGGAGAACTTGGTAGTTACTCTCAGCACCTCCTGTAAGGAAGAGAACTTGTCTTTACTAACGGTAAAGACAAGTATTCTAAATGAAGAAGCGCGTTGGAAAGATGAACCGGCCTCCGACTCGAAGGCGCTGCTTACCGAATCGGAACGGGGAAGACAACGGAACCGGAGTCCGCAAAGACGGGAGAAGTCGGGGACACGGTCGCAGTCGAGGGGAAGACCTACATGCTTCTACTGTGGGAAGCCGGGGCACTTCCAGAAGAACTGTCGGCATTTCCGGAAAGACAACGGAACCGACGGTACCGATTCGAAGAAGTCACCGGAGCGAAACGGTGCATACCGGGGAGCCACGGACCGGAGAGGTCCGGATCGGCGAGGGCAGGACCGGAAAGGAACGACGGCACTTGCGGCAAGTGAAGAAGAGATAATGCTCATTACCGAAGAGAGGGAGCTGAACCTTGCCGGTGAAGAGATGACCTGGGTGGTCGATTCCGGAGCGTCATTCCACCTGACCCCGGAGAAGAAATACTTCTCATCCTACACAGCCGGTGAGCACGGCTGTGTCCGGATGGGAAATGAAGGTACATGCCGGATTGCCGGCATAGGAGACGTGTGGCTGATGACATCAACCGGATGCAAGATGCTGCTGAAGGATGTCCGACACGTTCCGGAGGTTCGATTGAACCTGATTTCGGCCGGGAGGCTAGACGATGAAGGCTACACGGGTAGCATCCGGAACGGTGTCATGAAGTTCAGCAAAGGGAGCCTGATAGTGGCTCGGGCCCGGAAAGTCAACACACTGTACCTTATGAATGCCTGGTTGTGTCCGGAGGAGTTGAACGTGGCAGCCGACACTGCCGGTGAGCTGTGGCACAAGAGACTGTGCCACATGAGTGAGAAGGGGATGAAGAGGCTTGCAGAAGACAACCTTATTCCAGTGAAGCATGTGCACCTGGAGAAGTGCACCGATTGCCTGGCCGGTAAGCAGAACCGAACCTCTTTCCACTCAAGGCCACCGACGAGACGTAGTGTACCATTGGAGTTGGTACACACTGATGTGTGTCAGGTAGAAACGAAGTCACATGGCGGAGCCCAGTACTTCGTGACATTCATTGATGACCACAGCCGGAAGCTGTGGACGGCACCGTTGAAGACAAAGGACCAAGTGTTGTGCGTCTTCAAAGAACTCCACGCAAGAGTGGAAAGGGAATCCGTCAAAAAAGCTGAAAGCGATACGAGCGGATAACGGAGGAGAATACCGAGGGCAATTCGAGGAGTATTGCCGTTCGATGGGAATCCGGCTCGAGTTTACTGTGCCGAAGACGCCGGAACTGAACGGGCTGGCCGAGAGGATGAACCGGACCATAATGGAGAGGGTCCGGAGTATGCTGGCGCATGCGAAATTACCCAAGGGGTTTTGGGCTGAGGCAATGTCGACGACGACATACGTGATAAACAGATCACCCTCAGTACCTTTGGACGGAGACACGCCGCAGAGAGTGTGGACCGGTAGGGAAGTATCCTACCGGCATCTGAAGGTGTTCGGGTGTCTCGCATATGTGCATGTGGCAAAGGACCGGAGAGGAAAGCTAGATCCAAAGACCCGGCCATGCATATTCCTCGGTTACGGCGATGACGAGTTCGGCTACCGAGTATGGGACCCGGTCAACAAAAAGATATTCCGGAGTCGCGATATCATCTTCATGGAGGACAAGACACTCGCCGACTGGGAGTCGGAGAAGAAGATGAAGAGCTCCAAGTCGACCGGTGAGGATCAACTCTACGAAGAGCAGTCCCGACCGGCAAGGAACCGGTTAGCACTCGAGGATCCGGCCGAGGAAGATGAAACTGATACCGGAACCGGCCCCGATCCCGAAATGGTTTCGGATGAAGAGGAAACGGAGGAGCCGGTTACCGAAGCTCCGGAACGGAGATATCCTCTAAGAGAGAGAAGGGCCCCCCGGAGATTTCCGGAACCAGAGCACGTGCTGCTAACCAACGAGGGGGAGCCGGAGAGCTTTGAAGAAGCAAAGCTTGACACCCATAGCCGCAGGTGGCTAAGTGCCATGCAGGAGGAGATGGATTCCCTGCATGAGAACCACACATATGAACTTGTGGAGTTGCCGAAAGGAAAGCGGGCACTTCGAAACAAGTGGGTGTTCAAGCTGAAACCGGGAGATGCCGAAAACCCCCCGAGATACAAAGCCAGGATCGTGGTGAAGGGGTTTCAGCAGAAGAAGGGCGTCGACTTCGACGAGATATTTGCCCCGGTAGTGAAGATGACCTCCATCCGGACGGTGCTGAGCATAGCGGCAAACATGGACCTCGAGGTGGAACAGATGGACGTGAAGACGGCATTCCTTCACGGTGACCTCGAAGAAGAGATCTACATGCAGCAACCGGAAGGATTCGAGAAGAAAGGGAAGGAGCACCTGGTATGCCGTTTGAAGAAGAGCCTTTACGGACTGAAGCAGGCTCCCCGGCAATGGTACCGGAAGTTCGACTCTTTCATGACCGACGAAGGGTACCACAAAACGCAGTCCGATCACTGCGTGTTTGTGAAGAAGTTCGAAGGAGGAGACTTTCTAATACTCCTCCTGTACGTGGACGACATGTTGATCGTCGGACGGGATCAGGTCAAGATACGGATGCTGAAGAAAGCGCTTCACCGAACCTTCTCAATGAAGGACCTGGGTCTGACGAGGCAAATACTAGGGATGCACATCATCCGGGACCGGAAGAAGAAGCAGTTGTGGCTGTCACAGGAGAAGTACGTGACAAAGGTGCTTCACCGGTTCAACATGTCGGAAGCAAGACCGGTCGGGTCAACCCTCCCGGCAAACTGCAAGTTGTCCAGCAAGCAAAGCCCCAAGACAAAGGCTGAGAAGGAGGACATGATGAAAGTACCATATGCCTCTGCCGTCGGAAGCTTGATGTACGCAATGGTGTGTACAAGGCCGGACATAGGATATGCAGTCGGAGTGGTGAGCCGGTACATGAGACATCCCGGCAAGGAGCACTGGAACGCGGTCAAATGGATACTCCAATACTTAAAGGGCACTTCGAACATGTGCCTCCGATTCGGCTCCGGTAAGCCCGAACTCGACGGCTCTACCGATTCGGATATGTCGGCTGATGCAGATACCAGCCGGTCCACATCAGGGTATGTGATGACGTATGCAGGGGGAGCTGTTTCGTGGCAGTCGAGGCTGCAGAAGACGGTTGCGTTGTCAACCACGGAGGCGGAGTACATGGCGGCTGTTGAAGCCGGCAAGGAAATCATATGGATGAAGGACTTCATTAGAGAGCTCGGTATCCAGCAGGAGGAGTACCGACTCTACTGCGACAGTCAGAGTGCCATCCACCTTGCGAAGAACGCGGCCTATCACTCCCGGACGAAGCACATCCAGCGAAGATATCACTGGATCCGGGAAAGGATAGAAGACCAGGAGTTCGTGCTGACGAAGATCCACACGGACGAGAACGGGTCAGATATGCTGACCAAAGTGCTCACACCCGACAAGCTGGAAGCGTGCCGGAAGAGGGTCGGACTGGAAAGACATCCCATGCCGAAGTGAAGGGGGAGTTTGTTGGGATTTCGGTCCCTCCGGATGGGATGGCCGGAGATGAATGACGGCAAGCCCGGTTGCGGTTACGGAACCGGAGAATGAAGAGTACCCTGGCATGAAGCCGGATGAAGAGTACCCCGGCTACGGAGCCGGATGATGAAGACCCCGGCTACGGAGCCGGATGACGAATGTACACGGAGAGAGATCCGGATGCGGGGACATATTTGTGAATATGTTTGCCAAGAGCCCTTGAGGCTATATTTGTAAATAGCCCGAAAGTCATATGTGTATAAATATGACTTAGGGCAAACAGTTTAGTTGTTGTTACTCATTTTTCTGGTTTTCCACTTAGAGGGAGCTAAGTGAGCAGCCGAGAGAGAGAGAGAGAGAGAGAGACGAAGAGGTCGTTGCCTCTGTGTATTACCGCCGCCTGTGGCGAGGACAGTGAGCTCAAGGTTGTTGCCTTGTAGCCTCACCATTGTACATCTCTGCTTATAGTGATAGTTGGAGTTTGAGGACTCCCGTGGTTTTTCCCATTTAGGGTTTTCCACGTAAAACATCCTGTGTACTCTGCTCTCCATTGTCTTCGTGCATTTTGTATTTCCTGTTTTCTGTGAGTTGATCCTATTCCTCGGTTGAGGCCGAGCACTGTGTTCGACACGGGCCATATGTGGTGACAAGTGCCAACGATAATGCCACATACCACCTTGCGGAACTAGACGGATCAAGGTTGGCCGTACCCATTGCGGGAAAAAGACAAGACAAGGATCCTGACCTCGATTACCTCGACGATGAACATAATAGGCCGGATGAAAATGAAGACATGGAGGAATCTAATTGATCATCGTAGCCGAAATCTCACTTCTTCTCTTCTTGGCACGTACCGGAGGACGTGCGGTTTGGTGGAGGTGGATGTCGTGAAGACTTTCGACAATAGTGTGAAAATCCCATAAAACGTACGAAATCGAGTATGAATCACATAGTACAATAATTGTAAAGATAACATTTTAAATAGATTTAATATCTAAGTACAAAATGATGGAGGTTTCGAATGCACTTTATTACACAAGAAACGGACAACTAAATGTCAAGATATGAGGGTATAAAGTTTGTGAAAGGAAAAGAGAAAATTGTGAGATATCCCACATAGGCACGACAAATACAGCTCTCATCATATATAATGTGGAGCAAAAGATATTATCTTTGTGTCTATGTGTGAAGCATGGAGAGTTCAAGGTAACTTGAACTAAGAGTGGAGGTGGGCTAGCTACTCATAAAGGGTTTTGGCCAACCAAAACCGAACCGGCGATAGAACTGGTGATCCGGTGGCAATCCGGCTAGGCACCGGTAACCGACGGTATCCGGCGAACCGGCGTCCGATGACTAGATAAATAAATATATATACATATTTACATATACAAGGAGAGCAAGTAAGGATTCGAACCTTGCACCTCCAAGTTAGGAGTCAATTGGCTTACCATTAAGCCATGCTATTTAGTTGAAATTATATTTCTATCATTGTACTTTTACATGTAAATTCTCATACATGAGAGCTAAAATGAGTGACATGGTTATCATGCACCACATGTAATACATAAGCGCCAAATGGCAAACATGCAATTTATGCATGTCTTGTACCCTCACATGCATCATATGCATGAGAGCATCTATAAAAGAGGGAAGGGGGAGGAGAAAAAACACGGTTTTCTTTTATGAAAATTAAGAGGAAGAAATTTGTTATCAAATTGATGGTGTAACTTGTTTCTTAAATCCAAAGATAAAACTTCAATCAATCTTTCTCAATCTTTTAATCTCAACTTCTCTCTTTCCCAATCTATCTTAAGTACTTTCTCGCCAAAGCTTGTATCGACTCTAAATCCTTCTGGTCCAGAACCCCGGCGGTTCCACCTCACGATCCGCGCGTAGTGACGGATCTTCACGACAACGTATGGAAGATTCTGCGTTTTTGGTGTCTACGTGGGTGTTTTAGTGTTTCCTTACTTCTGTTTCTGTACATAAGCGTGAGTGGGGTCTGCACTGTGTGTGTGCGTGTGTCGGCCAGGGGTGCGCGTGTGTTCTTCTCTCCCTCCTTTTGGGTTGTTTCTGGCTTCTCGGAAATGGTAATTCACGACTTCCTACGCTCCATCACTCCCTAGTCCAAGATCCTCGTGGTCCCGCCCTTCTACACGCACGCGTGAAACTTCGCGACATCTTTGGTGAACCCGACGTGAGAGGTGGCAGGGGAGGATGGAGTTGGAAGACGAGGACCTTGCGGAGATTGTGGCCGAAGTGGTGTTGGAGTCTGCATGAGTGGTGATGAGGCGAGAAGCAGCGCAACAAGCGGTTGAGCGAGTGGTCGAAAGAGTCGGCCGTTTCAACGGGGAAAAAGTCCCATCTTACTTGGAAGCCTACAACGCGAAAATGGAGGAGCGAGACGTGGACGAAGCGTTGAGGCTGGAGTTCTTCTCTCGGGTTGTCGTCGTCCTTATGCACGCAGAAGTGAAGGAGCTCCGAGAAGCTCATAGTTCGTGGGAGGCCTTTGAAGAGGCGCTCCGGCAGGCATATGGAGGACGGCGGAAGAGCCGGGGACAACATGACTTCGACCAGTGGGTAGCATCGGCAAAGACCCACACGCATTCCGAGAGTTCAAGCGACGGCTTGCTCGGCTCCCGGAGCGGGAACAAGGTTTGGTGGGGGCGGACAAAGTCCTATTGTTCGTCAGGTCGATCGACTAAGCGGAACGGGAGGCCACCAGGCTTGAGCTCGAAGACGATGACGGAGCGAATGGGCTTACGAAGGACTGGTCGAAGGTCGGAAGGGTGTGCCGAGAAGGCTAAGAGGAAGGCGCGCGACGGCATGCCATTACATCGGGAAGAGGCCGAAAGAGAAAGAGATTCGGCAAGGGTTGGCATTAGGGCCAGGATTGTGGAGGCGTACGCAGCTCTCAAGGCGATGCTCGAGGAAGAGGAAAGATCGAGGCCGCAAGCCGAGACTGAGGAGACGGTGTCGTGTGAATCTTCACAGACTATGTAAAAAAATAATTAAATAATTATGATAGATTAGATTAGTAGCTTACTATAGAAAGATGGATATACTCAAGAGCTTCAAAATGTATTTTACTATATACAAAATGGAGAAATACATACTGCTGTGAAAATAAAGTTTGAGAAGATAGGGAAATTAGAACTTTCCCACATACATAGGAAAGTTAAGGCCCTAGCTATATAAGCACCTTGAGCTCCTCATTTTTCATTTGTGCTAAGAGCACTATGGGCACTTTGTGTTGATGGATGATGGTGGCCAAATTCCCTAAAACCGGAAACCGGCTGATAAACAAATCCGGAAATCGGCCGGTAAGCAAATCCGGAAATCGGTCCGGTAAGCAAATCCAGAAACCGGCCGGTATGCAAAACCGGAACCGGAAACAGGCCGGTATGCAAACCGGAAACCGGTCGATAAGCAAAACCGGAACCGAAACTGGCCGGCAAGCAAAACCGGAACCGGAACCGGCTGGCAAGCAAAATGGAACCGGCCGGCGAGGGATTCGGCGATCGGGCGGAACCGGCTACCGGACGAGGTTGGACGCAGACGCACGGAAGATTGGATCATACAACAAACTAAAGTAAAGTGAAGAGAACTAAAGTAAAGGCCATGTGGACGCAAGCGACTAAAGTTGGAGTGCATGCAAAAAGTAAAGGTCATGTGGACGGTCGCATGCAACTAAACGAAAAAGCCATGCAACTAAAAATAGATGCAACTAAAAGAAAAAGCTAAGCAACTAAAAGTAGAGGCCATGCAACAAAAAGTGGAAAGGCTATGATCAAGGGAGAACTCCATATATATTCCAATCTTTTTCCTACACTGGGACTCACTCTCCATATTATCTTAATTTTCTTTTCCTTCTCAACTCCCTTATCTTAGGGAAGCCAGATCTCTCATAAACCCTATTTTCCTTATGGAATCCAAAAACCCTAATCTTCCCTACGGAAGCCATAATACTCATATAACCTAATCCTAATCTTCCCTACGGAAACCATATCTCTCAAAACCCCTAATTTTTCTTTTCTATTAATCTTAGTAAACCTAAAACTTCTAAATCCCAATCTTGGGACATATTGTAATTTCTTTTTCCTTTGTTCATGAAAATTATTAAATTTTCTTCTTTCCATTAATTGTTAAAAATATAAACGCACGAATGTGATTATCCTCTGGTCTGAGGCCCCGGGGTCCTGCCTCAAGTTCGCGTGTCCTCGTCATATTTTCGTGACAACGGACTTGCCCCACGTGATGACGGAAGATCGATACCACGGTACCACGGGAGAGGGTGCGGAACAAAACACCCTCTCAACTTGCGGAGATAGAACGGCCAAGGATGAGGCCGAGATACCGATCACGGAATCGGAACGTTGGAACCAATGGTGTTGGGCATGTCAGCCCGAAACCTCAGTCATTGGAGAAGCAAGCCCAGACGGGGCTTGCGCGATCGGTAAGGAGACGACCGCCGACCACGAAGAGCCGGTGGCTACGGACGAGGGCGTAAAACGGACGAGCGATTCCTAGCGTCTTCCCACGCTTGCTCCCGAGACGACGGCAGTCGGGCCCAAGTGCCCACGTGAGTCCCAAGAGGAGGAAGGCGGCCGCGAGAGACCAAGAATCACTGACGAGACGATACGGGGAAGGAGCGGACGAAAGCCCTCGAACCCAATTCCGGAAAACTCGGCGTTCGGGCCCTTAAGCCCAAGTGAGACCAAGGAGATGGATGACGGTATCGAGGAGTCCTGGCATGATGCCAGCGAAGATGGATGGGAGATGGCCCACGAAAAGGTCGACGAAGAGACCAAGGGATGACCTGACCGGGAACTGATTCGCGCGACGCTCTGATACGGTTGGAGCGTAATCCGATCGTGGATTGTTCGATCGGGGCCGGATTCGGCATGAAGGTGCCGATACGAGAGAGGGTGCGGGACGAGCCGCCCTCTTTTACATGGGGAGAAAGACCGATCGGGCGAAGGTCAGGAATTGGAAGGAAGGTGATCAAAGGTTCGGAACGAGTCTGGTAAGGTCGGCATCGGAGCCGAAACTCCGGACATTGGAGAATCAAGCCCAGGCGGGGCTTGATTGATCACAGAGCGGATGCTATCCACTGACACCACTAAAAGGGGCGGTGACCCGGACGAGTCGCCGAAAGACGTTGTGAAATCGGTTACGCTACATCCTATCCGGAGACTGCGGCTGTTCAGCTGACGTGGCAACGTAAGACCGAAAGAGATGGAAGATTGGGGCGGGAACGCAACGAGGAGAGCGACGACGAGTTCGGGAGAAGTACGGGGGATGTAGAGGAGAACAAAGACCGGTCCCATGAGATCTTCACACAGATCCGGCTGTCAGCCTGAGTGCCGGCATGAGTCCTGTAGGAGAGGTCGGTGGCAACAGGAGAACGGGACCCGGCAATCCGGAGATTGACGAACGGACCCAAACGAGAACCGGGCGGAGCGGACTCCCGGATAACCATTCCGGGAGGGAGGAAGAGAGCAGGCCTACGAAGAGGCCGAGAACACGGTACGTCGGTACCACAGGAGAGGGTGTGGAGCGAGCCACCCTCTCGGCTTGCGAAGGAAGGAAGACCCGGGAGAAGGGTCAAGGATATGACGAGCCCAAGGAGGATCCTTCACACCGGTTCCAGAGACTCCGACGGTCGGCCCGAGAGCCGGCGTGAGACCTAGAGTGGCGATCGGTGGCGGAAAGGGGACGAAGGCGAGGGACTGCGGAGGGGAGGTTTGCGAAGATCCTCACACTGATTCGGCGGTCGGCCCGAGTGCCGGCGTGATTCCTATAGGAGAGGTCGGTGGCGGCAGGTGAACGTGATCGGACGACGGAAACAGAGAAAGAAGGTATCAGGCCGGCGAAGCGGCTACTAACGGAATCGGATCCACCGGCAAGGATACTTCCTCCAACACCAGGATGTCGTTGTAGTATAGTGGTGAGTATTCCCAGTTGTCACGCTGGTGACCCGTGTTCAATCACCGCCAACGACGCGAATGGCGGGGCGAGTCTCCTATCATCTCCTAGGGCACTGTTGCTCGCTCCGCTGGATTCTCTACCCCTTTCGAACACTTGGGGGCATATAGTGGGTCGTTAGCGAGGCAGGGCCCATATTATTATGATCTCCTCTGAGTGCACACATGGGTACTCCCTTTATACGTACACGAACTTCGTCGCATTTCCTGCTCCGCCGGATTCTCTACCCCTTCCGAACACTTGGGGGCATATAGTGGGTTGTTAGCGAGGAAGGGCCCATATTATTATGATCTCCTCTCAGTGCACACACGGATACTCCCGTTATACGTACACGAACTTCGTCGCATTTCCTGTATTGGCGACGAAACCGGGCCACATTTTCGACATTCCTGTGTATAGTCCAAACGCATAGTACAGAGGATATTTCCTCCAACACCAGGATGCCATTGTAGTATAGTGCATCCTCATCGAGGCAGGGCCCATATTACCATGATGTCGTCCGAGTGCACACACGAGTATTCCCCGTTCATACGCGGACGAACTTCGTCGCATAATGTGTATTTGCGACAAAACCGGACTACGTTTTCGACATGTGGGTCTATGGTCCAAACGAGTAGTATAGAGGATACTTCTTCCACCACCAGTATGTCATTGTAGTATAGTGTGGAGTATTCCTACCTGTCACACGGGTGACCCGGGTTCGATCCCCGACAACGGTGCAAATCTCCTCTCATCTGCTAGGGCATTCTTGCTCGCTCCGCAGGGTTCTCTACCTCTTTCGAACACTTGGGGGCATATAGTGGATCGTCAGCAAGGCAGGGCCCATATTACCATGATCTCTTCTGAGTGCACACATGGGTATTCCCGTTATATGTAGACGAACTTCGTCACATTTCGTGTATTGGCGACAAAACCGGGCCACGTTTTCGACATTCCAGTCTATGGTCCAAACACGTAGTACAGAGGATACTTCCTCCCACACTAGGATGTCGTTGTAGTATAGTGGTGAGTACTCCAGCTTGTCACGCGGGTGACCCGGGTTAGATCCCCGAAAACGGCGCAAAGGGCGGGGCGAATCTCCTATTGCCTCCTAGGGCATTGTTGCTCGCTCCGCCAGATTCTCTACCCCTTTCAAACACTTGGGGGTCGTACAGTTGGTCGTTAGCGAGCCGAGGCTCAGATTACCATGATCTCATCTAAGTGTACTCATGGGTATTTCCGTTCATACGGGGATGAACTTCGTTGCATAACGTGTATTAGCTACGAAAACGGGCCATGATTTCGACATTCCGGTACATGGTCCGAACGAGTAGTACGGAGGATATTTCCTCGAACACCAGGATGTCGTTGTAGTATAGTAGTGAGTATTCACGCGGGTGACCCGGGTGCTCACTCCGCCGGATTCTCTATCTCTTTCAAGTACTTGGGAGTGTACAGTGGGTCATCAGCGAGCCAAGGCCCATATTACAATGATCTCGTCTGAGTACACACATGGGTATTCCCGTTCATACGCGGACGAACTTTGTCGCATAATGTGTATTGGTGACGAAACTGGGCCATGTTTTCGACATTCCGGTACATGGTCCGAATGAGTAGTACAGAGGAAGTACAATGAGATGTCGTTCTAGTATAGTGGTGAGTATTCCCGTTTTTCACACGGGTTACCCGGGTTTAATCCCCGGCAACTGTGCGAAGGGCGGGGAGAATCTCCTATCATCTCCGAGGGCATTGTTGCTCACTCCGCCGGATTCTCTACCCCTTTCGAACACTCGGGGGCGTATAGTGGGTCGTCAGTGAGGCAGGGCCCATATTACCATGATCTCGTCCGAGTGCACACACGGGTATTTTTGTTATACCGGGAAGAACTTCGTTGCATAATGTGTATTGGCGACGAAACCGAGCAAAGTTTTCGACATTCTGGTACATGGTCCGAATGAGTAGTACGGAAAATACTTCCTCCAACACGAGGATGTTGTTGTAATATACTAGTGCGTATTCCCGCCTGTCACGCGGTTTCAATCCCTGGTAGGTAATGGCACGAAGGGCGGGGCAAATCTCCTATCATCTCCTAGGGCATTGTTGCTCGCTCCGCCGGATTCTCTACCCCTTCCGAACAGTTGGGGGCGTATAGTGGGTTGTTAGAGAGGCAGGGCCGATATTACTATGATTTGATTAGAGTGCACACACGGGTATTTCCGTTCATACGCAAACGAACTTCGTCGTATAACGTGTATGGTCGGAAGGAGTAGTACAGAAGATACTTCTCCAACACCAGGATGACTTTGTAGTATAGTGGTGAGTATTGCCGCCTGTCACACACGTCAACGACGCAAAGGGCGTGGTGAATCTCTTGTCAATTTCTAGGTCATTGATGCTCGCTCCACAATATTCTCTACCCCTTTCGAACCCTTGGGGGCGTACAATGGGTCGTCCGTGAGGCAGCGCCCATATTACCATGATCTCCTCTGACTGCACTCACGACTAGTGCCATTCATATGCAGTCGAACTTCATCGCATCCTCTGTATTGGCGATGAAACCAGGCCTCATTTTCAACATTCAGGTCTATGTGTGAATGAGTAGTGTGGAGGATACTTCCTCCAACATCAAGATGTCGTTTCAGTATAGTGGTGAGTATTCTCGCCTGTCACATGGGTGACCCAGGTTCGATCTCCGGCAACAGTGCGAAGGGTCGGGCAAATATGATGTTATCCCCTGGGGCATTGCTGTCGAGGATCTCGCACCGGCGTATGCTCAATGCTTTGCTCCCTCCTCGGGATTCTATACAACTTTCGAACCCTTGGGAGGGTACAGTGGGTCGTCCGTGAGGCAAAACCCTATTACCATGATCTCGTCCGAGTGCACTCATGAGGATTCCCGTTCGTACGTGGACGAACTTCATCGCATTACGTGTATTGGCTCGTTTTCAACATTCCGGTCCATGGTCCGAACGAGTAGTACGGAGGATACTTCCTCCAACACCAAGATGTCGTTGTAGTATAGTGGTGAGTATTCTCGCAGGTGAACCGGGTTTGATCCCCGGCGATGGCGCGAATGACGGGGTGAATCTCCTGTCATCTCCTAGGACTTTGTTGCTTGCTCCTCTAGATTGTCTATGCCTTTTGAACCCTTGGGGGCGTATAGTGGGTCGTCCACGATGGAGGGCCCATATTACGATGATTTCGTCCAAGTGCACTCACGGATAGTCCCGGTCATACGGGGATGAACTTCGTCGCATCCCATGTATTGGCAACAAAGCGGTGTGGTCCTAGTTTTCGACATTCCGGTCCATGGTGCGAACGAGTAGTACGGAGGATACTTCCTCCAACATTGGCAATGAAACTGGGCCTCGTTTTTGACATTCCGATCCATGGTCTGAACGAGCAGTACCGAGTATTCTTCCTCCAATACTAGGATGTCGTTTTAGTATAGTGGTGAGTATTCCCGCCTGTCACACAGGTGAGCTGGGTTTGATCCCCGGCAACAGCGTGAAGGGCGGGGTGAATCTGATGTCATTTCCTAAAGTATTGCCGTCGAGGATCCTGCACCGTCATATGCTCAATGCATTGCTCCCTCTTCCGGATTCTCTACACCTTTCAAACCCTTGGGGGGGGGTACAGTGGGTCGTCCGCGAGGCAGGGCCCATATTACCATGATGTCAGATTCAAAGTACACTCATGGTTATTCCCGTTCATACGCGGAAGAACTTCATCGCATAACGTGTATTGGGGTTATCTCCCCTGTAAGCCTAGATTACAAAATTGATCTAAGTTTATATGTTACATGTCGGTGGGCATGGAGCCAGGTAGGCAAATGTATAGGATGTGTCGTTATTGTTCCCATCATATCTTACCTTCTGTTGCTCGTTCGGCTTTCTTCTGCTCGGTCACTTCGAATCCCCATTTTCGTCGCTTCCTTCACTGCTTCTGATGCTGATATGTACTCAGCTTCTATGGTAGACAGAGTCGTGCACTCTTTAAGTTTCAACCTCCATGATATCACGCCGCCACCATGGGTCAAGATGTAGCCTGATGTCAATTTCCGGTTATCTGCATTTCATGCATAGTCGGAATCGGTGTAGCCTTCGACTTCGGTTGAGGTTGTCAGTCTGAAAGTCAGTTGTGCATCCAGGGTTCCTTTTAGATACCTAAGGATGTGCTTGACGCCCTCCCAATGCTTCTTTCCTGGGTTTGACATGTACCGGCTGACCACCCCTACGACATAGGCTATGTTGGGTTGGGTCGCCACGATGGCGTACATGATACTTGTGTAGGGTATTTTTCCATTAAGTTCTCTCTGCTTGTCCGTTGAAGGAGAGTCTTTGTCCAATAGTCCAATCAACATCGGAAGCGGTGTTGGTACTGGCTTCGCATTCTCCATGTTGAAGCACTTCAGCACCTTGCGGATGTATTCGAACTGGGAGAGTCGGAGAGTTTTGGTCGTCTGATTTTGCTCTATCCTCATGCCAAGTATGTGTCGGGCTTGTCTGAGTTCCTTCATCGTGAACTTTGCGTGAAAGCTCCGCTTCAGCTTACCAATCTCTGCTTGATTGCTTCCTGCAATCAACATGTCGTCGATGTATAGGACCAGATAGATCCTTGACGCGTCGGCCAATTGTAGAACATACATGCATGGGTCGGAGTCTAATCTGTTGTATCCAAGCTGGCATATGTAGGAGTCAAACTTGTGGTACCACATTCTTGGCGCTTGTTTTAGTCCATATAGACTTTTCTTTAGTAGACATACGAGGTGACTATCCTCCCCCATCGCCGTGAAGCTTGTCAGTTGAGATATGTATATGTCTTCTTCCAGATCTCCGTGTAGGAATGTCGTCTTTACGTCCATTTGCTCGAGCTCTAGATCTTCTATCGCCACGACTCCTAGTAGGAGTTGGAGGGTGGTCATCTTGACTATTGGTGAGAATATCTTGTTGTAGGACCCCGTATTCCTGTTTGAATCCTTTCGCGACAAGCCGAACTTTGTACTTGGGTTTCTCCGAGTTGGATACATACTTGTATCAGAAAACCCATTTGCAAGGTAGCGGCTTTCTTCTAGCTGGTAGTTCGACCAGCTCCCATGTGTGATTCTGATGAATCGGGTCCATTTCAAATTTCATGGCTTATAGCCATGTTTCGACGTCCGGTGCGGCCATAGCTTCTTCATAGGTGCTTGGTTCGCCTGAATCCGTCTAGTTGACGTAGTCGAGGCCTGGTTGGTAGAACTTTGTTTGCCTACGAGCTCGTCTAGATCTCCTGTGTGCCAAGATGTTTGGTTTGGATCCTTCAATCAGTTGTATTGGTCAATCGGTATTAGTTGAACCATCTGTATCAGGAGTCTTGTTAGCTGTCCCGGCCCCAGATTGGGATTTCGACGGTGTCTAGTTGTCCTCCCCTGTGGTTGTTGTCGACTCTTTTCTAACTTGTCTCTTGGTGACTTTGCCATGGCGATGAAACCAGGCCGTGTATTGGCGATGAAACCACGCCGCATTTTCGACATTCTGGTCCCTCGTCCGAACGAGTAGTACGGAGGATACTTCATCAAACACAAGGATGTCATTGTAGTATAGTGGTGAATTTTCCCACTTGTCACGCCGATGACCCGGCTTCCCGCACCGCCATATGCTCAATGCTTTGCTCGCTCCCCGGGATCCTCTACCCCTTTCGAACCCTTGTGGGGTACAGTGGCTCATCCGTGAGGCAGGGTGCATATTAGCATAATCTCGTCTGAGTGTACTCCTGGATATTCCCACCCATACGCAGATGAATTACGTTGTATCCCCTGTACTCACAATGACAGCAGGCCTCGTTTTCAACATTCCGGTCCATGCTCCGAACGAGTTGTATGATCGACACTTCTTCTAACATCAGGATGTCGTTCGAGCACAGTGGTGAGTATTCTCACCTGTCACGCGGGTCACCCGAGTTCGATCCCCGGCAATGGCACGAAAGGCGGGGCAAATCTGATGTCATCTCCTACGGCATTGCCGCTGAAGATCCCAGATCGTCGTATGCTCATTGCTTTGCTCTATCCTCTTGATTCTCTACCCATTTCGAAACCTTGGGGGATAATGTCGGTTGTGCGTGAGGCAGGGCCCATATTACCATCATCTCGTTCGAGTGCACTCACGGGTATTCCCGTTGATACGTTGACAAAGTTCGTCGCATAACGTGTATTGGCGACAAAACCGAGCCTCGTTTTCGACATTCCGGTCCATGTTGCGAACGAGTAGTACGGAGGATACTTCCTCCAACACTAGGATGTTGTTAGTATAGTATATATTACCATGATCTCATCCGAGTACACAAGTATTCCCGTTTATACGCTAACGAACTTCGTCGCATAACGTGTATTGGCGACAAAAGCGGGCCTCGTTTTCGACATTCCAGTCCATGTTGCGAATGAGGAGTACAGAGGAAACTTCCTCCAACACTAAGATTTCATTGTAGTATATATTACCATGATCTCGTTGTCGTGGAGGAAATCGTCCCTAGGAGGAATCAGTGGATGATATGCGTGAACAGGCCCTTACACACGGGCACATGTTTTGATAGATTTATAGACATAGTTAAGTATAGGCCGGAGATGTAACTATCCTAGGTAGCACTAGTTCTTTAAGTAGGGCATCGGGGAGAATAACAGGAATTTAACGGTCTGTAAACGTCTCTCTCCTGGAGCTATAAAGGGAGAGGGAAGGGACTTGAGTAGGCATCGCATTCTGAGAGGACGAAGTGTTGTACTAGGAGCCGAGCTCTCTCCTCCACCACCGTTATCGCTTCTGTAGGGATTTGGGTTAGGTTGGCTGCTTCTGCTGCGTGCTTCCGGTAGAGGCTCCACCACGTATTTCAGGGCGTGCGTTCGTTTGTGTCTAGTTTATCACTGGCTTGCCTGTTGTAACTTTGCAAGTTGTAATCTACATTGTTATTGGATTCGAATCTTTCATTTTTGTCTCTCTGTGTTTCTACGAGTCTCTCTCTTTCCCTCTCTCTCTAGAAGATTCTAACTTTTATGCTTGTTTGGATAAAGATCAACCATTTGCCAATCTAGAAGATGATATTGCTTATTTCAAATCCAAAGGGGAAGTTATTGTCTTTTGTGACATGAATGCTCGTACAAGAAGTTTCCAACTTGATTCACAAGAATCTTTCATGCCACATATCTCAAGGATGCAAAAGGATATGCAAATGTATAGCCGCTCTTCTAGCGATGAAAAAGATCCGGACCAATTTGGGAAGTTACTCCTACATATGTGCAATAGTACCGGATTGCTTATTGCAAATGGTATTTCCTTATGGCCCAACACGAATGGTTTTACATGTAGAAAACACAACGGAAATGGTGTGATTGACTATGTGATACTTTCTGAAGGTATTTTGGATCGTATACATAAATTCTCACTTGGTAAATGGACACCGGAATCCGATCATAGGCCGTTATGTATTGATCTCAAATGTATGCATAGGTTTGATTGTGAGAAGGCTATTAAAGATAATAAACAACCGCACTTGAGCATGAACCTTAAGCGAGCACCCATGTATTCCAAGATGGTTGAGGATATGTGTCAAGACTGAGAGAGAGAAAGAGAGAGAAAAAGAGATAGAGAGATAATTGAAAGAGAATTATTATATTGAAGCGTAAAATGGATTACAAAGAGTAGGCTACAAAATGGCGTTGAACCAATTTAGGTTTGGGATGGGTGGTAGATCCCTATTTATAAGTAATAGAGAACTCTCTAGAATATTCTAGGTTATCCTAGAATGTAGAGTAATCTAGAAGATCTCTAGAGTATTCTAGAAGGTTCTAGTGGTATAGAACACTCTAGAATATTCTAGGTCATTCTAGAATGTAGAGTAATATAGAATATTCCTATGATATTAGATTTCATATTCTAGAGACTATACATATAAGAATATTAATACAATGGTTAAGGATTTGACATGTGTACAACAAGGTCGTGGGTTCAAATCCTTTCGAGTCATAATGTGAGTGTCATGATCCTTTCGATGCATGATGTGACTGTTATCATGACACTATCCCCCTTCTTCGACGACACGTCTCACGGGTCGTAGGGTTTGTATTAGGACCTGGTTTACAAGGATATTGGCGATGAAATGCATTGACGAGTTCTGCAACATTGGAAAGATTTGTGGCAGGTTCCCAAGTTCGATCATTGGGGGTATAGCCTAGCCAATCGACCAAGTAATACAACTTGTTGCGCACGATTTTAGAATCGAGAACGGCAGCAACTTCAAATTCAGGCCCGTCCAAGAACTCGACAGGTGGTGGGGGTGTTGTAAGACGGCCCGGAATTGAACTTGTAGTATAAGGTTCCAAAAGGGATACATGAAACACCGGATGAAGATGCATGTGCGGAGGGAGGTCAAGACGAAATGCAACATCACTTATCTTACCAGTGATCATGTAAGGGCCAAAACGTTGGTAATCCAATTTACTGCAAGGTCGAGTGGTCTTGATGTTGTGTTGGAGAAGCCATACATGATCCCCAATGTGGAACTTTTTTGAGGAGTCTAGACGATGACGATCGGCAAGCCTCTTGTGTGTAAATTGAGCATCATGCAAATTGTGGAGAATGTTAGCTTGAATTTCTTGGAGGCGACTAAGACGATCCTCGGCAGCAGGGTTGGTAGGAACTTCTGGATGCGCATTCATCGTCCATCGAGGATGACAGCCCGTATTTGCGAAAAATGGGGAATATCCTGTAGAAGAATGGGCTGAGTTGTTGTAAGCGAATTCCGCCAAGTGCAAAAATGCAACCCAATCATCTTGTTGATAGTTGATGAAACAACGAAGATATTGTTCCAATGTCTGGTTGGTACGCTCTGTTTGGCCATTTGTTTCAGGATGATAGCCCGAAGAAAGCTTAATTGAAATGTGGAGAAGTTTGAACAGGTGCTTCCAAAACTTTGAGATGAATTGTGGACCACGATCACTAATAATATCATCTGGCAGACCATGATGCTTAAATACCTCCCGCATAACGAGATCAGCCGTCTCTTGACTAGTAATCGACTTTGTACATGGCAAGAAATGTGCCATTTTGGTAAATCGATCAACAACTGTGAGAATTGCATCAAAACCTTTTGAAACTGGGAGATCAGTAATGAAGTCCAAGGATATAGACTTCCAAGGTGTTTCCGGAATGGGAAGTGGTTGTAGTAAGTCATAGGGTCGGTGACGAGGATTCTTTGATCGACAACATATATCACAACTCCAAACATACTCCTCAACAAAATGACGAAGGCGAGGCCACCAATAGCGTCGAGAAATTAATTCTAGAGTCTTGTGAACTCCAAAATGACCAGCCATTGGTGAGTCATGGCAATGTTGCAAAACTTGTAGCCGTGGGGGACCATCAGGAACATACAATAAATTTTGTCGAAATAGAAAACCATCATGCCAATAGAACTGACAATAGTCATTACGAGGATTTTTCGACTGTGAGCAAGAAGCACGATCCGGGACGATATGATCCAAAACATCCTTGGCGAATGGAATCAAGAAGAGTGGAATTTTCAAGAGCTGTTATGGCGTTAACTACCATTAATCGTAATCGATTAGGACCCAAAAGGATTTGTTTTTGATGCTCAAAAGCAGGTTCCCCTGGACGAAGTTCCATATAAGAGCGCCGAGAAAGAGCATCTGCTTTGCCTTGCTGCATCCCAGGGCGATATATGATGATAAAGTCGAAGTGAGTCAAAAATTGCGCCCACCGGGCTTGTCGCTGACTCAAGACTCGAGCATTTTGGAAATAAGTCAGGTTCTTATGATCATTGTAGACAATGATCTGTTGAGAAGAACCTTCTAGGAAATGTCGCCATTGTTGAAACGAATCCACGATTGCAAGAAGCTCTTTGTCATGGATCTCGTAGTTGATCTCTGCAGCTTCAAACTTTCGTGAATGAAAGGCGACAGGGTGTAGTTGTCCATCATCTCTAGTCTGCGAGAGGACACTCCCTAGTGCAAAATCGGATGCATCGGCTTCGAGGATGAAGCGTTTTGTTGGGTCGACATGTGCTAAGATAGGTGCCGTTGTAAATGCTCGTTTTAAGCTTTCGAATGCCTCGGATGCATCTGAACTCCATATAAATGGTTGATCTTTATGTGTGAGCTGAGTAAGCAGAAGCACAACCTTGGAATAATCTTTAATAAATTTTCGATAAAAATTTGCAAACCCGAGAAAACATTGCACATCACGCATTGAAAGGGGCGTTTGCCACTCTAAAATTGCCTGTACCTTCATGGGGTCCATAGCAATACCATTTGACGATACAACATACCCCAAAAATTCCACTTGATTCTGGCCGAAACTACACTTTTCTAATTTTGCGTAGAGACCATATTCTCGGAGTCGGCACAGTACTTGACGAACATGTGCATCATGCTCCTCTTGGGTCTTTGAGTAGATTAAAATATCATCTAGGTAAACTATAGTGAAGATATCAAGAAAATCTCGAAAAATATCGTTCGCCATATGTTGGAAAACAGCAGGTGCATTCGTGAGACCAAATGGCATCACTGTATACTCAAAATGTCCACAGCGAGTGCGGAAAGCTGTCTTCCATTCATCCCCCGGGCGAATCCGAACTAGATTATATGCTCCGCGAAGGTCCGACTTCGTGAAATATTTTGCACCACTGAGACGTTCCAAAAGATTCGGGATTAATGGTAGAGCATGTCTATTTCGGATAGTCACTTTGTTTAGCCCTCGATAATCCACGACCAACCGAAGAGTCCCATTCTTCTTCTTAACGAAGAAGATAGGTGCACCAGCAGGGGATCTAGAATGCCGAATGAATCCGTTTGCCAGATTCTCATCAATATATTCCCGCAAAGTCTCTAGCTCTACAGGGGAGAGATTATAAATTGGGCCCCATGGAGGTTCTTTCCCTGGTTGTAAGTCAATAGGGCAGTCGTATGGCCGATGCTCCGGCAATGTATTGGCCTTCACCTTATCAAAGACATCTGAAAACTCCTTGTATTTCTCTGGTAGTTTAATATCCGCGTCACGTGAAGTGGATGATGGAGTTGCTACTATCGCGAAGACGAACATGGCCTCGTTCCCCCCTTCCTCCCGCAACTGTCGTAAAGAGATGGGCGATAACTCCGGGGATCTATTAGCACATGTAGGAGAGAGGGATGCGGGATTTGTGCTTTTTTCCCGAGTCTCCTCAATTGTTCTTTTCATCCAATCAATCTTCGGGTTATGGAGTTCAAACCAGGGGAGACCTAGAACTATTGGGTGGTCCGGACTACGAATAATATTGAAAGAGATTATGCTTGCCAAATTGCCAAGAACTATCCTAATTGGCTCGGACTCCTCGACTATATCTCCTGATGCTATGGGACGTCCATCGATGACTCCTACGGCTACTGGGTTGGGAAGCTTATTCAAGAGGATGTTTTGTGACAAGGCAAATTCACGATCCATGAAACAAGAGTTGGCTCCAGAATCTAGAAGGGCAGAGGCTAGGACTCGATGACATGTAGATGTGGTAAGCTCGACTTGTGCTGAAAAAACTCGACTCACTTCATTTGATGAAATGGAACCACGACTAGGAACTAACTCTACATAGCTAGGATGGTCCAGCCAAATGGCTCCTATTTTGGCCGGACTTACTCGTTTAACACATCCTCTAATTGACTCAAGACATCGAATCTGTTCTCATGACATGGACTATGAGGCTTATTTATGTTATTAGAAGTAACAATAGAACTCGAGGTAGGGTTTTCATGGGCACTTACTTGGTATACTTGACGCCTAGGTTTATGTGGACAATTTACAGCTATATGTCCTGGACCACCACAATACAGGCAGAGGCGATGCGCTCGACGTCGTTGCTTCTCAGCATCTGATAACGGCCCACGACGTTGTGTTGACTCTATTTCCATCGAAGTTGGGCCATCCCTTGTAATGGGTCTAGAAACTTGTGGAGGCGTTGCGACTACGGAAGCGTAAGTCTGTTCAGGTTGGCAGCGTAACGTTTGTTGGCGCTCAGAACGTTGCTCAAATAGGCGATTATCACATCGCACAGCTCGACTAATGGCTTCTGTAAGTGACTTCGGATCTTCAGGGAAAGTAAGAAGAAGATCTTTGACATCATTTCTCAAACCTTGACGGAATTGATCCATTAAAGCTGCCTCATCCCAAGGGATATCGCATGCCAAGAGACGGAAATCGGCTGCATAAGACGACGCGGGACGATCTCCTTGTCGGAGCCTTCGAATCTTGTTTATCGCTGTCCTAGTGCTGTCGGTGTCTCCGAAACTAGCTTGAAACTCTTTAACAAAGGCCTCGAAATCCTCCAGCAATGGTGATTTCTTCTCGAGAAGTGGTGCGAACCATGCTAACGCCGTACCGCATAGCAAAGTTCCCACTAATCCCACACGAGCAGCATCAGTTGGATACCGATTGGGATGTAGCTGAATAACTAAACGAACTTGATTCAAAAAGCCTCAAAATAAAGACCTCGTACCATCAAACTTGGCAGGGAGGCTGATCTTTGGCTCTCTAGGGGAGTTCTGAGCCCCGGACGCTTGCTCTCGTAATGACAATATAGTCGCCTCAAGTTGATGAACCCGCTGTGATAACTCTTCATATTGTTGAGCTTTTTCGGCGCTCACGTGTTGTAGATCTCCAAGTAGCCTCTGATTCTCGTGCTCTAATGCCACAAATTTATTCGTGAGCATGTCGAGCTCAGAAAGAACACGCATGTATTCTTGTTTGCTCACGGACTCCATAGCTTATGAGGGGAGAGGAGAAGGAAGAAGAGAACTTGTTAGGGTTTGTGGAAGACGAAGAGATGAAAGGAAAAAAATTGGTTCAAACTGTCAAGACTGAGAGAGAGAAAGAGAGAGAAAAAGAGATAGAGAGATAATTGAAAGAGAATTATTATATTGAAGCGTAAAATGGATTACAAAGAGTAGGCTACAAAATGGCGTTGAACCAATTTAGGTTTGGGATGGGTGGTAGATCCCTATTTATAAGTAATAGAGAACTCTCTAGAATATTCTAGGTTATCCTAGAATGTAGAGTAATCTAGAAGATCTCTAGAGTATTCTAGAAGGTTCTAGTGGTATAGAACACTCTAGAATATTCTAGGTCATTCTAGAATGTAGAGTAATATAGAATATTCCTATGATATTAGATTTCATATTCTAGAGACTATACATATAAGAATATTAATACAATGGTTAAGGATTTGACATGTGTACAACAAGGTCGTGGGTTCAAATCCTTTCGAGTCATAATGTGAGTGTCATGATCCTTTCGATGCATGATGTGACTGTTATCATGACAATATGTTACAAATGAAAAAGATACAACATGGTGCCACACTAGAATGCAAATGGGAAGCTTTCAAGAAAGTCATTCTCTCCTGTACAAAAAATGTTTTTCGACCAACCGCACATCTTGGAAATGCACCAAGAAACTTAGGAAAAAATGGTTTGATAAAGAATGTCGTGAAGCTCGAAAGTGCCTTATGGTTTTGGATGTAGTTAAGGATAAAGAGAATTACCAAAAGCATTTGCATGAGTATAAAAGGCTTATTTAAAGAAAGAGAAGAATATGGGAAGTTACTCAACAATTTGTCCAAACGCAAGAGAAAGCACATGCATGTGCTAAATTTTGGGGAAATCTAAAGGGGAAATGTGTTGAGAGTTATGGTGACTTAACTCTTCACGACTTGTCTATGCATTGTAAGAATTTATATGAGTTATCTCTTGCCGGAAAGATGATGTGTTATGGTTCTCTTTCACATATGCCTCCCTTCTTTACAATTGAAGATATATGCATAGGATTTAAGAAATTGGCCTCTCGAAAGGCAAGCGATCTTCAATGTATAAAGGCTGAAATGCTCAAATGGACAGGAAAGGAAGCACATATATGGATAAGCGATATGTTTAATGATGCATTACAACATGGTATACTGTACGATTGGACTACAAATTGGATCAAAACTTTACATAAAGGTGGAGATATAAATAATGTAAACAACTATCGAACCATCATGGTTGGCTCATTAATGGCAAAACTATTTGGATGTATAATGGAATCAAAGATAAGTGTATGGGCTGAAAAAAGTGGTAAGAGAGCTTATGGACAAGCTGGCTTTCAGAAACACCATAGCACCATTGATCACCTTATCACCTTTCGAGTATTAATAGAGGAAAGTCGCCTTAGAGGTAAAGGTTTATATTGTTGCTTTGTAGACTTCAAGAAAGCTTTTGATATGGTACCTCGTGAGCATCTTTGGAGGCGAATGGAAGAACTTGAGGTGCCAAGTGAATATATGCTTGTAATTTCTCGAATTTATGAGAAGGTTATATGTTGTGTGCGCATGAGAGATAAACTTTTAGATTTTTTCAAAAGCACTATTGGTGTTAAGCAAGGATGCCCACTCTCACCAACACTATTTGGTCTATGCATTGATGAATTGGAAGAAATGGTTACCAAGTTTGCAAAGGAAGAATGTGTTGAAGAAGTTGCCATTGGGAATGTTGTGATTATGCTTTTGCTATATGCAAATGATGTAGCGCTTTTTGCAAATACTTTAGGAGATGCACAAAAGCTTGGTATTGGAAATGTTTTGCATGCATACTAAATTAAGTGTCAATAGCTCTAAAACAAAGATTATGCTTGTGAAGAGAAAAAAAAGAGATAAACCATGCATTATGTATAACAATGAGTCACTTGAATGTGTGGAAAGCTTCAAATATCTTGGCCTTGAAGTTCCTTCAAATCATAGATGGAATGATTGTGCTACACGCCGCTTAGAGGTGGTTAAGCGAGCATACTATGCATTTGAGAACACATGCAATCTTGGAGATATTAAGTGTTGGGTCCTCAAGAAATATCTTTTCAACACTTTGGTGACACCGGTTCTTCTCTATGGGGTGGAAGTATGGGGCGGTAGCATCCCTAAATCTATGTGGAAAGAGTTTGAAAATGTCCAAAAACATTTTCTTACCAAGTTTCTACAAGTTAAGAAACAAACGCCCTACACCCTCCTCCTCCACGAGACGGGATCGATTCCCATTGAGATCATGGCCATGGAAAGGGTTGTTGAATACATGCTTAAGTTTCAAAAAAGTCCCTCATATCGACTTCCTAGAATTGCGTGGGAAGCAAGCAAAAAGATCTAAAAGACACATAAAAGCAAAATTTTGTGTTCCGGTTGGATGCAAGATATAGAAAAATGGTTTGGTAGATGGGATACGAGACACTTGCTTCATGATGCATCATTAGATTCCTCTGTAAATGAGACCTTTTTGCAACGCCAATGTATCATGACATGGGACAAATGTGGAGGCTCGCGCTTCACACATTATAGTACACATGTTGCACCTAACTACAAAACTATATTCTTTACGGAACGGGGAAATCGTAAACATCGATACATGTTTGAATTAAGACGGCAGAGGAATAAAAAATGAGGGAATCAGAGCTCACCGAAGTCATGGTGGCAGCAGTGGATCGGATAGTAAGTGCTCACGAGGGCACGGGCGCCCTCGACAAGGCCATCGAAGCAATCGTCGGCACAATAGGCCAGTTTGATGGGAAGGATGCCACAAGTTATTTGGTGGCCTACCGGGCCGAGACGGTGATGAGGGACATCCCGGAAGAAACGCGTCTGGCTGGGTTCCCTCGGGTAGCGATATCGGGCATTCGCGTAGAGGTGCTCGAGGTGCAGGCTGGATGCCAAACCTGGGGAGAATTTGAAGCGCAGCTCCTTGAGCGGTCTGGCTTTGATGACACGCTTTGGTTATCGAAGCGGGATTTTATGGATTGGGTAGAGACTCCAGGGAAAGGGGAGGAATGTGTCGGTGCTCCTCTAGGAGTTTGAGGAACGCTTCGCACGACTTTCGGCGCTGGACAGTGTTGAGAAGCAAGCTCAACATGGTATGTGATGCTTATTAGGAAATACGCTATAGTAGCTATTTAGCTACTTGTGAACATAAAGGAGAAACAGCTAATTAGCTACTGACAGCTAATTAGCTACTGACAGCTATTTAGCGACTGACAGCTAATTAGCTGCGTACGTAAGTAACTTATTACTTATGTAAAAAGTAAGAGAGTAGGTAAGTAAGAGATATAGGAAGTAGAACTCTGAGAGAGAGAGTGAGGATAGAAAGAAAGAACTCAAAGAGTGAGAGCAAAAGAGAGAAACAGATGAGAGCAAGTAGAGCTCCGCGTATAATGAAATAGAAGAAGTTTTGGCTGCTACAGAGGTAAGTCTCCTTCCCCCTTCCCTTCTGTGTTTGAGCACTAAACGATCTAGCACACCACGATCCGCTGCGCACATAAGAAGAGCCCGAGTGCCTTCTTCACGTTTTCTTAACATGGTATCAGAGCAGAGTTGCTCATAAAGAAGAGTACAGAAGTGCATAGAACTGAGAAAGGTATTTCTCTGGTTGCTGATCTGAATCAGAAAGTTACTTGTTGAAGTAATTGTAACAGAAAACCTAGTTTGGAAGAGATAATGGATGCAGAGAATGCGGGCCAAATAGTTACAGAGAAACTAGATAAAAACAATTTCCCGGCGTGGAAATTTAGAATGACAAACTTCCTGATGGGGAAAGGGTACTTGGATTACATTGAAGGAGACCTAGAAGAGGCTCCGGAGATCCCAAAAGAAAATGCCACAACGGCACAGATTAAAGCATTCAAAGATTGGAATCAAGGAGCAAGGAAGGTAATGCATTGGCTCTCACTTAGCATCTTAGATTCGATGCTTGGGCACATACAGGATGCTATGCTCCCAAAAGAAGCTTGGGACAATTTGGTAAAACTGTTTGTAGTAAACACAAAAGCTAGAAAGCTACAGTTGAAGACTGAGCTAAATACCTTAGAAAAAGGTAAGATGTCAATAAATGAGTATGCCTTGAAAATAAAGAGCATATGTGAATCACTTGCTTCTATCAATGTAAAGATAGAAGATGATGATAAGGTAGAAATATGCTTGAGAGGCTTGGGACCTCAATACAAAAGCTTTAAAACCTCTATGCTTACAAGGGATATTATCCCAAGTTTTCCAGATTTGGTTTCAATGCTTGTAGTAGAAGAAAGGAATCAGATGGATGATGTAAATAAAGGAAATCTTCAGAATGAGGGGCAAGCCCTATATAATAGTGCCGGAAGAGGCCGAGGAAGAGGCCATGGAAGATTTGGCTCAGCAAGAACCAACAATAATGGTTATCAAGGAAGAGGACAACAAACCATTAGAGGAAGAAACAACAACAGAGGCAGGGGGAGCAACCAAGGTAGAGGTAAGCAAACATATGTAAATGATGATGGTTGTTGGTATTGTGGAAAACCAGGCCACACACAGGCTGAATGTTACAAGAAGCAAAATGATGAGCAAAGAGGAAAGAGAGCAGAATAACTATGGCCAAACTAGTGAAGATTGTGAAAAAGATGGTGCATTTGTGGTACAACATGAGATAGCAGCAGTGGCTGAAAGCTCACAAAAATGTAATGAAGAGTTTACATGGTATGTAGACTCGGGGGCATCTAACCATATGACTGGACATGCAAACTGGTTTGAAAGGTTGAGAGAACCAGATCCTGGCTATGTACAGACGGGTGATAATAGTACTCACCAAATAGAACATGTTGGAGATATCCCATTGTGGGAAGAAAAAGGAAAGACTAAGTATATGTTGAATGTAATGCATGTTCCAAATCTTGCTAAGAATCTGATTTCTGTTGGACAGATAGTAGAGCAAGGTATGCAAGTAAAGTTTAAGCAAAGTGGATGCTATATAGAAAAGAATGGGAAGCTCATTGCAAAAGGAAAACGACAAGGAAGAATGTTTATTTTGGATGTTGACATGCCTAGACAGATTTCAGCTATATTTTCAAATGGAATGAGTGTAGTCTCAGATGTGGAAATGTGGCATAAAAGGATTGGCCACATAAGTATGCAAACCCTAAAGAATATGTTGAGAAAAGATGCAGTGGCTGGACTGCCAAAACTGAAAAATTGTGAAATGGGAAAGATATGTGAAGCATGTCAATATGGAAAGCAAAATAGGTTGCCATTCCCTCATGAAAGACATGTAAGTAAAAATTTGTTGGATTTGGTACATACGGATGTATGGGGACCAACTAAAAATGCATCTATCGGTGGCTGCAGATTTTATGTAACTTTTATTGATGATTGCTCAAGGAAAACATGGGTGTATTTCATGAAAGAGAAAAGTGAAGTGTTTGAATGTTTTCGTAAGTTTAAATGCATGGTAGAAAAGTAGGCAGGTACAAGAATAAAATGTTTAAGATCTGATGGAGGAGGAGAGTATTTCTCCAATGAATTTTCTGATTTTCTATGCAATCAGGGAATAAGAAGACAGTTCACATGTAGATACACTCCACAGCAAAATGGAGTTGCTGAGAGGAAAAACAGAACATTGGTGAACATTGCAAGGGCTTTGATGACAGAGAAGAATATGCCATTGTACTATTGGGCAGAAGCTGTAAATACAGCAAATTATATTCTAAATAGATGTATAACATCGGGAGTACATGAAACAACTCCTGAAGAGTGTTTCTATGGAAGGAAACCTAGTTTAGAACACTTAAAAGTGTTTGGATGCCTTGCATATGCACATGTGCCTGCAGAAGTAAGAAGTAAGTTGGATCCAAAGGCAGAAAAATGTATTTTTGTTGGCTATTCAGAAGAAGAAAAAGGGTATAGATGCTATAACCCTGTAACAAAGAAGATTGTGACAAGTAGGGATGTAATCTTTGATGAGTTAGCCAGCTGGTATAGTCCAAAACAGAATCCAGAGACTGATGAAGACAATGAGATTGAAGACAGAGACAAATCTGAAAATGTAGAAGACTGCCACAAAAATGGAAGCAAGGTTGGACAGCAAAGTCCAACATCAACAGAATGTTCGGGACCATCAAAAAGCTCAGATGGTAAATCTGATTCGAATTCTTGGAGTGGAAAAAGTGGAGGACACAAAAAATGTGATGATAAAAAAGGAAAACAGAAAATGCCAGAGTATGAAATGTTGGATGACTTGTCTAAAAACATGGACGATGAGGATTCAGATATGTCATTGGATGATCTTCTTGGTATAAGAGGATTGAAAATCCCTGGTATGGAAAAAGCATTGAAGGATGCAAATCAGAAACTGAGAAGATCAGATGGAGAGAAAAAAACTGTTGAAAGATTTGGTTATGATACATATATGGCTATGCATTATGCATATATGTCTAAGGTGGTACAAATCCCTAATCCAAGTAGTTTTGATGAGGCTAAAACTGAGAAGAAATGGGCGGATGCAATGCAAGAAGAGATTGATGCATTGGCTGAAAACAGAACATGGGATTTGGTGAAGTTACCAAAAGAAAAAAATGTGGTAGGTTGCAAATGGGTCTACAAGACAAAGCACGATTCCAGTGGGAATGTAAGTAGACATAAAGCAAGATTGGTTGCAAAGGGATATGCCCAAATGCAAGGAATTGATTATGATGAGACATTTGCTCCGGTTGCAAAGATGGCAACATTGAGGACATTACTGGCTGTAGGTGCAGCCAGAAGATGGTTTCTTCATCATATGGATGTAAAAAATGCCTTTTTACATGGTAACTTGGAAGAAGAAGTGTATATGTGTCAACCACCAGGTTTTGAAGATAGGAAGCATCTAGATTATGTATGTAAGCTGAAAAAGGCTCTCTATGGACTGAAACAGGCACCAAGAGCATGACACAGAGAACTCTCAGATTATCTGAAAAAACTTGACTTCAAAATGTCAAAGGCTGATTCATCATTGTATGTTAAAAGGAAAGATGATTGTATTGTTGTGATTCTGATTTATGTTGATGATCTCTTCATTGGAGGTGATTCCATGGATGAAATAAGTAAGCTGAAAAGAAATTTGGAAATGAAATTTCATATGAAAGATTTGGGAGATCTGAGATATTTTTTGGGTATTGAAATCATCAGATCTGAAAGTGGTATATATGTGTTGCAAAGACAATATGCAACAACTATGTTGAAAAAGTATGGTATGCTTGGATGCAAACCTATTGGAGTACCACTAGATAAAAACTGCAAATTGAGGGCTGATTTGGGAGCCAAAATAGAAGATGTAAACATGTACAGGTCTATGGTGGGCAACCTTATTTATTTGACCATAACAAGACCTGATTTGAGTTATGCAGTTGGATTAGTCAGCCAATTTATGCAACAGCCAACAAAACCGCATTTGGACTGCATTAGAAGAATTCTGAGGTATGTAAAAGCTACTCAGAACTATGGATTGTTTTACAGGGCTGATTTGGACATAAATCTGGAAGGATATATAGATGTTGATTGGGCTGGAAGCCAAACAGATAGAAGATCCACAAGTGGATATATGTTTACATTGGGAAGTGCAGGTATTTCATGGAGTAGCAAGAAACAGGCTACTGTTGCATTGTCTAGTACTGAAGCTGAGTACAGAGGAGCTGCCATAGCCACTTGTGAAGAGGTATGGATCAGAAGATTGCTTGCTGATTTGGGAGAGTATATACATGGTACTGTCACAATCTGGTGTGACAATATGAGCAACATTCAGCTTGCAAAAAACCAAGTGTTCCATGCAAGAACAAAGCACATTTAAGTGCATTATCACTTTGTTAGAGAAAAAGTGATTGAAGGAGAAGTTGATCTGGTGTATGTGAATACAAATCAGCAGGTTGTTGATATTCTCACAAAGGGATTGAGTGTGGAAAAGCATACACAGTTTCGGAACATGATGGGAGTTGTAGACACTGATATGATGGCTGAAAAGCATCATGGAAAAGAAGTGGTAGATAACCCCAAGAAATGATAAGTTGAGAAGTGTTGAGAAGCAAGCTCAACATGGTATGTGATGCTTATTAGGAAATAAGCTATAGTAGCTATTTAGCTACTTGTGAACATAAAGGAGAAACAGCTAATTAGCTACTGACAACTAATTAGCTACTGACAGCTAATTAGCTACTGACAACTATTTAGCGACTGACAGCTAATTAGTTGCGTACGTAAGTAACTTATTACTTAGGTAAAAAGTAAGAGAGTAGGTAAGTAAGAGATATAGGAAGTAGAACTCTGAGAGAGAGTGTGAGGATAGAAAGAAAGAACTTAGAGAGTGAGAGCAAAAGAGAGAAACAGACGAGAGCAAGTAGAGCTCCGCGTATAATGAAATAGAAGAAGTTTTGGCTACTACAGAGGTAAGTCTCCTTCCCCCTTCCCTTCTGTGTTTGAGCACTAAACGATCTAGCACACCACGATCCGCCGCGCACATAAGAAGAGCCCGAGTGCCTTCCTCACGTTTTCTTAACAGACAGGACCGTACTGGACATGATTCATGTCCTTTTATTTGTCAAAGCTATGGATGTGAGGGATCGGGAGCAAGTGGGTCTCCTGCTGGAGACGGATGATGGGTTGACGACCGACTGGGCCATGGTGAAGGAGGTCTGCGGCCGTTTCGAAAAACAGTGTGAGTGGGTCGACAAGGGCTCGTCGGAGGCAGGAGGGGTTTCAGTGAGAAACCTCGAGGGACCCCCACCGGTGCGCAAGGAGGAAACCCGGGGTTGGCTTGAGAGAGGCTTGTCCGGTTTAGTCAAGGGGCCGTCCGGCGGAGCGGCTCTGGAGGAGCTGACGCAGATGGTACGAGACCTCTAGATTGCACTAGCGAGGACGGATGGTGGCGAGCAACCTCGCGACCAAAGGCCTCTGGGTGGACATCAGTGCTTGTGGTGTGACGCGGTCGGTCACGTCCGGAAGAACTGCGTGGACTTCGCAGAAGAAATAAGGGCTAATGTGGTCTACCTATGGAACGGAAGGGTGCACGCTAGCAAGACCCGGAGAGCCCTGGAGCTGAATATCGGACGAGGAGGGATGAAGAGACTGATGGAAGAAGCGGCGGTGCGCCACACGGAGACCATCCACTACTTGGTGTCGGCAGGAATCTGGGTCGAGAGTGACGAAGCCTGGAAGACGAAAGACTCCGGGTTCTGGCCGGTGGTTCTAGAAGGCCTCGCCAGCATACGGTTGAGAAGGGAGGAAGCGGACCGTGCAGAAAGGCGGATCCAGGAGGTCACCGGGTGGAGCGATCTGGTCAAAGAAAAGACTAGCTTTGTGGAAGCCACGTGCCAGAACTACGAGGTCTTGGTAGAAGACAAGCGTGCGGGGAAGGCTGGAGGGGCCGGATCTTCACAACGGTACGAGACCCGATTCAGGCCGAAGTAGAATGACGCCGGTGCTGCCGGCACACCGGATAAAGCAAAGAAAGCCGACTACCGGTTGAGCCCCGAGATAGAAAGAACGACGAACCTACAAAAGGTCCTTGAGGAACGAATCCTTAACAACAAGGTAGAGTTGTCACTGAGGGAAGTGCTTAGGATCGCCAAGAAAGAATTCCATGACTCCATCGTGGACTTGGTGAAGCAGAAGAGACTTTCGACAGAGCCGGAGCTAGAGAGGCCGGTAGATGTGCGAACGACGCACCTAGAAGACATGGCCCTGAAAGAAGAGTTGGTGGAAAGCCACTATTCAAAGTTGCACTGGGCAAGAGCCACTACGGAGACCCCGGTTAGGATCGGGGACGTCCAGGAGCCGGTGGTAGCATTAGTAGACCACGGTTTGGAAATCAACCTGATGTCTATGGACTTCTACAAGAAAGGCAAGTGGCCGATTAACACCAAGCACGGGTGGGAAATACGAGCAGCGAAGCGTGCCACAGAAGAACTACATGGGGCCTGCCCGAATGTGCGAGTGAAAATCGGTGATGTCGAGATCGACCAACAATTCTTCGTGCAGGAGACATCCTTGCATCCGGTGATACTCGGAGAGCCGTACATTACAGCAACACGTATAGAGACGAAAGTGATGGATAATGGTTCGGCATACGCACGCGTGAAGAGCCAAGATGGACGACACTCCATCTAATTCCTGACCGTGCGACCGAACCATGAGCGCAATCGCGAGACCCTCAGTGGCGAAAGCAGAGGGGATTTTTAGAGAGGGCTATCAAGGCGTGGGGCCGCGATAGTCTAGACACCTTGGAGGATCCCCACACATGTACCATAGGCTGGAAGTTTTGGTTCTCCAATAGCAGAGGTTGTACGATAGCCGACATCATTGGCTGGGAGAAGAAGTGGGCGGAGGAACGACTCAGGATACGTGGAGTCCTCGACCTCGATGAGGAAATTAGTGGCGCTGTGGAGGCGGTCTCTTTCAATGACACCCTCGAGGAAATTGGGAAGGTGATCGATGAAGGCCTCAATGAAGATCGGATGATTCTGGTTAAGTCGGTGGAGATGTACGGAGTCATTACTGACTTCGGGGAAAGGCTCAAGTCGGATCGGACAGCTTGCGTGCATATAAGGTACAAGATTGTGGACTGGAAGGTGAGGCTAGTCGTTGCACCCTTGCCGGAGGGCAACAGGTTACGGATGAAAGGGGTCGCGTCGGACTCGAGTCTATGGGATCCGACCGGTTCACCAACACAATGTTATAGGAGCTCAAAGTTGGTGGGGGTGGCTTTCTACTGCCGGCAGAGGAGGAACGGTTTCGGAGAATACTCGGAAGGCACAGGAAGGCCTTCGCATTCTCACCGGGAGAGATTGGGTGCGTGGACCCGACGGTCATTGAGCCGATGGTTATTTTTACAATACCGCATGTGCCGTGGAATCTCAAACCTATTCCAGTACCCAGAGCTCACATCCCGAAGCTGATGGAGCTGCTAAAGCAGAAGGTGGAGATGGGCATCCTCGAACCGTCGAGTGCCACATACTCAAATCGGTGGTTTACTGTGGCTAAGAAGAACGACATGTTGCGCTTCATGTAGGACCTGCAGCCGGTCAATAAAGTGACCATTCGGAACGCAGGAGTCGGACCGACGATCGACGAGTTTGCAGAGGCCTTTGCCGGGAGGTTGATCTATTCGGTCGGGGATCTATACTCAGGGTACGATCAGTTCCAACTAGTCGAGGAGAGTAGGGATGTCATTACGATGCAGACACCTCTCGGATTAGTGCGGATGTGTACCTTGCCGCAGGGAGGGACAAACTCAGTGGCGCACATGGTGAATACGATGAAGAAGGTGCTGAGGGACTGCATCCCAGACATCACCATGCTGTGTCTGGACAATATACCGATAAAGGGGTGCCCGGTGGAGGATAAGGACGAGACGGTTGGGTCGGACAGATGCTGAAGATTCGTGACGCACCACATTGAGGATAAGGTACTGCAAAGACTAGGGGGTGCGCGGCTCTCCCTTTTCGGAGAGAAGTCGGCTTTTGGGCAGCCAAAGATCGTTGTGGTCAGTCACCTGTGCGGGCCTTACGGCCGGAAACCGTCTCCGGCAAAGGTAGAGGCCATCTCCGCAATGAACGAAGAATGCAAGTCGGTTGCGGAGGTGCGGAGATTCCTAGGGGCATGTGCGTTCTATCACATTTGGATCCTGCACTACGCACACGTCGCGGAACCGCTCTACAGATTGCTTAAAAAAGGGCGAAAATTCGAATGGAGTGAGGAACATATGGAATCAATCCGGAGATTAAAAGAGATGCTTACCACGGCACCAGCTCTCCAGAAGGCGGTCTACAGCAAGAAGGTCCCCGTCTACGTAACCGTAGACACAAGCTCGACCAGGATCGGATGGGTGATCAATCAGGAGGACGAGAGCGGCGTGCGGTTCCCGATCCGATTCGGGGCGAAGGTATTGAGCAAGCGACAATGAGGATACGCCCAAGTCAAGCGTGAACTATGGGGTATCGTTTCGGCAGACAAGGCAGACAAGGACTATCTAATTGGGACAGAAGTAATAATCGAAACGGATTACCTACCAAATCTCGGTATGATTTCCGGATGCGCGAGTCGGGACCTTGCAATGCTTAGGTGGATCGCATACATCAAGTCTCTAAATCCGGAGATATGACACATCTCCGGTAAGGACAACACCATGGTCGATATGCTTTCAAGAGCACGGTTCGACAACGAAGACGGCATGGTTTTGGAGAACGAAGAAGTTGGTTAGTACTTCTTCAAGACAGCTCGCATAGCGGCAAAGGCCGGGAGCACTCCGATGCTTAATGAGTTCAACGAGAGCAGGTATGACGGGGAGTGGCTCCAAATCGGTGGGTTCCAAAAGACGATGACGCTAGGAGCGGCATGGACGAGGGAAGAGACTAACCGGATCCGGAAGAAAGCGTATTGGTTCTTCCTGCGAGATTGAAGCATATGGAAGCACCCGAAGAAGCGAGATGGAGTCCCACTCCGGGTGGTGGCTAGGAAGGAAGAGCAGGAAGCCTTGCTAACAGCGTATCACGAGAGTCCTTGGGCCGGGCACAGGGGGACATGGGCCACATTCAAGAAGCTGAAGAAGAAGTATTGGTGGCCGGGACTATACCGGGACGTGCATCGGTTCATAACAACTTGCGAAAGTTGTCAGATGCACTCCATAGTCCGACATCGGGATGAGCTGCATCCGACTTACCCGTCGACCATCCACTTCAAGTAGATGGTGGATATAGTGACGATGCAGTACTTGGTGTTGGCGCGAGAAGACTTGACGAACCAAGTGGAGGGCCGCTCACTATAGAATAAGACGACTGCAACGGTGTGCTGATTCCTGATTGAGGAGGTGGTATGTCGGTACGAGTGTGTAGGGAAGATCGTGGCAAATCGAGGGGAGTTGGACGCGCAGGAAGCCCAAGAGTTGTTCGACTGGGCAGGGGTCAGGCTCTCCCTCACTACGGCGTACAACCCGGAGGCAAACGGGAAGGTGGAACGTGGAAATGGGACAATTGTAAAGGTGGTTGTACGAGCCTACGGAGGCCAAGTCGTATTCTGGGCAGACCGAACTACGCATAGTTCAGTAACCGGGTTCATGCCGGTAGAGCTTATGTACAGGCAGACGCCGGTCATGCCGATGGAACGAACGATCTCCTCGTGGGCCGTGGTAGACCGGAGAGATGAGATGAGCTGGGAGGAGCTGTTAGCGACGCAAATCCAGCAGCTCGAGCGAAGATCGGAGGATGTAGAATGGGCGTCGGCGAAGCTGCAAACGGCAAGGACAGAGAACAGCGGGCGATTCGACCGGACTCACCGACTATGACCAAAGAAAATCCAGGAAGACGACTGGGTTCTGGTCTACGATAGTAGCCTCTACAACCAGCACAAGGCGATACGGAAGTTTGTAAGGAGGTGGTTCAGGCCTTACGCGGTGACAAGTGGCACTGACAACGGCACCTACCACCTCGTAGAACTCGACGGAATGAGGATAGCTATGCCGCTGGCTAGAAAGAGGATCAAGGCGTTCAAGAAGCGGCAAGAGGCCGGACGAACCAGAACCAGAGGGCATGGATGGCGATGACGATCGGTTCAGGGCAGGTGACGAAATGGAGAACGAAAGATAATCGCGGGCGGGTCCTCTCCGACGGAAGTCTATTCTAGTGCATACCGGAGGATGCGCGGTTAGGTGGGAGCGAATGTCGTGGAGAAAACCGTCCCTAGGAGAAATCAGTGGATGATATGCGTGAACCGGCCCTTACACATGAGCACATGTTCTAATAGATTTATATACATAGTTAAGTATAGGCCGGAGATATAACTATCCTAGGTAGCACTAGTTCTTTAAGTAGGGAATCAAGGAGAATAACAAGAATTTAACGGTCTGTAAATGGTTCTCTCCTAGAGCTATAAAGGGAGAGGGAAGGGGCTTGAATAGGCATCGCATTCTGAGACGATGAAGTGCTGTCAGACTGGGAACAAAGCTCTCTCCTCCACCACCGGTGTCGCTTCTATAGGGATTTTGGTTAGGTTCGTTGCTTCTGCTGCGTGAAAGCCTGTGTGCTTCCGGTAGAGGCTCCACCACATCTTTCAGGGCGTGCATTCGTCAGTGTCTAGTTTATCACCCACTTGCTGGTTGTAACTTTGCAAGTTGTAATCTACATTGTTATAGGATTCGAATCTTTCATTTTCAGTGTTTCTGTGTTTCTGTGAGTCTCTCTCTTTCTCTCTCTCTCTCTCTCACGTTCCTCGGTTCAGGGTCCCGCCTTACTTCTTGACAGGAACTACACGCTCCCTTTGAACAACGCTTGGCCACAACCGAGCCTAGAATAAAACACAGAAAACAGGGAATGAAACACAACACGATAGAGAGAAGAGTACACAAGATGTTTACGTGGAAAACCCAAACTTGGAAAAACCACGGCAGCCCACAGACCGCAAACTATCGCTATGTCAGAATGTACAATAAGAAAGCACCAAGGCCACGACCTCAAGCTTGCTATCTTCGCCACAGGCGGCGGTTACAAGCTTGCTTTGTCCGGTTCTGATCGGGTACTCTTCATCCGGTTCTTACTGACTCTCAGCGGCCTTCTTTATCCGTCTCTTCCCAGTATTGCTTCGTCCCCTCTGGAGAGACCAAAAATGCAATTTTCTCATAGTGTACGATTTCCACTACGACAACGGTGACGAACCTTTTCGCATAACGTGTATTCGCGACAAAACCGGGCCTCGTTTTTGACATTCCGATCCATATTCCGAACATGTAGTACGCATGATACTTCCTCCAACACGTGGATGTCGTTGAAATATAGTGGTCAATATTCCGGGTTTGATGCTCCGCAATGGGGCGAAGGGCAGGGCAAATTTGATGTCATTTCCTAGGGCATTATTTCTGAGTGTCCCGCACTATCGTATGCTCAATGCTTTGCTCGCTCCCCTTGATCATCTACCCCTTTCGAACCCTTGTGGGGTACAATGGGTCTTTTGTGAGGTAGGGCACATATTACCATGATATACTTAGAGTGCACAACTGGATATTCCTACCCAAACGTGGACGAATTACGTTGCATCACTTGTACTAGCAATGAAACCGGGCCTCGTTTTTTACATTACGGTCTATGCTCTCAACAAGTTGTACGGTGGATACTCTTCCAACGCGAGGATGTCTTTGTAGTATAGTGCCAGGTTGAATCCCCGCGAACGGTGGGGGGAATCTGATGTCATCTCCCACGACATTGCCGACGAGGAACCCGCACCGTCATATGCTCAATGCTTTGCTACCTCCTCCTAATTCTCTACCCCTTTTGAAACCTTGGGGGGGTACAGTGGGTCGTCCGCGAGGCAGGGCCCATATTACCATGATCTCGTACGAGTGCACTTACAGGTATTCCCGTTCAAATGCTGACGAACATCGTCGCATAACGTGTATTGGTGATGAAACCAGACCTCATTTTCAGCATTCTAGTCCATGTTCTAAATGAGTAGTACGGAGGATACTTCCTCCAACATTAGGATGTCGTTGTAGTATATATTACCATGATCTCGTCGGAGTGCAGTCACAGGTATTCCCATTCATACACTAACGAACTTCGTCCCATAACATGTATTGGCGACAAACCCAAGCCTTTTTTCGACATTTCCGGTGCATATTCCAAACTAGTAGTATAGAGGATACTTCCTCCAACACTAGGTTGTTGTTGTAGTATAGTGATGAGTTTTCCCGCTTGTCACGCTAGTTACCCGGCTTCCCGCACCGCCATATGGTCAATGCTTTGCTCGCTCCCCCGTATCAACTATCCCTTTCGAACCCTTGTGGGGTACAATGGGTCGTCTGCGAGCCAGGGCGCATATTACTATGATCTTGTCCAAGTGCACTCCTAGATATTTCTGCCCAAACAGAGACAAATTCCCGCCTGTCACACGGGATACTTCATGCAACACGAGGATCTCATTGGAATATAGTGGTCAGGATTCCCGCGTATCATGCGAGTGACCCGTATTTGATCCTCGGCAACGCGGCGAAGGGTGGGCCGAATCTGATGTAATCACCTAGGGCATTGTAAACACAGTCGCTTTGAGGTCTAGATCGAAGGACTGACCGTAGACCGTGTTCCTAATCGGTAACACTTTTGGCACGCCTACTGGGACCGAATCTAGCGTCCATTGTTTTGTTTGCCAACAGCTCGGGCATTATGCTACACAATGCCCAGTATGCAAGGGCAAGGGGCCCGCCGTCAATACGATTACGACGGAAGTACAGCAAGTCACGACACATCAGCAAACGAAAAATGTTGATTGGGTCGTGCAAGATGAGATACATCAGAGACCCCAAACATGGGTTGAAAAAGCAAACGCGGCAAATATGGAATGCATGCGGAAGGAGTCCGCAAACACGGTGGAACTATTGGAGGAAGAGGGAACATCTCCGGATCCCATATGGCAAGCACTAACAGGCTGTGAGATAAACGTTAGGCATGGAGAAACTACTGCAACTAGTCCCACGACTCCGTTAGGCCGTGCAAGAGTGGATTACGGGTAGACCTAGAGTAAGCATCGCCACAAATTTTACGGACATTAGCGTCCAACCAATAGTGGTGGATCACCACAATCCGGCTATTAAGTTGATACTACATGGTCAAGAAATCCCAAGATGCGTAATCGACGGCAGCTCGGGCGTTAATGTAATTAGCGCGAAGACATGCGAACAATTGGGAATTTCAGAATGGGAAGCTTGCCCATTTTGGCTTCACATGGTTGCGCCATCTTTGTCATCGAAACTGCGATGGAGTATGCTATGCCCTCTATGCTCCACGACGAGGCTTACGAACCAAACCCGGAGTCAATATTAGAACTAAGCAGAGCACGGGCAGCGTTCGAGACGGAAATGGAAATTTCACGACGAGTCATTGCCTCAGCCTTGGAAGAAGTAAATGTGGGTACGGCGTCGGAACCCCGATTCCTCTCCATCGCAAGAGAATTACTATCGGATCAGAGAGACGCGATGATAGCACTACTCAGGAAATATAAAGATGTGTTCGCCTGGGCCCATGAGGACATGAAGGGGTTAGATCCGAAGGTCTATCAACATAAGATCAATTTAGCAACCGATGCAAAACCGGTCCAACAACGTTGATACCGTATGAACCCAAACTACGCGGGCCGTGTAAAAGAAGAAATTGACAAACTCGTCAAGGCCGGATTCATACGACCAGTTAAATAAGCTACATGGTTAAGCCCGATAGTAGTCGTACCAAAGAAAAATGGAAAAATACGTGTATGCGTGGACTACCGGAAATTGAACGTCATAACCATTATTGACGCATTCCCTTTACTGTTCACCGATAGCGTACTGGACGCTGTCGCAGGGCATGACATGTACAACTTTTTAGATGGCTTCAGTGGGTACAACCAAGTACACATGCACCCCGACGACCAAGAGAAGACTGCGTTTATCACAGACTTGGGAGTCTATGTTGCAGTCATCATGATGTTCGGGCTAAAGACAACACGGACTACATTTCAACGGACAATCACAGAGATTTTTGGGGAATATATTCCAGCCTTCATGCAAGATTTTTTAGACGATTTTGCGATATATGGGACAACAACTGACCATTTTACGCATCTACAACTTTGCCTGGAGCGTTGCTGAATCGCACGCTTAAGTCTGAATCCCGCCAAATGCGCCTTCAACGTTACTAGTGGGGCTCTCCTCGGCAACATAGTTAGTAAGGAAGGGATAGCGGTCGATCCGAATAAAATCTCCCCGATTACTCACGCGAAAACACCGACAAACACGAAAGCACTCAGGCGGTTTTTGGGACAAATACGATGGCACAGTCAGATGATACGCTATTTGACGGACTTCGCCACACTATTACATGTCGCTGTTCATCGGACTCCTTTCCAATGGACAGCTATGGAAGAGAAGGCATATGATGCGCTAAAGGTAATGCTAACGCAGGCACTCGTTGTACAACCACCAGTTTGGGCAAAGCCATTCCACGTGTTTGTAGATGCCTCAGACATAGCAATAGGTAGTGTGCTAATGCAGCTCACGGAGCCAAATTGGTATCGGCTAGTGTACTACGCTAGTCGAAAATTGTCAACGACGAAGCGAAACTATTCCACAACGGAACGTGAGGCGTTGGGTATGATATACATCATCAATAAGTTCCGGCATTATCTATTATGGTGGAAATTCGCATTTCGCGTGGATCATTCGGCACTGCTATATTTGGTAGGAAAACAAGCGCTGACGGGGAAATTGGCTAGATGGATGCTACTGCTTCAAGAATTCGATTTTGTAGTAATTCAACACCGCTCGGGTACGCAACACGTAGTGGCAGATTTCTTGAGCAGACTAGATAATGGAGAAACGGCACAGAAGGATGACGACGACTTTCCAGATGCAAACATCCTACGGGTAGCAACTCTAGCAGAACGAACGGAAAAGACTTTTCTGGATCGGTGGCTGATGGAAATGACCTACTTCCTGACCATGGGGTGTTACCGTATGAGACGTACGTGTGATGGATAAGTGTGATAAGTGAGGGTGAAAGATGTAATGTGTTGATATGTATGTGTAATCTTATACGATTATGAGTGTGAATGTAAGTGTGAGTGTGGTGGATACAAAGAGGTGTGAGTGAGTGACTAGGTGTGAATGCCCAAGGGGCTTACACCCTTGTGGATCTACCCCTTTGTACCTATTTTAACCCTTATGGGGAATGAATGAATGGAAAAATAATCATTTCTCTCTCTCTCTCTCTTTGACATATTTCTCTCTCTCTCTCTCTCTCTCTCCACTTACGTTGAACCCCCTTGGGAGGGGGGTGGAGCCATTCTAGGCACCACCCCCCACCCCGCAATGCTTCTCAATGATTCTCAACATCTTCATGATCTCTCTCACCATCATACTCTACATCATCTTCATTATTACACCATATCTATCTTCGTCATTGATAATCATCATTGCCATTAACTCTAACCCTAAAAACGTACAACACCTTTTGGCGACCACGATGGGATCACGATTCCTGCACAATCGCAGCGAACATTGGCGGGAATGGATGACGCGACCAATGAACGACCCGGTTACAGAGCGAGCAAGGAGACTTTCTGAACGGTTATGGTAACGGACGCCTTCCCGCTTCCATTCATGGACGGAGTCCTGGATGCGGTCGCCGGTCATGAGGTGTCCAGTTTTCTGGATGGTTTCAGCGACTATAATCAGATCTGGAACACCCCGCTGACCAGGAGAAAACTGCTTTTGTCACTGAATGGGGAGTCTTTGTTGCCATAGTGATGATGTTCGGACTGAAAACGGCGCTAGCAACCTTCTAGCGGATCATCATGGAGATTTTTGGAGAATTCATTCCGGCATTCATGTAGGTGTTCTTGGATGACTTCGCTGTTTATAGCCAGGAAGGGGATCGCCTTCAGCACCTCCAACTATGTTTGGAGAAATGTAGGGGTTACCAACTAAGCCTGAACCCGGCAAAATGCGTGTTCAAAGTAACCAGTGGAGCGTGATTGGGCCACATAGTGAGCAAGGACGGTATCGCAGTGGATCCAGACAAAGTAAAAGCAATCCTTGAGGCACTGGCGCCAGCCACAGCAAAGGCACTAAGCCGGTTCTTAGGACAAATTCGGTGGCATAGACGAATGCTCCGGTATCTGGCAGACCTAGCGACACCACTGCATGCCGCGGTGCATTGGACACCGTTCCGATGGATGGACACAGAAGACCAGGCTTACCAGGCACTAAAAGTACTGTTGTCACAAGTGGCGGTGGTGCAACCTCCGGATTTGTCTAAAGACTTCCATGTGTTCGTTGACACGTCCGACATTGCAATCGGGAGCGCGCTGATGCAACTGACAGAACCGAAATGGTACCGGCCAGTGTATTATGCCAGCCGGAAGCTGTCCGAAGCGGAACGTAATTATTCAACAATGGAAAGGGAGGCCTTGGGTATGATCTACAATGTCACCAAGTTTAGATACTATCTATTGGGAAGGAAATCTTCCTTTCACGTAGATCATTTGGCGCTCCTCTACTTGGTGTCCAAAGCATCACTCACCTGTAAGCTGGCTCAGTGGACGTTACAATTACAAGAATTCGAGTTCGAGATATTCCACCGAACCGGTAGCAGACTATTTAAGCTGGTTAGATTCCGCCGAAACCGGTGACAGAGTCCCAGACAACTTTCTGGATGTAGAGCTATTTAGAGTCACAGCAGAAACAACAACGGATAGTACGGTCGCAGAGGAAGACAAGTGGCTCACCAACATGCACCAATTTCGGAGCACCGACTTACCTCCGGAGGAGATGAACAGAGACGAAAGGAAACGCTTAGCAGTTCAAAGACGACACTTCAATCTATTAAAGGACACACTGTACCACAAAGGGCAAGATGGCATATGGCAGCGTGCAGTGCGCAACGACGAAAAGGAAATAATATTGCACGAAGCACAGTGCGGAGTGGCTGGAGGCCATTATGCCGGAGATGCTATGGCAAGGAAAATATGGTAGAATGGACTATGGTGGCCGACAACATTGAAGGATGTAGTCCGGTACGCTAAAGAATGCGACATATGTCAATGAATGGGCAAACTAACCGAACAAGTCAGAATGCCTCACCAGCCCGTGCTACCCTTAGAACAATTTCAGAAATGGGGGCTGGATTTTGTCGGTCCATTCAAACCACCGGCAATGAGAACCGTCAACGGGTACGTGATCGTCGCTACGGATTACTGCACAAAATGGGTGGAAGCTAAAGCACTACACGACAACACCGCGGAATCCATGGCAAAATTTTTATATGAATGCATCTGGTGCCGGTATGGATGTCCGATAGAGCTCATAAATGACCAAGGTGGGCACTTTTTAGGGCAAGTAGTGGAAAGTTTGACGACATTTTATGCGGTGGTGCACAAATGGAGCACTCCCTATTATCCGCAAGCCAACGGATTAGCTGAGTCAACATATAAAACACTACAGAACATCCTGCGAAAAATCGTCAATGAGAACCGGACGGATTGGGATACAAAGCTACACAATGCACTCTGGGCCTACCGAACGACATATAAGACAAGTATTTGCACAACACCGTTTCGCCTAGCATTCGGATTGGAAGCAGTGATGCCAGTAGAGTTCCAGGTACCGAGTTTACGAATACAGATTCGGGAACGCCTAAATGAGAAGGAATCAGAAGCTATGTGCGAATTGGAAGAACACCGGCTAGCTAGCATCATGCACCTAGAACTAGAGCAGCGGCGAAGGAAGGCGTTCGTGGATTGTCACTAGAAAGGGAATGAAAAGATGTTCGGAATCGGTAAACCGGTACTAGTATTCTAGACCCGGATGGGTAAGATGCCGGGAAAGCTACGGTTTCGGTGGAGCGGACCATACTGGATTACGCATGAGTTCAACGGTTCCTACCAATTAGGGACACTCGCCAACGAGGTTTTGGGTAAATGGGTCAATGGGTTCCGACTCAAACCATACAATGGACCCATGCCAAGAAACCCATTTGAACAAGTAAAGGCCGACACCGGTAAGTCGGAAGATACAGCAACACCATTAGCAATCAGCAAACGCGAAGCCGGTAAGCGGGAGCACAAGCCGACAAACGACAAGAACGATGCGACGGCAAGCAGTCCAGCAGCTGGCAAGTCCCACAATCCGGATAGGGGTCCAGTGGGACCGGATGGGAATTAACCAAACCATTTTCATTAAAAAAAAAAGAAAAAAAATCAAATCAAATCAAATCAAAGTAAATCATGCAAGGGCAAGGAGTGAACGGACATATGCAAGAACAAGGAGTGAACAGGCACTTTGAAAAGGTACGTAGTGGGCTATTAATAGAGTATTAAACCGCCGCCACATGGCACGACATTCTATTTTAGTACACGATGTGCGCACGCGCAGGTAAGAAAAAAACAGGTGCCAACATGCAACAAGAAAGCCCCCACCACATAGAAACCTTCACATTTCGCGAACAGAGGAGCACAAACGCAGACAGGCGATTGCAGATCAACAGACGCGAGCTCACGCACACAGAGCCTCCTCACACACAACCCTCACCAGCACTCACCGTCCTTGAAGAAGCCATGGACTGCCAAGCACTCTCCGAAGAAGCAACACGGGTTAGAAGGTTTCCTCACAATCATGGAGGCGCCACCGCACCGGGAGACGGAGAAGATAGTCACACCGGGAGACGGAGAAGATAGTCAAAGAAATCAACACGGAGCTGATCATTGAGCAAGCCATCCATGTGTTGATTGGCCTTCCGAAGGGGGGCATCTTCACTATCGACAACCCTACCCTGGAGCAGCTCCGGAAATATTTTGGGGAATACTCTCTGGCCAACAAGGCCTACCGGACATAGGGTGGTGAAGATCCACTCTTTCGAGGGATAGCTGGGTGCTCCATGAATTTGGACGTGTATACCCTCGACCCCCGTGCACGCCTCAGAACCGGGCCGGCTTAATCATAGCAACATATGAAGGCGAGAAGGTGGACTGGCCGGTACTGATTGCGGATGGCCTCTGTGCAGCCATCGACTCTGTCAGAGGCAAGGAGGGTCAGAAGATATGGACGGCAGTGGTGCAATGGCTCACCCTATTGGCGCCCCCTATCGAGCCCGTCAAGACCACAAAGCGGGGAAGAACAACCGATTCCCATCGTGATCAACACATCAACTCACAAAATCAATAATGATTCCTAAGAAAATTTGAAAACTCATCAACCTAAAAGAAATGGACGTGATCAACACACAACTCACAAAATCAACAAAAGGAACACACATACATACAAAAAAATAATTTGACGACCCAAATCATGTTACCGAAGTTCGTGAACCGACCGAACGGGAATGTTCGTGTCGATGAAGATTCGCTGACCGACGTAGATGTTCGAGTCAAGCGCTCCGATCGAGGGAGTCGATTGTTGATGTTACCAAAGTTCGTAAGTCGACAGAACGAGAATGTTCGTGTCACAAAAGAGTCGCTGACCGATGGAGATGTTCGAGTCAAGCGCTCCGATCGAGGGAGTCGATCGTTGATGATACCAAAGTTCGTAAGTTCACAAAACGAGAATGTTCGTGTCGCAGAAGAGTCGTTGACCAGCGGAGATGTTCAAGTCAAGCGCTCCGATCGAGGGAGTCGATCGTTGAGAGGATCGATGGAAATTCCGGTCGAAGAAAAATTATGATCAAGGCATGTGGGATCGACGTGCAAGGCACTCTCCCACGGGCGTGCCATATTGTGTTACCGTACGAGACGTACGTGTGATGGATAAGTGTGATAAGTGAGGGTGAAAGATTTAATGTGTTGATATGTATGTGTAATCTTATACGATTATGAGTGTGAATGTATGTGTGAGTGTGGTGGATACAAAGAGGTGTGAGTGAGTGGCTAGGTGTGAATGCCCAAGGGGCTTACACCCTTGTGGATCTACCCCTTTGTACCTATTTAACCCCTCATGGGGAATGAATGAATGGAAAAATAACCATTTCTCTCTCTCTCTCTCTCTCTCTCTCTCTCTCTCTCTCTCTCCCCTTACGTTGAACCCCCTTGGAAGGGGGGTGGAGCCATTCTAGGCACCACCCCCCACCCAACAATGCTTCTCAATGATTCTCAACATCTTCATGATCTCTCTTACCATCATAGTCTCCATCATCTTCATTATTACACCATGTCTATCTTCGTCATCGATAATCATCATTGCCATTAACCCTAACCCTAAAAACGTACAATACGGGGTTACCGCCACCCCAATTACGGACGGGCGAGGAAAAACGGCTGGCCATACGGAGTCGACATTTTTGTTTAGTAGAAGACATACTATACCACAAAGGCAATGCTGGCATTTGGAGGCGCGGAATACGGCAAGATGAGAAGGCCACGGTTCTACGCGAAGCCCATTGTGGTATGGCCGGAGGACATTACGTGGGAGATGTTACGGCCTGGAAAATATGGCAAGCGGGACTTTGGTGGCCGACGACGCAAAAAGATGCGTATGAATATTGCAGACAGTGCGATTTATGTCAACGACTAGGCCAACCTACGGAAGTCGCAAGGATGCCACACCAACCAGTGTTGCCACTGGAACCTTTCCAAAAGTGGGGGCTAGATTTTGTGGGACCTTTTACCCCAACGGCCGCTCGAACAAGCAATAAGTACATCCTGGTGGCCACAGATTACTGTACCAAGTGGGTAGAAGCGAAACCACTACGTGAGAATACCGGGGTAGTCACGGCGAAATTGCTTTACGAACACATCTAGTGTCGTTTCGGTTGCCCTATCGAGCTCATTAGTGACCAAGGGAGTCACTTCCTCAATACAGTCATCAACGAACTGACCCAACATTACGCCGTGGTTCACAAAAGAAGTACGTCGTATTACCCTTAGGCAAATGGCTTGGAGGAATCCACGAACAAAACCCTACAAACTATCCTCAAAAAGATAGTCAATGAGAACAAAACGGATTGGGATACCAAATTCCACAGCGCGCTGTGGGCATACCGTACCAGCTATAAGACTAGCATACACTCAACACATTTCCGGCTAGCATTTGTTCTGGAGGTCGTGATGCCAGTCGAATTCCAGGTACCCAGTTTACGGATTCAAGTACGAGCCCGGCTACCGGAGGGAAAATCCGAACAAGTACAGCTACAACAACTACTAGAACTAGGAGAAACAAGGTTACACAGTATGGCCATATTAGAGCATGAACAATGGTGGCACAAAGCATTCGTGGACCGACACCGGCATACGCGTGAAAAAGACTTTACGATTGGGAAAGCAGTATTAGTTTTTCAAACACGCATGGGGCATATGCCAGGAAAATTAAGATTCCGCTGGACAGGCCCGTACTGGATAGTGGGAGCAGAACAAGGCACGTTTCAACTTGGCACATTGGCCGGGGAAGTGTTACGCCAAAAAGTGAATGGGCTTCGCCTGAAACCTTATCTTGGACCTACCCCACCTAACCCATTCCTCGCCGGATAGGACAAAGCCGGAGAATCCACGGAGTAAGTAGACGGCCCCACTTGTATTATAATGTAAAAATTGTGTTGTATCTAACCGTTACGAAAAAAGAAAAAGAAAAAAAGAGAGAAGATAACGACGTTATTAAAAGGACTTAAGGCATGCACAGACTTCTAGGCCAAGAACACGCGGAACCACGATGGCTCACCGACCAATGAACCCTAGGCCACAAAAAGAAGGAAATAGAAGGTTTTCTACACAATATAGAAACCAACCTTCTAACTCTCATCGCTCTCATCGCTCCCCTTCCTCACCCTCTTCGCCATCCTATCACAGAGCCCAAGTTCGCCATAGCCAGCAATCCTCACCCATTAGCCACGAGCCGAATCCGACGATGCCGATACCCATTTTTGGCGCCTTGCGTTGATGGCTCGTGGAGAAACGCTTAGATGGATACATCTGAGTCGCCGAGGCACCTCCCCACCCTGAAGCCCTGGACATCGCTAGGAAGCTCAATATCGATAGGGTCACCAACACATCCGTCCGGAAAAAGCTTGACCTATCATCACTGGGTGAAAGGCACTTCAAAATCCCTCCTGTAGAATCTTTGCAGAGATATTTCGGTCCATATTCATCATCCGCCAAGGCATATAGAACGAAGGAGATCCTAGACCCCTTTTTCTGTGAAATCGCCAAGTTCCTGTTGGAGGTCGGATGCGTACATGTAAACGCATATGGGATGCCCAAGGACAAGGCATGTATCATCATTGATACCTTTGAAGGGCGCGCGGTCGATTGGGGGGTCATTACGGGGCTGGCGTTACGGGAAGGCCTGCACGTGTATCAAGGAGGCAAAAAGCTCAGGCCTATCATACAACAATATCTTACGATACTATTCCCAGCCCGAGGTCTGCCGGCACCATAGCATAGCAACCCCATGCCGCCGCCATCATCCGCAAAGCGAAGGTTAGTGGAGGTAGCCACCATGGAGTCCTTTCCTTCCATAACCCTAGCGGTTCCGCCTCACAATCCGCACATAGTGATGGATTTTCACGACATCGCATCTTACGATGATCTCGTACGAGTGCACTCTTGGGTATTCCCACCCATACGCGGACGAATTTCATCGCATCCCGTGTACTGGCGACAAAACCGGGGCTCGTTTTTGACATTTTGGTACGTGCTTCGAATGAGTTGCGGTACATACTTCCAACACCAGGATGTCGTTGTAGTATAGTGGTGAGGATTCCCGCCTATCAAGTGGGTGAACCGAGTTCGATCCCCGGCAATGGCGCGGAGGGCTATTCTGGGCCGAATCTGATGTCATCTCCTAGGGCATTGCTGCCTAGAATCCCGCACCGTGATGCACTCAGTGCTTTGCTCGCTCCCTAGGATCCTCTACCCCTCTCAAGGCAAATTACCATGTGGTGTACGTGGGTTGTTTGCGAGGCAGGGCGCAAATTACCATGATCTCGTTTGAGTGCACTCGCGGGAATACCCGCCCATACGTGGATAAATTTCGTTGCATCCGTTGTACATGAGACGACATTGGGCCTCGTTTTCGACCTTCCTGTCCATGGTCCGAAGGAATTGTATGGTGGATACTTCTAACATGTGGATGTCTTTGTATTATAGTGGTGAGTATTTCAGCCTGTCACGTGGGTGACCCGGTTCGATCCCCTACA